>NC_056664.1:116402190-116735940 GCF_018350195.1 Panthera tigris
TCAATACCAGTCCAGGGAGTAATAGCTTCATTTTCTTTCCATGACCATCTTCCAAAGAAGTAAGGGGGACAGTCCTGTCTGGCCCTATCTATCCACATCATTTCAAGATTGTGCTTTGATCATTTTGGAAGACGGCACATTTGCTTATTTTTGCTTAAGAATGGCATGAAAATACACCATATTTAAGTTGTATCCTCTCTTCCATAAAGACATGTCGAGAATTAAATATAAACTCCTTTCATATTCAATCTCAGCTTTTTCATTCTGTTCGAAGGAAACGCACTACTTACTTGAGCATCATGCAGCACATGCCCAGAACCGCGTAGTACACAGTGTAGAAGAGAATGACACATATAAGGAGATTCTGCAAAACAACCTGCGGAGAACAGAGGCGTGAGGTCCAAGAGCCTGGGCTTTTTCACACGGTTGTCGGTAACGAGTCTGACAAACAAAAGACGATGAATGACCACTAGATAGTGTTGGCTACCTTTGTTTTGCTTGGAGACCCATGGGTGGGAAGGACTTCAAAGTCCACAATGAAAGTTTTTCGGACTGGAAAGGCTGACATGGTCCACATTTGCCCCAAGGATTAATGCAGTACAAAAAAATCCATAGCATTTACCTTCCATCTACCATAACATACTTCCTTCATGCCAACATTCATAGTTTCATTTGACAAAATGATTTTATTTTTTTAATTTTTTAATGTTTATTTTTGAGAGAGAGAGAGAGAGAGAGCGAGAGCGGAGGAGGGGCAGAGATTGAGGGAGACACAGGATCCGAAGCAGGCTCCAGGCTCTGAGCTGTCAGCACAGAGCCCCATGCGGGGCTTAAACTTATAAGCCATGAGATCATGACCTGAGCTGAAGTCGGAGGCTTAACCGATTGAGCCACCCAGAAGCCCCTGACAAAATGATTTTAAATCTCAGCTATCATAATAGTCAAAATATGAGAACAGCTAAGAAAATTTGAAAAGTGTGAACAAAAAAGTACATAATCGCACAATAATAATTAAGCCTGTGTGCAAGAATTTACAGAGCAATTGACTAAACACCAGAGAGGGGCCTGAAATGGCCTCTACCACATATGAGACTTACCAAGGAAGCATTGCAGATTAATGGGGACCAGATGGATTATTCAACAGTGTTGTGAAAATTGTGTAACTTCTAGACAGAAAAATCCCATTAGATCCCAGTCTCGTACCAGACACCAAAATAAACTGGAAATGGACTAAAGGCTTAAATGCCAAGAAATAAAATGGAAGAAAATATCTGCAATATATATTAAGAGCAAAAAAATGATACCCATAATACATAAACACACACAAATTAAAAAAAAAGACAAACAAACCAAGAGAAAAATGGACAAAGAATATAAATAGGCAGTTCACATGAATAAACATTTAAAAAGCCAATAAACAATTGAAAATGTCTGAACCTCCCTATTAATCTTTTGAAATATATTCTTGTGAATATAATAAAAATGTCAGCATTTCACATGGAAATTTTCTAGTTTATCTTTTTCCCTTTTGAATCTTTTTAAAAGTCTTCTTGTTTGGTCAACTCGTATAACACTTGAGCATTATTCATATTCTCTGAATCACCAATTCACCAAATCTACCAAATCTTTTAATTGGCCTGGGCACAGAGGAGCCCTCTGCTAGAGACAAGAAGAGAAGAGAGCGCCCAGCACACCACAACCAATTTGCTAACTGGACCAACTTTATGGGCTTACCAAGAATTTCCTTCTTTCAACTACCTACAAATGGGTGGATTGTCTGGCCTAAGAGAACCACAAGAAATCAGTACTTAAGCGTTCTAGCACCTTCAGGGTCCCATGCCCTCTGCCCGCCCACACTCATACCATGCCTAGCATTTCCCCCCTACTCTTTCCCTGTCAACTTCCCCTAGCCCAAGTCTCTTCTCCCTCTGCCCATCATTCTCCTCCCTTTTTGCTCTTCAGTATCGCCCACTCCTTGTTGCCTAATCTCCCCTCCCTCATGGTCCTTAATCTCCTCCTATCCCCATTCTTTTATTTATTCATTTATTTTTGGATTTTATTATTTTTAACTGAAATATATTTGGTACATTTGTAAATTTAAGTTGTACAACATGTTGATTTGATACATTTGTATATTGTACTATAAGTGGCATTGCAGCTATAGTTAGCATTTCATCATGTCACATAATTATCATTTCTTTTTTGTGGTTGGAACATTTAAGATCTAGTCTGTCAGCAAGTTGGTGATTGTAATACACTACTGTTGTCTATACTCTCTGTTCTGTGCATTGGAGTTCTAGGACTCATGATTAGCTGCAAGTTTGTACCCTTAGCACCTCAATTTTCTTTAAGACCTGCATGGCTTTGTGGTTTCATGTAAGCTGACACAATCCTTTATAAGGGAATAATGAAAAGGATGAGACCTTCTTCTCATAGCTCTCTTTATTCTTTATTTTATTAGGGAATAAAAATATTTTCTAGAAACCCCCATCAGATGTCCCATTATGTCTCTCTCATTAACCACCACTTGGGGTCATGTGGTCACTTCCTGAACGAGCACAGGCAAAGAGTAAAGGGGTTTACCATGGTAGGTTTAGAACACTGAGACTTTGCCTCTGGGGATTTGGCACCTACTGCTGTAATAAAATAAAAATTATTAGCAATTATTAACAAAGAAGGAAAAAGGGGAGTGGGGTCTGCTACAATGTAGGCAGCTAGTAGTGTCTTCCAAGTGGTAGAATCAATATGGAAGTAGTAAAAAGCCCTCATTTGTAGAGATTATTTAGCGGTTATGAGAACATGTGAAAACTTTGCCTGAGTCGAAGGTCCAAATAATGTGTCCACATTTAAGTTGGTTGGATTCTTTCCCAAATGTTGAGGTAAGAATCTGCTGATGTTGTAGGCAACAACATTGATGCTTCTGCAGCCTTATAATTTTCTTAAGGGTCATGTGTCTTTGGGTTTGTTTTACTCTTTATTCTATATATTAATATCAAGTTGTTTGTCTTTTAATTTGAGCATTAATAGCCTCTAGTTGAAATATTTCTAGATGATCGCTTTGTTTCAATTCTATCCAAAATAAGATAAATAACATATGGTCCCCGGGGCACCTGGGTGGCTCGGTCGGTTGAGCATCCGGCTTTGGCTCAGGTCATGATCTCGCGGTTTGTGAGCTCGAGCTCCGTGTCGGGCTCTGTGATGACAGCTCAGAGCCTGGAGTCTGCTTTGGATTCTGTGTCTCCCTCTCTCTCTGCCCCTCCCCTGCTCATGTTCTGTCTCCATCTGTCTCAAAAATAAATAAAACATTTTAAAAAAATTAAAGAAAATAATATATGGTCCCTATACTAATATACAAACACAAAACTATTATTTCTATGTTAATATTAAAATTTAAATAATTTTTATTTAGTTAGTTTATTTTTTTAATGTTTATTTATTTTTGGGAGAGAGAGAGAGGCAGAGCACTAGTGGAGAAGGGGCAGAAGGAGAGAGGGAGACACAGAAGCTGAAGCAGGTTCCAGGCTCTAAGCTGTCAGCACAGAGCCTGACGAGGGGCTCGAACTCACGAACTACGAGATCATGACCTGAGCAGAAGTCGGACACTTAACCAACTTAGCCCCCAGGCGCCCCTTTACTACTCTTTAAAAAAACATATTTGGATCCTGAACCAAATAGAGTGTGAAAAAAATATGACATTTATGACATTTGGCTATTTGAACTTGACTGGATATTTGATGATGTTAAAGCATTATTGTTAATATTTCACAGTGTTATAATGATTAGAAGTTTATCATATGCAAATACAAGATCATTATAAATGCAATTTCTTTATTAAAAAGCTCCCATGTTGTTTTATTTGTGCATAATTGCAGGACTATTTTGAGAGTAGAATATATCTGCACAAGTCTGGAACATGTGCAAATTTAGGATACGGCAAATACTTTATAAGTTGCTTTCAAAAAAACCGTCTGCTAAACGTGACCTTCACAATCATCTTTTTTGATGAAAAGCATTGTGATGCCAGTTTTCCTTCTACTGCCCTAAACAACAAAGCCTTTCTTAATGCGTTGAAATTAAGGAACGACTATACCTTCTAGAAAGGAATAAAATTCTTTTAGTTTGAGATTTCAGAATCCCCCAAACCAGAACTACTATATGCAGGTTGTGTCTCTGAGATCTCAGAGTTTTAGTGCAGACTGAGTGCTCCAGCTACATAACTCATTCAACCTTCTTTCCAGTTTCCAAACTGGTTTGACTGGGTGCAGGAGTGTGAACAATACTGACTCCATCTTTGGTCCTGCATCTTGTTTGTGCCCTCCCCTGGGGCTATGTGTTCCAGGCGCCTTGGAGGTTAATGTATGCTCTGACCAGAATGCGGGAAGACTTGTTGGATCTGCCCACTTTAGATAACTATACCCTTTCCTCTACAAAATCTGTGGGTTAAGGTCTGGACTTGGCTGCATAGCGTGTGGATCATTACTCACCTGATCCCCACGGTCAGTAAGTTGCCCTGAGTAAAACTCTGTGAAAATGGTATGGAGTGGCTTGCTTCGTTTGGCAGTCTCAAAGTGCCTTCTCAGTCTGGAGGATACTTTTACCGTCCTTCCTCCACCTTCTAACTCTGGGCATAATTCAAAAAGGAAAAGTTCATATTCATTCCATCCTTCTGGAGTCAGTAGCCACCTTTCATCCTAGTCTTCATTCATCTTCTGAATTTTCTTGTACCATTTCATAACAGCCCCAGAAGGATAACTTCCACATATTTTGTGGTATTTCTTTAAGCAATTGGCTAAAAGATATGGGGTCTAACTGTTCTATGACACCCCATTTTATCTAGAGGAGGACTGGGACACGTCCTTTATGCTCACTAAGGTATTCACAGTGGCTGGCCTGGTTCCTGCCACAGGTGGGCTCTCAGTGAATATGAGTTGACTCACTCATTACAGTTTTAGGAGTGAGAGAATCATGGCTGACTTTCAACCTGCACATGTGTTAAGGAGTAACCATTATGACAGATCAGAGCCCAGGCCACATGGAACACCACCTCATATAAAAGTAATCTTCGCTGAACGGTAAGATAATAATCAGTCACCAGATAGTTATTGAGTGTTGACACTGTGCCCAAAGCTATTTCAGACTTCCTGGGATGACAAAGGAAGTGAGACAAACAAAAGTATCACACAGTAAACAATTAGAACAAGTAAATATATCTAATATTTACACAACCGTTTAAAGTATACCTGTAAAGATTATCTCATACTTCAAAATAAGCACTATAATTGAGCTAAGATTGTAATCACCTCTTTTCAAATGAAGAAACAGAGGTTGGGAGAAATGAAGTGATATGCACAAAGGTGATCAGTGGAAAAGTTGCAATTTTATATCAAGTTTATTAACTCCAAGTCAAAACATAAACTTTGCAGTTCTGATTATGAGGGCAAGACTACCTCAGAAGGGAGATAACCCAGGATTCACAATGATAGAGGGCTGTTGTTAATGAGAATCATAATGGTCCACACTCTTCATATTCAGTGTCAGCCCACATGCCCTTTAAATGCTATTCAAATTTTATTATTCTTAAGAAATACCAAGTGTTTGCATGTGAAGAGTGCAAAATCCTCATACTCCATATCTAGATATTAAGATTCTCTAGATATTGGGTAGAGCCTGGGTATCTGCATTTTAACAAACCTCTCATATGATTGCAATGCAAAGATCTACTGAGGACACAGGAACAAGTGCATGTGATAAACAGAAGGTAGGTTTCTCCTATCGTTTCCTCCTCAGGTAGAATGTCTAAATGGGAATTGGATGGACAGCTGGGAAAACTGGATTCCTGAGCAAAATGGACAAGATGGATGAGAGACAGATTTCCAACTAGAATGAACAAATATAATCTTTTACTTCACTCATAATAAAGAAATGCACACTTAAACAACAGTAAGATACCATTGTTCTCCTATAGGCAGGATATATATACATATATATGTGTATATATGTGTGTTACATATATACGTATATATGTGTGTATATATATATATATATATATATACGTATATATGTAACACACACATATATATATATCTTTAGAAGATTTACTTGTTCTGGTGAACATAAAAGACATTGTTCTAGACTGCTGTTGTGAGTAGAATTTAGTACAAGTGTAATAGGAAGCAATAAATCAATATGTAGTTTTCAAAAGTGTGATCTGAACCTAAATTCTGGTAGGAAATAGAAAAGTCTTAAAGGTGTCTGTCTTTACATGGTGCAATCATTGGTGATTTCTCCCCCTTTTTTTTCAGTATTTTATAAATTTGTAATGAAAGAGAGCGACCTAGTTTCTAGCTATCACATCTTGTATGATTGTAGGCAAGTTACTCTGAGTAATGTTTTTATGTGTAAAATAAAACAATGGTGTTTTTAACCCTTAGGGGCTCATTATTTTGTTGAATGTCTAATGCGAAGTATGGACTATGCAGAAAAATAGATATACTCACAAATACACAAGGCATTGTGTGCAATTTCAGGGTTTTCACAGAACTGCTAAAATCCATGCATGGATCCCTGGTTAAGAATCTCTGATCTTGAAGGATATTTTCAAGTCTAACTATGAGCACATAAAATCCTATGGGGCAGATAGTGTCCCCATCCCCTTTATAAGAACTAAAGAAACCATCAACCTAGTCATCATATCTACAGCAATGGCAGATGCTACAAGTGATAAAAAAATATTATTTGTAGAATTAGTACTCTAAATTGTATCTCAAACTTCAATATGTCCATTAGGCTCTTTCTCTAGTTGAAGGGAACAGAAAAGCTTCATAATGATGATTATTGGAATAATGTCTGAATCAATTAGAAAATGGACTCAGCAGCTATTTAGCTGTTTAGCCACCATTCAGGAGTCACAACTCAATAGTTAAGTACACGGTGGCACTGGAGACCCAACAACACTGAGACAATCTTCCACGTGATGACTAACCTCTTCTGGTCTCTGTTTCTCTCTTTGTTTCTTCTTTCAAGTCTTCTCCCAATTAATGAACTCTCTCACACACAAAAAGAGAACCTGGTTAGATAAACCAGTCCCTACCTGGTATATGGCCTCCAGGGTGGATACAGTGCTATTAACAGGGGCTAGTAGACAGCTGACTGGACCATAGGTGGCTGTCTTTCAGTCAAATGAACTTTTCTAAAGCGCCAGGGATGTCTAATGATAGAATTCGCCTCACACAAAGCATGGTGACCTATGTAAAAGTCACCCCACAAATAGGGTTGAGGTAAGGGTCAGTACCCAGAATACTTCTCAGAAAGAGAAGGCTTCTGGCTTATTTGCTGCTGTTAAACTAAGACTGTTTGTAAGACAAACATGTAGAAAACAAGTTCAGATACTTGTCTCTATTAAAACTAATATGATAGCGTAGGTTATGAGGATGAGGGTGGTTCCGGGAGGTGGGAGAAGATGAGACAGATTCTCCTGTTTTCAGGTAGTGGTTAACAGTTTTTGGTCAGTTCAGGTCTCCACTCTTTCTTCTCCAATTTCTAAAGTTCAAAAGGGTCTAAAATACTCTAGGACCCCAGTTGCCTCTTTGATTTTCTAAATTCCAGCTTTTATTAAAATAATGCACAGTCATTAATTCAGTCCCCAAAGTATTCAGTACAAAAGGTAAAAGTATACACAAATCTGTGAACTGAATCGTCATTGAGGAAATTTTGGAAAACGTAAAAGCATGAAGCACAAAAAAAGTGAAATCACCCACAATCCATTATTCTCACAAATGTAAGTTAAACTGCTATCCAGAGCTGTAGGTTCTTTTTGTCAACCCCTGTAGTTTCCAGAGACGAGAAGTAAGTGGGGGCTTTCTATCTCTCTCCCATACCCTTAATGCAGTATCTAAAAACTATAAATCTGATAGGAAACATAAATGTCTTAAGAGTGTTTGTCTTTAGATGCTAAAATCATGCCATTTCCTTCTACTTTTTCTGTATTTTATATATTTCTAATGAAAGAGAAAAGACCAGGTTTCTATGTCATATGCTAGAACCATAGTCATTCTTAACCCCACGCCAAATATACAAAAATGTATTAGCAGACAAACACCAAAACATTTATACAACCTGTTTTTGAAAACATAGGGAGTTTGCACTCTCTGTCTCCCAGCACTTTGACAAATACTTTGTGTTTGCCAGGTTTACTCTGACGATGTCACAATGATATCCTCAAGGCAGGGTCAGCCATCTTGGCCAGATCAGTTGACAGATTTCTTCATGAAGTGTGTGTGTGTTGGGGGTGTGGTGGGGTGCGGGTAGAGTTGTGAGACGGGGGGCAACACAAGAATATGGGCTCTAGATCTTGGGTGCTTCTGTGATGGTATTTAGGTGGTTCACCTTCCCAGATTCTGATATCTCATTCATGTAAGGATAGTGAGGCCTGTTCAATTTTGCTTATTTTGAACAATACTCATTTCATCAGTAAAAAACTATAATTTCTTTCTTATGCTCATTGACAATGTCTCTAGCTTTTCAACTGCCTGAGAATCTTTTCAACTGTATACTCCTGACAAGGATACTCCAGATGCTAACCAGCAGCTACTGGAGTGTAGATTAAGCTTAATCTATGCACATGTATCTCACACTACATTATACCAGAATATTTTGTATTTTACATAAAATATATACTTTCAAAAGAGATCTTTTTATGTTAGGTTTTGCCCCATTTAAATGACTTAAAATTTAACTACAGCCTTTGCAAGAAAAAGTCAAGCAGGTAAACCGTAAAAAGGCAATGTGAAAATTGTAACATATTTCTCAAGCACAGAAAGTGGAAACAAAATTGTCAGTGAATTTAGGTATTTTTTTCCCTGAACTCTCAAAACAGTAAGGACATTTCCTATATAATTACACAATTATTATCATACACTAGAAAGTTTAATGGATACACAATATTATTTATACAGAATTCATATTCAAATTTCTCCAGTTGTCCCCAAAACTTAGAATCAATTAAATTTTCACATTCTAGGGGCACCTGGGTGGCTTGGTCGGTTAAGTGTCCAATTCTTGATTTCAGCTCAGGGTATGATCTCATGATCATAAGATCAAGTCTCGTGTCCGGCTCCATGCTGAGTATGGAGTCTGCTTGGGATTTTCTCTCTCTCTCTCTCCCTCTCTCTCTCTCTCTCTCTCTCTGCACTCCCCTGCTTGCATATCCACGCACACTTGCTCTCTCTCTCTCTCTCAAAATAAATAAATGAACAATTAAAAACAAACAAATAAATACATTTTCGCATTACATTTGGTTGTCATACTTCTTCCGTGCCATACCCTAGATTGGTCTGATGGTTTCCTTCTGATTAGAATCTTTGGGGAAGAATTCTACATATGTAATATTGTATATTTCCATTGTACCTCATGAGGAGACACATTATACTATTTTGTCTCATCAGTTTGATCACTTGGTAAAGATGATGCCTGCTGATGTCTCTGTTTTAATTGTAGTCTTTATCCTTTATCACTAATAAGTAATCTGTGGAGTGATGCTTGAGATTATGTGAATGTTCTGTTCCCCTAAAACTTTGTATTTATTGGCTTTAGCATCCAGCGATATACCTTGTCTGAATCAATTACTTACATTGGTGTTGTAAAATAGTAATTTTCTCATTTTATTTTTTCTTCTACATATTAGTGCACATTCTTTCATAGAGCTCTCCCTTCTTTTTAAACATTTTTTTAAATGTTTATTTATATTTGAGAGAGAGAGAGAGACAGAGCACAAACCGGGGGAGAGAGAGGGAGACACAGAATTGGAAGCAGGCTCTAGTCTCTGAGCTGTCAGCACAGAACCCCACGTGGGGCTTGAACTCACAAACCCTGGGATCATGACCTGAGCCGAAGTCAGACGCCTAACCAACTGAGCCATCCAGGTGCCCCTAGAGATCTCCCTTCTTACCTTGAACTTATGTATATATCATTTATTCATCTATTTTTGGTAACTTGTAGTGTTTTTTATTTTCCATATGTTACAACACATTAATAATCATGATTCTTGTTGATGCTAAAATTGTCCCAAATTTGACCGATTTGAGCACCTACACTATACCTCCTGTGTTCTTTTTACATATTGTCATCATTTTCTTCATGCATCCTTGCTTTCTGTCACAGCCTGACATGCCAGTGAGACACTCGCCTTTTTTATACTATATTTCTATATGCATTTTTGTCTATTTGTGAGCTTTCTATTCACTTCCATTGACTTCCCTGTCTTTCTGTCTATTCATAGATAAATGTAACACTGTTTTAATTATAGAAGCTTTATAGTATGTTTTAATATAGGCACCCCTCATTGTTCTTTGTTAGAGGTCTCATTACTATGTTTTATGTTTGTTTCTAAATAAACTTCAAAATCTACTTAAATAGCTCTATAAAACAACTTTATGTTATTTTTATTGGGATAATATTAAATTTATTATTAAGATGGGAATAAATGATGGCTTTATAATGATGTTTACTCCTGCTATCCAAAAACCAGAACAAAAAAATTTCCAAATTCATTCAAATTTGCTTTTATATCTTTCAAAAGTATTTTAATTTTTCCTCATAACACATTTTACACACTTCCTGTTGCAATGTCTATTTTATTTTTGAGAGAGAGAAAGAGACAGAGCATGAACGGGGAAGAAGCAGAGAGAGAGGAAGACACAGAATCTGAAGTGGGCTCCAGGCTCCGAGCTGTCAGCACAGAGCCTGACAAGGGGCTCAAACTCACCAACTGTGAGATTGTGACCTGAGCCAACATCAGATGCTTAACTGACTGAGCCACCCAAGTGCCCCTTTTAAATTTATTTATTTTTTTAATGTTTATTTATTTTTGACAGACAGGAGAGACAGAGCATGAGCAGGGGAGGGGCAGAGAGAGAGAGACAGAGACATAGAATCTGAAGCAGGCTCTAGACTCTGAGCGGTCAGCACAGAGCCTGACGCGGGACTCGAACTCACGAGCCGCGAGATCACGACCTGAGCCGAAGTTGGACGCCTAAGCGACTGAGCCACCTGGGCACCCCGAAATTTATTCTTAAAATAATCCTGCTTTTGCTACTAATGTTACCAAAGATTTATCTTATGGTACCATCTAACTGGTATTGTTTATGTACATAAAGATTTCTGGGTTTTATTTTTAATTTAACATTCTATCACTTTACAGAATCTTTTCTTTTTTAAACACTTATTTATTATTGAGAGACAGAGAGACACAGAGCGTGAGCAGGGTAGGGGCAGAGAGAGGGGGAGACACAGAATCCGAAGTAGGCTCCAGGCTCCGAGCTGTCAGCACAGAGCGCGATGCAGGGCTCGAACTCACAAACTGCAAGATCATGACCTGAGCCGAAGTCATTGGCCCAACCAACTGAGCCACCCAGGGGCCCCCAGAATCTTTTTTTTAAAATTATGTTAGTGTTTTTATTGATTCTCTTGGATTGCCCAAATACACAATAATATCAACTGTAAATATAGTTTCACTTCTTCTACTCCAATTCTTTTTTTTTTAATTTTTTTTTTAACCTTTATTTATTTTTGAGACAGAGAGAGACAGAGCATGAACGGGGGAGGGTCAGAGAGAGGGAGACACAGAATCTGAAACAGGCTTCAGTCTCTGAGCTGTCAGCACAGAGCCTGACGTGGGGCTCGAACTCACGGACCGTGAGAACATGACCTGAGCTGAAGTCATACGCTTAACCGACTGAGCCATCCAGGCGCCCCTCTTCTACTCCAATTCTTATGGCGTCATTATTTATTGTAGTCTGATTGCATTGGCTAGTACCTCTAATTTATTTTCAAATAATGGTGGAGTTGGTGAGTATACTTGCCTTGTTCTTGGCCTTATTGTGAATGCTTCTAACATTCTCTATCAAGAAATATACGGGCTTGGGGGTGCCTGGGTGGCTCATTCTGTTAAGCACATGACTTCAGCTCAGGTCATGATCTCGCAGTCCATGAGTTCGGGCTTGCTTCAGATTCTGTGTCTCCCTCTCTCTCTCTGCCCCTCCCTTACTCATGCTCTGTCTCTCAAAAATGAATAAATGTTTAAAAAATTTTTTAAAAGAAAGAAATATACTGGATTTAGGATTGCAATGTTTGTGTTTGTGTGTATGTTGTTATATATTACCACTAAAGAAATAATCACTTCCTATTTTATTCAATGTTTTAATCAGGAATCATTGTTAACTTTTGTCAAAGGCCATTGCAGCATCTATGAAGATGATTCTACAATTTCCTACTTAGTTTTATAAACAAGATAAATAATGTTAGTAGATTACCCAATATTGAACCACCCTCACATTTTCAGAATAAATATTATTTGGTCTTAATGTATGTTATTTTGCTTTTCACTTTTATTTCCATAAGTAAGATTGAGCTGTAGTTTATTTCTTTTGCTATCTTTATAAGGTTTAGATGACAATGTAATTATTACTTCATAAAAATATCTGTGGCTTTTCTTTTTTTTCTCTACTCAGAAATATCTTAAGTAGCATTAGGAATGTATGATCTTTGGAGTATAGAAGTCCCCTATGGGAATTCTGGGTCTAGTCCGTTTATAATAACTTGCTCTATTTATTCTCTGAAAACTGGGAGCCCTTATGTGATTTTACAAAGCAGAATGCTCCCATTAACTAGAAGAGCTTTACTCTTGACCACAGAGAAAATATATGTGTATTCTTCAAGGTCTAGCTCAAGTATCATTATTACCACTCCATCTCCTACTGTAGGACAGAATCAATCCTTTCTTATTTCTTCTGCATCCATAGCCTTGTGTATATGTCTTACAGATCCGATCACATTGTTTGTAGCATACTTATTTATAGAGGTTCCCTTTTCTCCAGACTTTCCAGGAGAGAGACACGGATTTAATCATGTTTAATTCTCCAGCCACAAAGCTATTGCTTAGTTTGTGGTAAGTATGCAATAAATATATTTTGAATAATGATGAGTGAAGAGCAGTAAAAATAATAACAAAATTTCACTTCGGTATGAACCATAGTCTATTCGTAAAACATGTAGGCTTCAGGGTGAGAGACACTAGGGTTTCTTTTCCAGTTTCTCACTGGCAAGGCTATGACATTGGCCAATTACTCTGTGTTTGGTTTTACTCATCTATAAAATATAGGTAAAATCTCATAGGGGTTTTGTATTCAGAACACGTGTAAAACTCCTAGCATTAAGTACTATATGTGCTCCACAGATAATACCTTGCCCTATTACTCCCCACATGAAAGCTTACTTCTTAGTTCTTTGGGCAATTCCAGAGCAATCATGAAATACATCTCTCTAGCCTATAGTACCACGGAGCACAGTCCTGCCTTCAGATAGTGGTTCCCTCTGAAAGTGTCTGCATGGATAAAATTCTCTAGGTCATGTCAATAACCACACACAGGAATGTGGTGTGTCCCTGAGATTTTTAAATTCAGTGTTTGTTTTACAATTGTAACTTTACATTAGTTCAGTGTAGTTATGAAATGTGTATCCTACCGGAGTTCTGAATAACAATACATTGTATTCTGAACAACAATTTAGCAGTCCTCATACCTGGGCTTTCTTCCCAGTTCCTGTGCTAGTTCCCCAGACACCAAATTAATTAAATGGCCTTTGGCCATGGCTCTTTCCCTTGAGTCAGCTTTTCTCTCATTTAAAGTATAGAGACGGGGGGATTTAATTAGCCCAATGGCTGGCACATTGCATACACTCAATAAATGTTTGTTAAGTCTTGAAATTCTCTTTGGATAAAGGTCACTTTTGCCATTAGTATTAATTTATGAGCATTTGAATAGTTCCTGTGATGATGATATTGACAATGAACAAGGACTTAAGGAAAGTTAACTCACAACTTACAGGCATGTATCATGAGACCAGATTTTCAACAACTCACCTATTTTGAATGTATTCACTGTTGGCCTAATGTTCTATAGCTGGGATTCTAACACCTAAAGCTCTGGGATTATAAAAAAGGAAGACCTGTAGCAATTACCTGAATATTTACCCTGGAAGGACTGTGTGTGTGTGTGTGTGTGTGTGTGTGTGTGTGTGTGTGTAAGCCCAGACTAAATATAGAGTCCCCATTCTTTATGTAAGCTACTTAAGGAAAAGGATATTACCTTTTAATTTTTTTCTCTCCAGTAAAAGTTATTATTGCTTGTTCAATCCCCAAACTATATATAAATTATGAATAGTTTGAAATGCTCTTAAAAATAAGTTTTAAAAAAATATTTTCCCTGAGATAATATTTTCACTGACCTAGAAAATTTTTCTTAGCTGTTGCCATACTTAACATTTCTAACTGATGATGTATGTTGTGATGATGGCAGTGAGCAGAAAAAGCTTGAGGAAATACACACAGTGCTGATATTTTACTAAAATGAATGTAGCACTAATTCATAAAACATAATTTAATTTTTAAGTAAAAATCTGACTTTCCAGAGTGTCATTCCCTTAAGGCTAGATCTTTATAGGCCCAAAGCCTGTGTGAATTTACACAGCTGCTTTGAGGCTTTGCATATTTCCTTGTTTTAGGTGCTTTGATTTTTTTAAAGGGGTATTTTTATACTGAAATAAAACACAACTATTAACACTAGCCTCAAGGGAAAAAGAAACTAACAAACCTACAGCTTAAAATGTTTCAATACTTTTCCTTTAAAATCTTGCACATCTTTTAGAAGTGGGAAAAATGAAAGCCATCCCCTGCCAAAAACAGAGTAAGGCCAAACTGTCATGATTTCAGAAACCGATAGCAGAGGTGCAGGGGTTAATACTAGAAGGTGAAACGGTCTCTCCTCAACAACCATTCTCTGAATGTTTTAGAATCTTCTCTTGGGCAAGGGTGTCTCTAGATTGCCACCATTACCACAGGACGCAAGCATTGCCGCAGAATGTTTTCTGCATAGTTCCCAGCCAAAAGTGAAACAAGTTGCCTGCTGACAGAGAGGCCATTTATAGAACATATTTGCTTACACCCGTGCTAGGCAGTAACTGAAAGCCACTGCGAAGAAGTCATTCCTCTTTACCTTGCTTGCAGCAACTCTGGTCTGGAGAGCCATGGACACATCCTAGTCAGAGAGGTGGTGACAGACACTCTCTTTCTATTGACAACATCTGGAAGGAGAGACAATTGTCGCTGCGAGCTTCCCAATTACTCCTGAAGACTAAGTGTGAGACACAGTAGTGCAGGATGATTGGATTACACAGAATGAGACAGAAGCCATCTGTGAGCCACACGTAAGCTGCTGAGCGCCGGGATGAACAACCTTATTAGACGACCGAGCTCTCATTCCATTTGTAGTTTGGTCGAGTTTGAAAGATGAGTTGATTGTTTTTAGACAGCATGGCAAATGGGCAGGGATTTGAAACTCTCCCTGGCTGTATGAGTAATTATGGGCTCATACTTAAATTAGAAACATGGATTTTCAGTTGGGAGGTCCTGAGACTGTCTCCGAAGGATGCTACTGGCATTCGTGGTGAAGCATGGCCTGTTCTCTCTTTCCCCCGCAGGAGCTTCCGCCTGCCGAGGAAAGAAATCGTTAGACCCTTCACATCACGGCAAAGCAATATAAAAATTCTGATTTGGGGTTGGGAAGGAGAGTGATCCTCATGCTCTAAAATAAAGGCCTTTACACAGAGAGTGAAATGTTTCCATGAATTGCCAGGATGCATTCAGTACCAGAACTCTGTATCTCTCTGTGCCCCAGGGCTCCAGAACCAGTCCTTCACTTACCACACTTCATCACATCTTTTGATTGGCACCGACTTCCAACGTGTAGATGGCAATTCACTTGTTTCTGTAGTCCTTTTGCTAGTACAGCACCTTCATAACCTCTTATTGATCACATTCTGTAATGCATACCCCCATACATCAGAGCACAGCTCTGGGAAAGGGGGAAAAGATCATCTTTAGCAAACCCAGGGTTCGGGAGTTTTCTTATGGAAATGTTTTAAAATTTGACTCTCATGATGGTTATTGATAATATTATCAATGTTCTTGTATTAATAGGACTTTGATAATCCTTTTAGTAGGCAGCTGCCCTGCATCTCTGTTTCCATTGTGAGTTCTTGTAGAGGACAGACCTTCCTGCCTGCTAGTAACTTTGTAACAGCTCGCCCCTCCGCTACCCACGGGGAACCCTCAGTAAATGTTGGACTATTTGAATCCTGAGCCTTGCCCTGTTTGTGACAGCAGTGAGCCAGCCTTTCTCCCCCACTCCCCCAACCCTGCAAAAAAAAAAAAAAAAAAAAAAAAAAAATCCAGGGAGAGCTCTCTGGGAGTCACAGCCCAGTGCAGAGCAAAGGACCTATGCTTTCCAACACGTTTCCCAACATGTACCCAAAAGACAAGTTTTGTGTACAATACATACTCTGTCATAATTATTCAGCGCTGTAGTAGTCACAACAAACCGATCCTCTCGGGAAGCTGGCATCACACATGGGGAGCCAACACGAATTTCATGATAACCACTCCACTGGATAAAATATCGAAAAGCACTAGGTTTCTATACTTACGCTAGAAAACTTAGGGGGCCAGTGAAGTATATTGTGTGGAGACTGTATGTATGTGTGGGTAGCTGCTTCTACAACAATAAATATCTTTTATTTTAGCTACAACTATAATCTCTTGTGAGAGTAGAGTATGACAGACACACACCCAGTCGATAGCCAAGTTCGCCATTAGATTGACACAATATATGCACATGTACCTATTGTAGGTGTACGTGTGTATACCTTTCATTCAGCACATCCATATGGAAGTTAAGGAATAAAATGTGGAAATCTCTTCACATTCCTGCATTCTGACTTGTGCCCCTTGGCGTTTTATCATGTTTTAAAGTATTTTCAGTCCCTTCGTGTAACTTGTACTCAGCGTTCTTTCTCGAAACCCAGCTTAGCTATTTGTTTCATGGTAGAGACATGCAGAAACTTCAGGGTATTAAATAGATATTTTCAAGACAATAGTACATAATTTAGAACTGCTTCCTGATAAAGTCAGAGGAGAAAATGAGTTCAGGTCCACGATCCTAAATCTTCCAGGCCAGATACATTTCCAAATTCAGAAAATTTTAAATTTTAAACAGATAATAGGATCCATATAATATGTTGCATCATACGTCCGAGGAGTCTGGGACTTCACTCTGTATTCACACATTTTGTTTGAACAGCTAAAGGTATGAAAATTCACCCCAAGTGGGATAAACAAAAACCG
This sequence comes from Panthera tigris, assembly GCF_018350195.1. NCBI lineage: Eukaryota > Metazoa > Chordata > Mammalia > Carnivora > Felidae > Panthera > Panthera tigris. Next base: position 116,419,424 of record NC_056664.1, read on the forward strand.
TAAATAATTTTATGTTGGTTTATGTAAGGTTTTGACACCAAATTGATTCAGGGCAGGTAATATTCTACCACCTTAAGAGTTTTAAAAATAGTTTTCAGAGCTTTTAGATTTAGGGTTCATAGATAACAAATTCTGGACGTGTACCAATTTAATAATAAGAAGCTGAAGATTGAGGGGCGCCTGGCTGGCTCATTCAGTATGAAATGTGACCCTTGATTCACGTTTGTGAGTTCGAGCCCTACATTTGGTGTAGAGACGACTTAAAAATAAAATATTTTTAAAAAATCTGAAGATTGCTATTGATGATAGAACTCCACATATAATGTTAAATGAAATTATAAAGATGAATATACTGTGTTAACGTAGTCTGATTATCCATAAGAAGTAAAAAAAATAAAATTCCTTTGCTCTCAGTGCCTGAATGAAATGAAACCGGTTCCCATTAATGCTTTCTGTTCCTTCCATTATAGCCGGCTTTGCTCTGGAAGCCTGGTGCTGTGTATTTTTAGTTCGACTGATTTTCTCTAACCCATTTCTCCCTTTCATGGCCTTCTACCACATCTGTTGTTCAGTGCCTTTTTGAAATTAAAATACTCTATAGGATATCACTAAATCAGAAAAAAAAAATATCAGGAACAAAAAGACTCTATTTCAGGGAGCCGAAATACCAATCAGAGTTGAGGTAAATTTTTTTTCTGTTTATAGCCTTAATGGAGTTTCCTTTAGGTTTGGGTCTATGTTAAAGAGAAGATATATGTATGTACGTATAAGTACACACTGATTTCATTGTTTCAGATTTACTGGGTAATAAACTATGTCTTGAAAGGTAAAGTCACAATAAGGGACAGCACCTCTAAACGGTTACAGCACAGAATAAAAAAATAGTTGGCATGGGCGAGTAGTTATGTATATCCAAACCCCAATCAGACAGTAATTTTCATACTCTCTCACATAAACCTAAGCCAGGGCTACTAGTAACTGTAAACGTGGACACTAGAGTCTCAGTATGTCACTTGACCTACTTTTAAGTCAGTTGACCACAGATCTGGCCTGAGATGGCATTACAGAGTGGAAGGACATTAGGAAGATACAGGTGGGGAAAAAAAAAAAATCTATAGAGTCGATACATTGTATCAACTTGAAATAAAGCCCCAGAAAGAACCCTAGGACTTAAAGCAAACTCAGTACAGTGATCACAGAGTTAATATAAATACTGAAGGATAAAGTTAGAGTCCTGAGTCGGAGAATGTGAATTGGGTTTTCAATCGGAAGAGGCTATAGAAGGAGAGGGAGGGCATTCCAACCAAGAGAAACAGAAAATATGGAGGAAATGAAAGTGAGCCAATGAGAACTGCTTTGTTAGAGAAGGAGGAATGAGCCCGAGGCAGCAGAGAAATGCTGATCCCTGGAGGCTACAAAGGACAAGGCAGAGAATTGGATTTGGGTTCAAAATAAAATAGTGCTGTTTTTGAGCAGCAGCAAGACAGGTAAAAACTAGCATCGAAGGAAAATTATTCTAATGGTAGTATGGCATGAAACACTACGGAGAGGATAACAGTTGGCTTATTGGAAAAGGCTTGGGACTTGAGTTTCTGTGGACCTAGAGTGAATGAGGAGGATTTGATGTTTAAAAACACCTCGGTGACGAAATGGGCCAGTCTTCTTGCAAGGCGCTGAGGAAGAAGGCAAAATGATGAAGAGGAAAAATGGCCTCCAGGTTTTGACAACAAACTAAGGTGTTTGCCAAGCTGTTGATAAGAATAGTGAGGTTAGAGGCACCTGGGTGGCTCAGCTGGTTGAGTGTCAGACTCTTGATTTCTGCTCAGGTCATGATCTCATGGTTTGTGAGTTTGAGCTGCATTGGGCTCAGAGCTAACAGAGCAGACCCTATTTGGGATGCTCTGTCCACCCCTCTCTCTGCCCCTCTCCCACTTGGGCTGTTTCTGTCTTTCTCAAAATAAATAAATTGATTTAAAAAAATTAAAAGAAGGGTAAGGTTAAAGAAAATTGGAAATAAGAAGCAAACTGGCAGAGTGAACACATTACGTTTGGGGCCAGGGCAAATTTCAGGGGGCGTGGGAATCCCCTGAAGGCTTTGTTGCAGTACAGATTGAAGGAGTTTCTGATTCAGTAGGTCTGGGACAGACTCAGCCCTTGCATTTCTGGTAACCACATTTGGAGAACCATGGCTTTAAATCATGTACTCAAAGACAGTGACGATGAAGGTGAGGATGGGGGGTCTGGGGCCAATGGCGTAAATATGGGAATTATCCACACCCAGGCCATTGGTGAAACTATGTTGGGGGAATTTCTGATTTACAGCCCCTTCCATCATTTTTATGCTCTCTATCATCTGTTTCCTTAATTATATCGCTACCATTAAAGTGAAATAAGTGTTCAGTCTCTGGCAGCTGGAATAAAAGGGACCGAAAGTTTAAGAAATAAAAACACTCATTCTGAAAATAGACAATGAATGTAGAAGAGAAGAGCCACACATAACTTTTGAAGGATGCAACGGAAGGAGATTCAGCGGCAAATTGCAGTCAGGCATTTTGTGCAGGTAGGAAAAAGGACCTCTTCGTACTTGACAATCTACCTTAGAAATGTCCTCTCCCTCCCGGTGAAGAAGCCAAAGGGTAGAAAGTTTGAAAGGAAAGTTAATAAGTCTACTTTGTATTTTAATTATTGTCAAGTACCCAGGTGCTCCAGTGAAGAGTTTCATGTACATATAAATTACTTCTGTGCCCTAGCATATTTGCAGAAATCTAAATGAGATGTTGTTCCATTTAAAATTTAAATAACTCCCTTGAGAAAATGCCAACCAGATTGCTTCAACTAGAAGCCAATGCATAAACATGTATTTGTTATTTACTTGTTAATGTGTTCAGCATCTTTACGTATTTTTGTCTTTTTGCAAGAAATCTGAAATCCTCTGTAATGTGATTTGATGACCCTAAAATGATGTATAAAAGAGTAGACAAACAATATTATGGTAGATGCAGGGAACTATAGACAGGCTCCCCACCTCCTTTCAAAGCTAATGGTTACGAAGTGTGATACTCCATTGTTCCAAAACAGTTCAGAAGTGCATCAGCCTGTACTTTTTGCAAAATGGCAGATTCAGATCCACAAGTGCAACTTTTTTTAACGGTGACTCAGCGGAGGGAAGTTTGCCTGAGACCTGAGAGCGCTGAGGGCGATTAAGGGGCACACTTGGCTTTGTTCATCAGGCTCCGGCTGAGTCAGCCTCGGTCCTGGCAAGGCAGCTGCTGGCAGAAATGTGCAGGCATTTCACATTCTCCATATTCTGACTGGAACTTACCTCTTACGTGAATAATTTGAAGTTAAAATGGGGGTGGGAGGAAGTTAAAGTTCAATGCTTAATACTTGAAAATGCACAACTTCCATCTTCCAACTGGGGAAAAATTTGACTAAGAACAGATTATATTAAAAACTGCCCCTAGGGTTTCTTGGATATAAAATTGTTTTTTGAAAACAACAATATGATGAGTTAAGAGTGAATGAATCAGAAACATACGGATTAAATTTTCCCTGAATTTGCATGGATTTGGAAGTCATGGAGAAAAGGGCACTTGGCAAGATGCGTTTGAGATTTTACCCAACCAAAAACACTTGAGAAATAATCTGAGGTGCTTTGGTGTATGCAAAACTGTTCCAAATTCTTTCATTTTTATAAACTGCACTCCAAAAAAAAAAAAAAAGGAATAAAAATGACCTAATTGTAATTTAATGAAGATACGGAATACTGTCTGTAAAGCAGCTAGCAAGTTCTACAGAGAAGCACCAGTTTTCCAAGGGATCAGGGAAGGGTGTTCAAGAGCAAGTCTAAATCGAATGGAGACAGTAGTTCTGAGACTACAAATGCTCCGTGCCATGGGTACGAGGTGGGTACACACCCGATGCTGAGAGGGTGTTTTATTTGCTGGCCATTTTTCTCTCTCACCTAAACGAAATTAAAATCAGTGGGGACGATAACTAAAGCATGATTTTAAGAAAAACACATGGTAGTGCTTATCTGTATGCCTTACTAGCTTTGTCATTTTTTTAGTACACAGCATGTCAGTAAGCTGACACTCGGGCTGAGATTGCTGTAAAGGCCGTCTGGTGCATCTAATATCAGGTAAGACAGAGCCAGATTTATACAAAACTTTGGCACTTTAGCAAGTCACAATAAGCTTCAAGTTGCTTTAGAAGCATTTACACAGTCATTTACAAATGATTTATGAGAAAAATATGTTTTCTAAAAAAAACTCAGTTCTATTGTCTTCATTGTGCTAAACATTTTTCAGCCTTATAAGAGTTGTCAGTGTAAGATTTTTTTTCCCCAATGCCTTTTTCTGGTGGATCTAATACTAATAGGAGAGTCTTATAAGATCCTGTTCTATGACTTTTCATGTAATAACTTAGAAAGTGGCTATCCAGAGAAAGACATTTTCCAAATATTCCCTGTTTGGTTGAAAAAAGAGGTAAAGAGGAATGGAATACATAGTGAGAGCTTTCACAGAGATGGAGACAAGAAAGTATGACGATCTTTGTAGTATTTAATCCACTGACCTAAAATTTAGACTTCTGCTATGGACACAAGCGAGGATATCAGGAACATGGACTTGCCCCAGTTTCACGCTTGAACCCAGGTGAGTGGATTCACTATTTCCTTACTTTGCAGATGGGCTCTAGCTCCCTAGAAGGAAGTTTCCCATGATCATCAGATCTGTCAAAAGCACTTCACCTTTTGACTCATAAGCTAGTAATAAGGGCAATTTTTAAGTGAAACCCAAGATGAACTGGGAGCTATTTATAGAGCAGATCCCACTGGGTGTATATATTATTACTTGAATAAACTGAATTGGTTATATAAATAATATTTGAAATAGGTGAGAGTCAATCCTTCTGGCTTCTTAACTCGGGCAGTATCATATGCAGGGAAGGGGAACTTTGAGAAGGGCCAGCAGCAATGCAGAAATGGGTGGATTTATTCAGCAGATGTTAAGAAAGACCCAAGATGCAAGTGTTGGGTTTGTATTAGTCTCTTTTAGAGAAAAACTCATATCCATCCAAAGGGGATAGAGACCTCTATGTTTCCAGAGAGGGGTCCTGAACCCTTTGTGAGTGTCCAAATTTGTGAATTCCACCATAATATATGCTTTTCCCACAAAACAAAATAAAAACACAAGTGAACATCTATGTACTTCTTCAGACACATAATGATTTATCTTTCTCAGTGAGCATACTTTTACTATTTCTGGTACTTTCTGAATTACTTTTACAATTTGCTTTGACTTGTTTCCACATAGAACCCACAGGGAAACTTCCATTGCCTCACAGAGCAAAGCCATTGTGAACCCCAATATACCGCTTCTCCATATATCAGAGATGTCTGTTTTTCTGGCTAAAAGTCATTAATTTCTTTTATCAGCTAACTTCATCTTCACTTCCATCACTGGCCTTTAACAATTAACTTTTTTCTTCCAGGTCCTTTTTTTTAAAGAAGCAGACACAATTTAAAAAAAAAAATGTTTTTTAATGTTTATTTATTTTTGAGAGAGAGAGAGAGAGAGAGCGCGCACAGTGGGGAAGGGGCAGAGACCAAGGGAGACAAAGAATCCAAAGCAGACTCCAGGCTCTGAGCTGTGAGCACAGAGCCCGACGCGGAGCTCGAGCTCACAAACCGCGAGATCATGACTTGAGCCAAAGTCAGACACTTAACCACCTGAGCCACCCAGGTGCCCCAAAACAGACATGATTTTTTATCTTTTTACCAAACTTCCCACATGTGCCATGTTAGAGAAAGAAAAGATGCTACCCTCAGGTGTGGCTGTGGAATGAATGGCTGGCTGACACCTTAGCAAGGTGGCCAGTGCTTACAACTGAGCCCCGGAGTGCTGCCACTTAAACTGGGGCCTCCGCCTGGAGGTCACCTCTTGCAGGGGGCCTGCAGTACTATCTCCTACCCTAAGTGACCCACCTTCTTAGTTAGTACTTCTACCTGTGTGTTTCTGTGGTACCCTGACCATTGCCCATGATAGCTCTTGTCTTTCCATTGTGATTACCTGTGTACTTATTTTTATACCCATTAGATTGTAATCCCTACAAAGGCAAGTGCTGTATCTGACCTCGTTCGTTCATGTCTGTAACCAAGACACGTAGAAAAGTGCCCAGGACATAGCAGTCCATAATACATACTGATTTACATTCAAACATATATAGTCTTTCAATAAAATGTGATATTTGCTAAAGGACTATATACATTGGAAAGCATGAAACCTTGAAGAATATCAAGACTGTGCAAAAGTTGAACAATAGACCTGAACATGATGCAAAGGTTTCCAGACTAAAGATGTTAAAAAAAGTTTTTTCAGTGTATCTTTTCCTTTAGAAACAGTTCTCAACAATACAGTAATCTATTCCACACAGTCTTTTTTTTTTTTAATATTTATTTATTTTTGAGACAGGGAGAGACAGAGCATGAATGGGGGAGGGTCAGAGAGAGAGGGAGACACAGAATCCGAAACAGGCTCCAGGCTCTGAGCTGTCAGCACAGAGCCTGACGCAGGGCTCGAACTCACGGACCGCGAGATCATGACCTGAGCCGAAGTCAGATGCTTAACCGACTGAGCCACCCAGGTGCCCCTATTCCACACAGTCTTTAATGTTCTTCTGTTCCCCCTGTTAACCGCTTTAGATTTCATTGACAAAACAGCGGACACTAAAACTTGTGGCTTTCACATTGCCATCTTGGTCTTCAGATATCACCATTGAGAGACCCATGCTTTTTATCATTGACACTGACATTTTCACTTTTCCGTTTTTATTGTTTTCTAAAATAATAAGGGATAGGCAGGTGAAGATGAAAATGACTGTTGAAACAGTGCTGTACGAGCCAGAAGAGTGACAGACCTCTGCCTGCCATCCATCAGCCAAAGCACGCCTTGCCTAAACCAGCTTCCCTCGCTCTGCGTTACCACCTCCGCAGCCAGGCCTCCCTCACCCCTCCCACTCCCACTCCCACGGTACCCATCTCCTAACAACTGCCTGCTCTTACTTTTGCCCCTGAGGGTACCCCATTTTTCACAGAGCAGCAGGAAGGATCCTTTAGAAATAGAAGTCAAATAACTGGTTTAAAATCCTCATTGGCTTCTCCGTTGCTTTTAGAAGAAGATTCTGATTTCTTATGCTGTTGCACAAAGGCCTCCCCGACTGGGCTGGTCTCTCTCTCTTGACCTCATCTTGTACCACCCTGTGTACTCTCTTCCTGCCCACTGGCCTTCATCTCCTCTTAAATACACCAAGCTCTGTCCCACCTCGTGGCCTCTGTGCTCTGCTCCTTCTGCCCAGGTTGCCTTTCATCTTGGCCCTTTTTTCAGATCTCTGGCTACCTGTCCTTTAAAGCAGCCATCTGACGACTCTCACGTATGATCTTGTTTTGCATCTCTCTGTAGAAGCCACTGCTCTGTAGTAATTTTCTTTCTTTTTTTCTTTTCTTTTCTTTTTTTTTTTTTTTTTCCTTTTTTGGTGATGATCAGTTTCCTCTCAAGAATGAAGATCTTTGAGAGCAAGAGGCCTCTGTCTTCTGGGGAAGTTGAAGCTATTGGTTAATGGATAGTTCTCAGATTTTCTTTCCACAAACCAAAAGCTGATTATCACTTTAAAAAGAAAATCATGCCAGGAAGATTCTCAATACTAACGAACTCCCTTTGTCCATGAGATTCCTTTCTTCCTGAGTACAATGGATTCTTGGGAAGATTAAATGCATGTGAATGAAGTGCCACCAAACGCACCACACACATACAAGCTAATGGAAATGGAAGCATGGAACGTAATCTGAAAACATTTCACACGGTACCTGACACATATTAGGCACCAAAAGTTGTTCTTTGGTTCATATATTTTCCAACCACTATTCACTAATCCCTTTATTGATTCACTCACCGGTTCTGGTTCACCACCCCCAGAGGGCACCAGCAGATGTTGATTGCAAAGGGGGCATGTTTTTCAAGAGGGAGAACAAGAAGGGGCGCCTGGGTGGCGCAGTCGGTTAAGCGTCCAACTTCAGCCAGGTCACGATCTCGCGGTCTGTGAGTTCGAGCCCCGCGTCAGGCTCTGGGCTGATGGCTCGGAGCCTGGAGCCTGTTTCCGATTCTGTGTCTCCCTCTCTCTCTGCCCCTCCCCCGTTCATGCTCTGTCTCTGTCCCAAAAATAAATAAAAAACGTTGAAAAAATTAAAAAAAAAAAAAAAAAGAGGGAGAACAAGTAAATTCACCAAAGCAGTTAAAATGTAGAAAAACTGCAAGGCACCTAGGTGGCTAGGTTGAGTGTCTGACTTCAGCTCAGGTCATGACCTCACGGTTTGTGAGTTTGAGCCCCACACTGGAATCTGTGCTGACAGCTCAGACCTTGGGGCCTGCTTCAGATTCTGTGTCTCCCTCTCTCTCTGCTCCTCCCCCACTCATGCTCTATCTCTCGCTCTCTAAAAAAAAAAATGAACAAACATTAAAAAAATTTTTTTTTAAAGGTAGAATAATTGGGCTTGGAACTGGCTGCTTTGCATCTTTCAGTATTACATAATATCAAAGGCATCAGGGAACTTAATGGCCCAGAATTGAATACATTCAACAGAGAAACTTTCCTAAGAAGATAAATTTGATAGAAGATTGTTGGAGGATCTAAGTATCTACTTGATCTTAGAATCACTATGGATTTTCATATCCTTCAAAGTGAGAGTTGAATCTATAAATTTGCTGAATACATATACAGTTGGATATCACTTTACTTACTATGTGTAATGAATAACTCCAAAAATGAATACCATAAAATAACAAGTTATGCTTACAAATTCTGAGTAATTCAAAAAGGGAACTGTTTGTTAGCTCTCGCTTAGGACTTTCATGTAGTTACAGTCAGATTTTGGTTGGAATGACAGTCATTGAAGGCTTGGCTGGGGATTGAGAATCCACTTCCAAGGGGATTCCCTCACTTGTGTGGCAAACCGGTGCCCCAGTTCCTCTCCATTTGGGCCTCTCCCAAGGTATGCTTTAGTGTCCCTACAGTATGGTGGCCAGCTTCCTCTAGCATGAGCAATCCAAAAGATCAGGGTGGAAGGTATAATGGCTTTCACAACCTTGACTATCACACTTCTGTACTCCATTGGTCACACAGGGTCAGCCTGGATTCACTATGGGAGGGGACAACACAAGGGTGTAGATACCAGGGGTGTGGATAATATAGGGCCGCTTTGGAAGCTAGCCAATGCACACATCATGAAATATTAACATTTGGGGTAAATAATATGATTACAGAATGCCCAAGGACCAAAAAAGGATTTTTCCATGACAAAAGTTAAGAAAAATCAATGAATTGTAGCATTTAGAAATATAATTTTTCAAATATTTTGCATATTTTTAAATTTTAACATAAAAAATTTTAAATAGAATTTTATTTTTAGGGGTACCTAGGTGGCTGTCGGTTAAGCGTCTGACTTTGGCTCAGGTCATGCCCTCATGGTTCGTGGATTCGAGCCCTGAGTCGGGATTGTCTTTCCCTCTCTCTCTGCTCCTCACCAACTCATGCTTTCTCTCTTTCAAAATAAACTAAAAAAAAAAAAAAAAGGATTTTATTTTTAAAATAAAACCACATAATTGTATATGAGAATATAAAATTGTACTAATTGTGGAAAGTTTCAAACATCTTTGTAGACAAAATCATTAGTCACTCATTTATCCAAACATTCATTTTACTAAAATTTATTGAATAACTGCTATATATATATATATATATATATATATATATATACACACACACACACACATAGTCCTGTGAAAGCAGTGATGAAAGAATGATTTTTTTAAAGCAACTTAGGCCAACAAAGGTATTGGTGTTTTGACAAAGAAATTACAGAAAGGAATGATTCTCTGCATAGATTGCTGCCTTAAAAAAATAATTCCAAAAAAAGTTTTGGAACATTTAGATCCATTTCCTAATAGTTTTCCACTATTCCTTCCAGTGCAAACCCACAGTCAGTGTGGGGAGGTGAGGTGGGAGCCTTAAAACTTGATTGGAATAATCCCTAGGTTTAATGTATAGTTTGTTTTTTATTTAAAGACACATACTCACATGTACATACCTAGAAGTGCACACACACAGGTACCCCACATGCACATCCCCACGAAGTATTGGGCTGACATTAAATTGTACAGCTGAATTTCAACCTTCAGGTTCTCCCTTCTGAAAATCAAGTCCAGATGACTCTAAAAAAGAGCTGACCGTAAGAGTGAGAGAACAGGTTTTACCAAACTTAGAACCACTCAGCACCTCATGGAATCCACATTTAAATAAACCAAGTTGTCCAAATCTCTTCGGGTTTTGCTTTGCCTCTCACTGAGGAGTGTGTCTGTCCAGCAACTTACAAGAAGGAGAGGAGGAGAAACGGCAGCGGTGGTTCATAAAGTCAGTTCTGCAATTTCTTGAGAAATTAAACAGTGAAAATAAAACAACACCCCGACAACTTGATTGCTAATTTGGCATGCATTCGCGGAAGGATTCATTTGCTCTTTAAAGTGTGAATAGTTCCAAACAGGTGCGGGGAGGTAGAGGAGGTTTTGTTTGAGTTTTACCAAACCCAAAGCATTTGAAAACGACCTAGAATTAAATGAGCCCAAGCCACCATTGGATTTATGATAGATGCTATATTACAGAGTTGAGCATATTCAAAATTCATGAAAAGAACCATTCAAAAACACCATTTGAGACTGTCATGTTGCAGACAGGTGTTCCATAAATAAGTCCATAAGCTCTGTATTTACATTTCTTGCCTGGTGTTCTTGTGAAATTCGACCATAATGGCTCTTGAGTCCAGCAACTCAGCGGAGCATAGTTGAATATATACAAATTTACATAGAAAGTTTTGTGCCAACATGGGATATTTATGTTTGTAGGTATTGATGGTATTCCTGGAAAATACGAAGTTTTGCATAAAAACCTCAGGTGAGATAACACCTGATAAACTAATTACATTAAGCTAGCTCGAACGAACTGCTATGTTATAAACTCACATAGCTACTTCATCATGGGGTAAAAAAAAAATAATGATCTATTCCAGGAAGTGAAACCTGATTGCATGAAACTGAACCCACACAAAACCGAAGCTATTCAGATAAACAAAATTTCCTCCAAGAAAACTCTACCATGCCCTTCTCTAAGACATTAAATGCTTAGTACTACATATGAGATTTCAGCTTACCAAACAGAAAACTTAAAAATAAATGCTTAGCCCCTTAAGAGGCTTTTTGTTCCTTCTCCTTTCAATTGCAAGGTCATATTTTGTTCTTTATGCCTGCTCATTTGGGAGAACATGTTTATCATGTAAGAAAGAGAAAGTCTTATTATTATACACACCAGTCTCTTTGTCATTGTTTATGTTCATTCACGGGACTGGTCATAATGTTCCCTGCCATAATGTTCCCTGACATACATAGCATTAGTAAAAATGATTTGAGATGTCCTCTTTTCAGTTACTCCAAAGTTTTGATTTGAATAAATTATTAATTACTCCCCACACAGAGAGGAGTAAGATGATCCAGGATTCCTGGAAAGGAAAATGACTTTTGTCAGGACTTCCCCTTGACTTTACCAACAGAAAATTGATGAAACAACAGAAAACAAAGCCAAACCCAAACAAAACAGGTCAAACCGAGAGCAGGAAAGAGAGGGATGGGTCACCATTGCCTAGGACAGATCTAATGGCAGCAGCAGCTGGCTGGGGCGGGAATCCAGATGAGATAGAAACCAAATGTAATGGTAACTCAGAGTCAGTACTTAGAAAGAGGTAAGACTAGGAAATGTGTCCCATTCATTTAGAAAATTAGGGAAATGTGGAATATGGAAGTTCACAAAGAAGAATGTAAAATCTACACAAAAGTTTCATGCCTCAGATATACTCTTGGTTAAATTTCAGGATGTTAATATAATGGTTTTTGTTGTTGTCTTAAAAATAGATATATTTTGTAACCTTTCTTTTATTAAGGTATAAGTGACATATAACAGTAGTTTCGGGTGTACAACATGAGTTAATATTTGTATATATTGTGAAATGATCACGACAATACAGTAAGTCTATTAACGTCCATCACGCACATAGTTACAGAAAGTATTTTTGTGTGAGATGAAGACTTTTAAGATCTACCCTCTTAGAAATTTTCCAATTTGCAATACAGTGCTATTAACATATAGTTATCATGAATGTACATTACACCCCCATGAGTTATTTATTTTATAAGAAGATATACCTGAACCCAAATTCTGTAAACTTCTTATTGACATTTCCATGAGCCAAGAACTAATGGCTAGATGGCTATGAAATACACATGGTCTGGAAGTCTCCTTGTCCTTAACAAATCCCTTACTGCTGGATTTACCATGTACAGATGTGGTTGGAATTTTTGCTCTTAGACTATTTTAAATGATGCTGTGATGTGGATTCTGATTATGAGTAAATTGTTGTATGTGGTAGATAACTAAAAGTGGAATTTCTGGGCCTATGGGTTTGCATATTTTCCAGGCCTCTGTGGAGTATTGAGTGTTTCTCTAGAAAGATTATATAACTGATACCCAGCAGTATAGGCAAGATGGGACTCTTTTTAAGCCTTCAGACCCAGTTCTTGCAAGTGTGCCTTAGTAGGTCTTGGAGGGACAGTATCTGGGGCCTAGGTTTCGAGAAGAGGAGAAAGCCCAGTTAAACATGGGCTCAACCAAGTTTTGTCAGCTTTCTCTGCTTATTTCATATCATCTTATGAGAAGAAAAACATTACACATAGGAGCACTGTTGGGCAGTGCTAAGTGGCAGAAAGCAGGATAAAATTAAGCTTCATAATTTTTATCTTAAGACTGGGGGAGATTTATGGACTTTCTGAAGGTTATACAAGCAACTCAAGACGTGACCTAAGAATAAAGCACAGACTAGTGACTATTCAGATAATTATCAAACCAATTTTTTTCCTAATAAAAGTGACTCAGTTTAATTTCTAGGTTAATTTAAAATTAATAAAAGATGTCAGATGAATAGCTCAGAAGGTTCCTACCTTCTTAATCTATGATCCAAACAATAGCATGCTTCTAATAACATCATTCACAAGTGAGCTAAAACTGTGTCCTCTCCTTGGCCATAACTCAGAACTAAGGCAGAATTATGTGTGTCTAAGAAATTTAGTAAAGTCAATATCCTGAGACTTTTTTAAAAGCCCTGATGAATAGAAAGCCAGAGGGGGAGGAGGGAGCGGCACGGAAGCACTCACACCGGCAATGTAAATTGAATGATTAAATCAATTTGGTCATGTTTAATTATTCTGTGGTCATTTTGCCACAGATTATCTTCTCAATTTACTTTCTGGCTTTCTTCATTTATCATAGAACTGGGAGGCAGCACAGTTTTGAAAGGCACACTGGACAGGAAACCTGGAGTCTTGGCTTTGCTACTAACTAACCAAAGACTTGGGATAATTCCCTTAACCTTTCTGGTCCGCAGTTCCTTATTTGTCATGCAGTAACATTTATAATCAGCAAAGACCACTAATGAATGTAGATATGAGCCAGTTTAGCCTATATGGTGATTAAGGTATTTGACTATGATGCCTAATCACAGGTTCAAACCCTGGCTGTATACCACTTAATAGCCTCATGACTTTGGGAGATTTGCTTGACCTCTCTGTGTGTCTGTGTCTTCATCTGTAAAACGTGAATAATAATAACACCTACCTCTGACAGTTCCTGTAAGAACTCAATAATATGGTTCTTGCCTGTCTATGGTTAAGCACCCACTAACTGTTCGCAGTCAATAATACATACTTCTCATAATGTGGCAGACATTTATTACATAAGACCCTTCCACTCACTTAGTTTAGGAATCCTTGGATTAATATTTTCATTGCATCTATTTGAGCACTTTTTAGTCTAGCTCAGTATCTTTCCAGCAGCGATGGTTTGTTTTCATCATGACTCAATCTCCCTCATTTTCGAAATAAGTTTTTTTTCTACTTATAGAGGCCTTCATTTCCTCTTCATCTTCCTGTGCTGGACCTGCTTTTAGAAAAAACACTGAAAGAGTTGCTTATATTGACGATTTAATGGTATTCAGTTGGCTTTCAAAATACGCTTCAAATGTCATGAAAGCTTAAAACCTCGGTTTTTAGAAGTTATTTTGAGTCACATCAGTTATTCTGTTGAATAAAAATGTAGTAGACTAGGCAACCGACTACAGTCGATTGTGTGTCTTCATTTGGGTCTTCCTCCTCTAAGGTAGGTTAGTTATTAGAGAGGCAGAAAAACCTCATTGCAACACAATTTACCCTGAAGCGGACTTTCAGCTGTTCCCAGAGGGCAATTAGACTAACCGGCAAGGCTTTAGGTAAAAAGAATTGTTATTACTATAGAAAGAATTTTTCTTAGTATTCAGAATTTAATACCACATATTAAATTAGTTTTGTTCTCATGTGATAAAAGCAAAATTAAATAAGCTATCAGCATAAGGTCATATATGACCTTGCACATGCTAGAGTATTTTGACGGTAGATTCCATGTAAAAAGCAAATATGTTAAAACATGCAAGATGTTAAAAGGCTCCATTATTTGAGGTCATGAAAGGGGGGCAAGTAATAAAATAGATGCAAAAGCAATCTGTGTTCTCTATCTGTCTGTCTGTCTATCTATCTATCATCTGTATCTATCGTCTATCTATCTTACCAGAGATAAAAAGATAAATCTGTGTCTACCTCAAATTTGTGACATTTTAAAAAGTTGTAGTTTTTCCTAGATTTATATCAACAAGATAAAGAAACAAAAGCACTCTCGAAAAAAAATCAACCCTGCTTGCTCCCACTTTTTAGAGAAGATTAGATTTTTCTTCGAAATATTGTAATGCTCGTTTTTAAGATGAATTATTGAAGTGGTTGTAATTTATGATTATTTGGTTCTATCCAAATGTAAAAAGAGGTGACTTTGTGTTAGCTCCCTTTTTAACATATCTAAGTAAACGTGGGGATTATTTTAAATTTCAGATTGAAAACACACAATGTAGGGAAATCAGAGAAATAACTAAATTTTAACATCAAACATTCTGATGAGGATAGCACCTCATCAATTTGAAGTGTTTTCTAAATATGCAAAGTAATTGGAAGCCATAAATTAAACCAACATTCAATCCCAATTTTTGAGAGTAAAGTGTTTCTGAATTTCCTGCAATAAATGGGATCCTTTGAAGAACAAGCAATGTCTCCATTTCACTATATATTCTAATTCTAATCATGTCTGATCATCCTAAAGCCATGTGCTTGGGCCGTGTTATTTTCCTGACCCACAATTTGTCTTACCTGGGTTTTATTATTACCTTGCTTTTCACTGATAGACATTTCCAGAACCACTGGTAGGAAACACCATTGCTGAAAGTGCTGCTGGCTTTATCTCCTACTGCCTGCTCAGATAGGGAAAGCTCTTCTCCCTGGGGCACCTTTTCTTGTTCCTTGCTCTTGTTGAAAATGAGATCTTCATTTCTTTTTTTCTTTTGTCTTCTTGGAAGCTCAGAGCCAAAGTTGTTCTCAAAATGTAACAGCTCTGTTGGATCTTAGGACATGCTTACATGTGTTTTCACATGGTGTTCTCTCGTTTCATCCCCTGGACCTGTTTTTACTTTAGTATTTGTAATTCCTAAATTTCTCTAAATATTTTCTGTATGCTGTTTTAAACTCTTTGAGGAAAAAGGTCATGGCTGGATAGCTAGCTAGCTAGCTATGATTGATCGATCTGAGGAACGCGAGAGGAATCCTAGTTGGCTGAGATTTATAAACAAGGTCTACTGGGAGGGAATGGGTTATTAAAAGTAATATTTTATGCAGATGGTAAAAGTATACAGTCATTAAAGAAAATGTAGACAAATTTTAAAAAAAGAAAAGAGAATTCCCACAGCGTCACCTGCTCGAGACATCTGCTGTTCATGTTTTGGGGTAGTTCTCCTTGGTATTCGGTGTCCACACAGGCTATGCATCAGATGGACCCTCACTATGTGCAAGCTCTTGACCTAGGCAGTTCACGTACAATATCACATCACCCTCACACCTAGGAGTAGGTACTACCCTTCTCCCACCAACCATGAGTGAAAAAACTGAGACACAGAGAGACCATATCATTGGCTGAGAGCTAATTATATTAACATTCTTGTTTGGGTCCAGGCAGACTAACTTGAAAGTGTGTGCCTTACCATTGCTCGGTGCTACATTGAGAACAAGTGTCACATTTATGAGAAATCCTTCTAGATTCAGTGTACCAAGCCTCCTTCGATGCACTTGATTAGTTGGAAGTTCAGTTTCTCCCTGAGGTGCATCTCATGACATCGTCCCTCTGGGAAGATTTGGTATGATACGTTTTTTGCACATATTCAGAGCCTCTGTCTTCAGCTCTGTTCTATATTCTAAGGCTACCATGACTTACTTCCTCATTATGTATTGCTGCTCATATTGATGCCCAGTTGCTAAAACTTTCTAGACTACTGATTCTACAATGCTCACTTAGCTGACACTGACTTCTTCCAGTGTGGGGAAATATATATTTGCTACATATGAGAGACAAGGACTAATAGCCTTAAAAAACAAAAAGCACTCAGTAATCAACAAGAAAAATCACTAGACAAATTGGCAAAGGATAAAGGCATAAAAGCCAGTTCTTAGAAAATGTTACTATTTGATAAACATGCAAAAATATGCTCAATCTTGCTTTTAGTTTTTAAAATGTAAGTTCAAATAGCAAGATACCAATCTCAGCTTCCTCCTTCCCCTGTTGATAAATTGGCAAGCAAAAGCATTTGGGTGTAAGGGAATTAAACATTCTCATAAACTGATTTTTTTTTCTTTTAGAGAGAAAGAGAGAGAGCATGTGCACACATGCATGAGCTAGGGAGAGGGGCAGAAGGGTTGATGGGGGGGGCGGAGAGAGAGAGAGAGTGAGAGAGAGAATCCTAAGCAGATGCAGAGCCCAACATGGGGCTCGATCGCACAATCCTGGGATCATGACCTGAGCCGAAATCAAGAGTTAGATTCTCAACTGAGTCACCCAGGCGCTCCTGCCATAAACCGCTAACAAGAGAAACATTGGTGCAAATATTTTGTGAAATAATTTGGCATTATTGATCAAATATTTAAAAGATTTGCCTTTTGATCTTGCAACGTCACTGCTAAGCAGTTATCCTGAGGCTATGTTGCACATTTACAAAGACATAGATGATAAATGATTTTTGTAACAATTTTTATAATAATGAAAATCTGCAAACAGCCTACCAACTTATAAACAGGAGGTTAGATTTATAGAGTGTGGTCATTCATACAATGAAATATCACTCAATTGTTAAGAAGGATGACATCTGTATATATACCAAGATTCATATACACTATGCATGCCAAGCAGCAGCTTGGTGATTAGGAATAGCTTTCAGAGCCTTAGTGCAGACTTGGGAACCACCCCTGAGTTTGAGTTCTGGCCCCACCACTTACAGCTGGGGTTTTCTATAGCAAGATATCGTAATCTCTGTATGACTCACTTTGCTTATCTGCAAGGTGAACGCAAGAACAATAGCCATCTCATAGGTTGTTGTGAGGATTAAACGCAGTGTTTGCAAAGTGCTTGGAGGTGGGCTTGGCCCCAAGAGAGCATTGCATACTTTTTAAAAAATCAAATAAATACTGATATGGAAAGTTGATTATAATACCTGAGGTAGAAGGTGAACTGATGCAGAACAGTATAATTCCATATATCTACAAAAATGGTGGGGGTGGGTTACAGGTTGGCATAAGAATACAGCATTTCTGGAACCACAACAAGAAATGTTGAGTTTACTTCTTTGATATGGACAGAAGTAGATGATCTCAGGGCCCTTGCATTTTCACCCTTCTGTACACTTTGAAGTGCTTCTGTTTCTATTTCACGAGGAAATAAAAGGAGACTGTGGCAACAGCTCCTGGAAGATTTTATGACAGGCAGAATCCTGGTTTGCCCTGAGCTCATGAAGGACCTCTGCAGGGCGTAGGTTGAACGCCACAAACCACACTCACACATCATCTTGCCTCTGACTCAGCCAAACTACTGTCTCTGTCTCTCTGTCTCTGTCTCTGTCTCTATCTCTATCTCTGTCTCTCTCTCTCTCTGTCTCTCTTTCTCACACACACACACACACACCAAACACACATACACACGTGTGTGCGTGCATACACACACACACACACACACAGCCTTGACCAAAATGCTGTCTCTTTCTCTCTCACACATGCATTCACACGCACTCACGTGCATAAACTCACACATATGCACGCATATGCCCATGCATTACAAAATCAGGGTCATGAAATAAATACAATTTTTGTTCCTATTTTTAAGTAATGATGTTAAATTTTCTTGAAAAACATGACTTTAACAACTGCCCAATGTTCTACCATGTACATGTACCACATCTTTTCCTGAATGGTTTTAAGGGACTAAATGAGCCTTGTTGAGCAGAGAATCAAGTCAGGGTGTCCTGTGACCTGTACGATGTATCCACATAACCTTCTTTTTTATTTTTTTACTGTCCTGTGACATTCCTTCCTCATCATTATAAACATGCAGCAAGGATCTGTCAAAACTACTTCACTTTAAGGCAAATTACTAGTTGTTGGAAAAAAACCTGATAGTGATAGGAAAAAAAAAACCAACCCTGCATTTTAACAAGGAACAAACAATTAATCCAAAGATTTCATTTCAGTGGTAGACTTTCAGTCATCAGCAAGAAGAGTAAGGGAAGGATTGAGTGGAGTGGAGGAAACATTTAGAATTGCCGTTTGCAGTTTGGACTCAGTAAATGTTGGTTGGATTGAAATATTCGGAGCCTGGCACGATTAGGCCTTCAATATGTCTTCCCTTTATTGTTGCAAATCACTACAGCATACAAACCATAGGAAGTCAAACAAGGCACAACAGTAAGAGGGAACAAGAGACTTCTGGGATATAAAATACCACTTTTCCAATTTTGTCCACTCACGTTTTTTAGCTTTGCTATAACCCAGGACGGGTTTATTCAACTTCTCTGTGCCTCCCTTTTATCATCTGCACAAAACGTTCGACCCTACGGAGATGTCGCCAGAACTCATTTCCCACAATATGCAATTCGGTGCTTCTAGCTTTTATCCTTTCCTCCCCTCGACTCACAGGGAAGGTTGGATGTCCAAGTAGACAGCACTTCAAATCCTTGACGATGAACGTGAATTCAAGTCTTGTCTTGAACACATAAAACCTAGGTGGGCAACTTAACTTCACTCTGCTAATCAATAGATATAAGCTAAAATATATAAATCTATGGTTTAAGTTGAATGTTAATCCCTCTTGTGCCTATTGCCTGACACTTTCACCATCACTGGGAAGAGAGACAGAAAGATAAAAACATATCAAGCATTTCTGAGAACATGATGAGTTAGTTTCTTTGGTTGATTACCTCCTTTAATCCTCTAAATAGCTATTTAAGTTAGATACTTTATACAGAAAGATTAAAGTTTAGAGCTTGCCCAAGGGCACAAACCTCAAGAGGAGCACAGCTGGAATTAAAATTCTAAGGCTCCTATCTGCTGCTCCACACTTCAGAGGTCTGAAGAGGCACATGCAGATTAAGCATTACTATTATCATATTACTAAAAAGGTTATAAAACCAAACTAGCATGAGTCACCAAAACGGGGTGACTCACCAACATCTCTATTGTGAGAACTTTTTGTTCTGGAAATCTTCCCTCAATATGGAAAGGACTAATTTATGATGAAGTGTTTCATAAAATAAAACCATGATATGTCAATGACTATAACTGTATATGCCAGCAATAGCTGGATTTTTGACGTAGATAATTAAGCTTCTTAGAGGCATACAAAGTACATTTCATGTAGATATTTATATCTGGATATTACATATACAGGATGATATGTATACATATACATATACATATTTGTAAATACATGTATACATATGCATATATATAAAGGGTATACAGTTGGACTCTTACTCTGATCTGTACCTGATATAATGATAACTAAGATTTTTGTAAAGTGAGCTCTCCATCTTCCAGCTCCTTTCCTGGAGAATCATGTTAGCATTATAACCATTCACATGATTGTGCCTTCCCAATCCTGTTATCCCCGTGGAAACCAAGGAAGTACATCCAACACACTTGTCTCCTCTTCCCTCTTGAATGTGGTCAAATGTCTTACCGTCCACCCAACAAACATCTCTGAGCTCCATCGTCATGCCAGTCGCTGTGCCAGCGGAGCAAGGTGAAGCAGTGCACGTGCAGGCATGAAGTCACTGTCTGCTTCAGGCGCTCACAGTTTAATGAGATGAGACATGTTTGGGGTGGGGTGTTGGTACAGCAGAAAGAACTGCAATGGTGGGGAAGTGAAGAAAAGAAAGCCCTTTCTTTCTTTATATATATATATATATACACACACACACACACATATATACATACATATATATATACATACATATATATATCTTTTTTTAATTTTGTTTATTTATTTATTTTGAAAGAGAGAGCGAGAAAGAGAACAGGGGAGGGACAGAGAGAGAAAGGGAGAGAGAATCCCAAGCAGGCTCCACACTGTCAGCACAGAACCCCGTGTGGGGCTTGAACTCACAAACCATGAGATTATGATCTGAGCTGAAACCAAGAGTTGGAGGCTTAGCCAACTGAGCCCCCAGGCACTCCCAGAAAGTCCTTTCTGAAGACAGTGTCAGCGGGGAGGGTCAGTGATTATTTTTTGACAAAGTATGAGAAAGCTCTTCAGGAAGTGTTGAGAAGATACCAGAAGAATGTAAGGGTCTCAGGCCACGTGGCTTTGTGACTTTCCTCGGTGGGCTTTAGCAGGACAGAGATTAGAAAACAACCCTCATCTTCAGGTAGAGAAGCCAAAGGGCTTGGAGGCATCTTTCCAATCTTGACAGTGACGTCCCCCCATTGCCATGCTGCCACAAAAATCTGTCAACATGCATAAATGGCTTGTCCCCAGCCATGTAGTCAGGTGTCTCAGGTAAGAATCATCACAAAGCCTTTTTATTTGCCTCGTGTGTGCACTGGGCCCTTAGCTGTGTGGTGATAAGGGGGTGGGAGGGCTGTTGTTCAAGCCGGGTGGATGGGGAAGTCAACTCTGTCTGCCATGTGCTAGCGGTTGTGATCTCTGCCAGTTTGCTCACATTGGCTAGTCTTTGCTTTTTGCACAGGTATACTGAAGATACTAATATCAATTTCACAGGCCTTTTGTGCATGTGCAGTGAAAATTAAAGAAAAAATACATGTAAAGCGTTTAGCCTTGTGTCCAGTGCATGGCAAATGTTCAAAAACGTATTTAATGTTGTTGTGCTTCTACACACGTCATCATTTTCCTCCCTGATCTTTTCCTGATATCCATGGCTTATTCTGTTTCCTTTTCTAGAGCCTTACCGTCACCCTACCCGCGTTTAAAACTGCCTCTTGATTCCCTCACACAGGCCAGGTACCTACACCCCTTAGCATGCTTCTTACTATAATGGGCTATCTGTGAGGGCTGAGTGTGCCCTGTTCCCCCGACCTAGTACTAAAGCCTGCCCTCAGGCCCCATGTATATCCCTCCTCCGGAATACTCGGTGGATTTTTGAAAAAACACAACATATGTAATGCGAATATACCGAGGAGGGTGGGGTGTCTAAGATCTATTACTGAATGGAAAAAGTGAGGTACGGTGCCGGATGCACGGTGGGATCTCAGCTTTGAAACAAAACCTGCTCGTCTATCATTCGAAACGTTTTCGTAAGCATGTACTACTTTGGCCATTGTGTATGTGTATTTTGAAAGAAATTGGTATGTTACGGGCGCGACAGAGACTCTGCTGAAATGAAGAATACAGGTTAAAATAGAGTGATGATGGTAGGGAGTCAGCTGAACTACTATTTTCCCAACTGGCTGTGGAAGGCATACTTGGCGGATGTTGATGGCTTTCTTTTATAGACACAAAAACGTCCCTAGTCAAGGGAGTCTGAGAAATACTGAGGTAGGTGAAGTCAACAGATTTATTTGTTTGGCGTAGGAAACCTCTGAGGCTGTAATGCGCTCATGTTCCCGATGAGTCTGCGCAGTGACCAGGAGGTGATGTCCTGACAGCAACATCTTTTTCTAGGGAGTGAGCCCAGCATGGGTTTTCTAGGGGAGAGGGAACTCACCAAATTTGAGAAATGCTGACCTCAACGATTTCTCTCCTTAAATATCTCTATTTTTATCTTTGTTCTCATTTACTCTCTTCCCACTAACACCCTGCCAAGGATTTGTATCACACTGTTGCACTGAAGCTCAAAACTTTGTCCATTTCACAACTATAGTCAAAATCTCAAAGCCCAGTGAGCCTGAAACATAAATAACTTCAGGGTGTTTACAGTGAGCACCACACAAAAGTCATCCAGCTAAAGTATGTATCTCCTTTCTCTGGGAGAAAGCACCTGATCTCCTTTGCTTAGGAAAAAAGTTTTTGTGTTAAAAAAATACTTTTATGTTTGATTCATAAATTTGGCACAGTTGTCATTGTTATTTGGGCCTCGTGTTCAGAGACTGAGCTGATCTTTGTCAGCAGTGAGCCCTCCGTTTAAAGTACATTATCTTCATTGAACCCCACAAGGTCCTTTCTCCTTAGGTTGGTTATCAATTCCTTCTTTCACTTGTTCTCTTCTATATCCATTTCCCAATTTCATTTCCCGTGTCCAACCATTCTGAAGTATTCAAATACATTAAACAAATTTGGGGAATTTTACATTTGTGTAAGTTGTGGATTGGATTGTTTTATATCGACTATTTTAATTTACAAAACAGTTTCTGTTGCATAATTTCTTTCTGTCTTAACTTGTCCCCTCCACACTGTTTTTAAGATTCATTATGTTGCTGAATACACTTAGCTGTTACTTTTAACTGCTGTTTAGCAGTTCATGGTGAAAATTCATTCATTTTTTGCCTATTCACTTGCCTGGTGAGAGACATCTAGAAATCATCCAGGTTCCTATCTGTACAAACAGCACTGTGATGATCGTCTTCTTGTACGTCCCTATGGACCTGTGTGATAGATTTGTTGTCAGATAGCTGGTCTCAATGACTACACACTACTCTACGTTTCCACAAGTGATTCGTGAGACTTTATATGATACCACACTTTCTCTTTTTTAAGTTTCTGTTAATTTATTTAGTTTTAGTAATCTCTACACCCAACATGGGACTTGAACTCACAACCCAGAAATCAAGAGTCACATGTTCTTTTGACTGAGCCAGACAGGCACCCCTGATACCACATTCTGGCCAAAAAATTTTTTTTCATTATTCATATTTTTAATATTTCTTTTTTTTTTAGTTTACATCAAAATTATCATATAGTGCAACAGTGATTTCAGGAGTAGATTCTTTAATGCCCCTTACCCATTTAGCTCATTCCCCCTCCTACAACCCCTCCGGTAACAATCTGTTTGTTCTCTATATTTAAGAGTCTCTTATGTTTTGTCCCCCTTCCTATTTTGATATTATTTTTCTTCCCTTCCCTTGTGTTCATCTGTTCTGTGTCTTAAAGTCCTCATATGAGTGAAGTCATATGATATTTGTCTTTTCTGACTAATTTTGCTTAGCATAATACCCTCTAGTTCCATCCACATAGTTGCAAATGGCAAGATTTCATTCTTTTTGACTGCCGAGTAATACTCCAGTGTGTGTGTGTGTGTGTGTGTGTGTGTGTGTGTGTACTATATCTTCTTTATCCATTCATCCATTGATGGATATTTGGGCTCTTTCCATTCTTTGGCTATTATTGATTGTGCTGCTATAAACATTGGGGTGCATGTGCCCCTTCGAAACAACATACCTGTATTCCTTGGATAAACACCTAGTAGTGTAATTGTTGGGTCGTAGGGTAGTTCTATTTTTAATTTTTTGAGGAAACTCCATACTGTTTTCCAGAGTGGCTGCACCAGCTTGCATTCCCACCAGCAGTGCAAAAGAGATCCTCTTTCTCCACATCCTCGCCAACAACTGTTGTTGCCTGAGTTGTTAATGTGAGCCATTCTGACAGGTGTGAGGTGGTATTGTGGTTTTGAGTTGTATTTCCCTGATGATGAGTGATGTTGAGCATTTTTTCATGTGTCTGTTGGCCATCTGGATGTCTTCTTTGGAGGAATGTCTATTCATGTCTTTTGCCCATTTCTTCACTGGATTATTTGTTTTTTGGGTGTTGAGTTTGATAAATTCTTTATAGATTTTGGATACTAACCATTTATCTGATATGTCATTTGCAAATATCTTCTCCCATTCTGTCAGTTGCCTTTTAGTTCTGCTGATTGCTTCCTTCGCTGTGCAGAAGATTTTATTTTGATTAGGTCCCAGTAGTTCATTTTTCCTTTTGTTTCCGTTGCCTCTGGAGACGTGTTGAGTAAGAAGTTCCTGAGGCCAAGGTCAAAGGGGTTATTGTCTGCTTTCTTCTCGAGGATTTTGATAGCTTCCTGTCTTACATTTAGGTCTTTCAGCCATTTTGAGTTTGTTTATGTGTATGGTCCAGGTTCATTTTTCTGCATGTTGCTGTCCTGTTTTCTCAGGACCACTTGCTGAAAAGACTGTCTTTATTCCATTGGATATTCTTTCATGCTTGGTCAAAGATTAGTTGGCCATACATTTGTGAGTCCATTTCTGGGTTCTCTATTCTGTTCCATTGATCTGAGTGTCTGTTTTTGTGCCAGTACCATACTGTCTTGATGATTACAGCTTTGTAATACAGCTTGAAGTCTGGGATTGTGAAACCTCCTGCTTTCGTTTTCTTTTTCAGGATGGCTTTGGCTATTCGGGGTCTTTTCTGGTTCCATACAAATTTTAGGAATGTTTGTTCTAGCTCTGTGAAGACTGCTGGTGTTATTTCGATAGGTGTTGCATTGAATACGTAGATTGCTTTGGGTAATTATTGACATTTTAACAATTTGTTTTTACTATCCAGGAGCATGGAATATTTTTCCATTTTTTGTGTCTTCTTCCGTTTCTTTCATAAGCTTTCTGTAGTTTTCAGTGTATAGATTTTTCACCTCTTTGGTTAGATTTATTCCTAGGTATTTTATAGGTTTTGGTGCAATTGTAAATGGGATCGATTCCTTGATTTCTTCCTGTTGTTTCATTGTTGGTGTATAGGAATGTAATTGATTTCTGTGCATTGATTTTATATCCTGCAACTTTGCTGAATTCATGGATCAGTTCTAGCAGGTTTTTGGTAGAATCTTTTGGGTTTTCCATATACAGTATCATGGCATATGCGAAGAGTGAAAGTTTGACCTCCTCCTGGCTGAATTGGATGCCTTTTGTTTCTTTGTGTTGTCTGATTGCTGAGGATAAGACTTCCACTACTATGTTGAATAGCAGTGGTGAGAGCGGACACACCTATCATGTCCCTGACCTTAGGGGGAAATCTCAGTTTTTCCCCATTGAGAATGATATTAATGTTGGGTCTTTCATATATGGCTTTTATGATCCTTCTATCCCTACTTTCTTGAGGGTTTTTATCAAGGAAGGATGCTGTATTTTGTCAAATTCTTTCTTTGCATCTATTGAGAAGATCATGTGGTTCTTGTCCTTTCTTTTATTGATGTGATGAACCACATTGATTGTTTTGCAGATATCGAATCAGCCCTGCATCCCAGGCATAAATCCCACTTGGTCGTGGTGAATAATTTTTTTAATGTATTGTTACATCCAGTTGGCTAATATCTTGTTGAGGATTTTTGCATCCATGTTCATCAGGGAAATTGGTCTATAGTTCTCATATTTAGTGGGGCCTCTGGTTTTGGAATCAAGGTAATGCTGGCTTCATAGAAAGAGTTTGGAAGTTTTCCTTCCATTTGTATTTTTCTGGAACAGCTTCAAGAGAATAGGTGTTAACTCTTCCTTAAAAGTTTGGTAGAATTCCCCTGGAAAGCCATGTGGCCCTGGACTCTTGTTTTTTGGGAGTTTTTTTTTTTTTTTATTACTAATTCGATTTCCTTACTGGTTATGGTTTCTATTTCTTTCTGTTTCAGTTTTGGTAGTGTATATGTTTCTAGGAATTTGTCCATTTCTTCCAGATTGCCCATTTTATTGGCATATAATTGCTCATAATATTCTATTATTATTGTTTTTATTTCTGCTGTGTTGGTTGTAATCTCTCCTCTTTCATTCTTGATTTTATGTATTTGGGTCCTTTCCTTTTTTTTTTTTTATTAAACTGGCTAGTGGTTTATCAATTTTGTTAATTGTTTCAAAGAACCAGCTTCTGGTTTCATTGATCTGTTCTACTGTTTTGTTTTGTTTTGTTTTGTTTTCGGTTTTTTGATAGCATTGATTTCTGCCCTAATCTTTATTATCCTGTCTTCTGCTGGTTTGGGGTTTTATTTGCTGTTCTTTTTCCAGCTCCTTAAGATGTAAGTTTAGGTTGTGTATCTGAGACCTTTCTTCCTTCTTTAGGAAAGGCTGGATTGCTATATACTTCCCTCTTATGACTGCCTTTGCTGTGTCCCAGAGGTTTTGGGCTGTGGTGTTATCATTTTCATTGGCTTCCATGTACTTTTTAATTTCCTCTTTAACTTCTTGGTTAGCCCATTCATTCTTTAGTAGGATGTTCTTTAGTCTCCAAATATTTGTTATCTTTCCACATTTTTTCTTGTAGTTGATTTTGAGTTTCATAGTGTTATGGTCTGAAAGTATGCACAATATGATCTTGATCTTTTTGTACTTGTTGAGGGCTGATTTGTGTCCCAGTATGTGATCTATTCTGGAGAATGTTCCATGTGCACTGGAGAAGAATGTATAGTCTGCTGCTTTGGGATGAAACATTCTGAATATATCTGTGAAGTCCATCTGGTCCAGTGTGTCATTCAAAGTCATTGTTTCCTTGTTGATTTTATGATTAAATGATCTGTCCATTGTTGTAAGTGGGGTGTTGAAATCCCCTGCTATTATGGTATTGTTATCAATGAGTTTCTTTATGTTTGCAATTAATTGATTTATATATTTGGATGTTTCACATTTGGAGCATAAATGTTTACAATTGTTAGGTCCTCTTGGTGGATAGACCCCTTAGTTATGATATAATGCCCTTCTTCATCTCTTGTTAGAGTCTTTATTTTAAAGTCTAGGTTGTCTGATATAAGTATGGCTACTCCAGCTTTCTTTTGTTGACCATTAACATGATACATGGTTCTCCATCTCTTTACTTTCAATCTGAAGGTGTCTTTAGGTCTAAAGTGGGTCTCTTGTAAACAGCATATAGATGGATCTTGTTTTCTTATCCATTCTGTTACCCTGGGTCTTTTGATTGGAGCATTTAGTCCATTGACGTTAGAGTGAGTACTGAAACATATGAATTTATTGCCATTATGTTTCTTGTAAAGTTGGAGTGTCTGTTGGTTTTCTCTGGGCCTTTCTAGTCTTTGTTGCTTTGGGTCTTTATTTATTTACTTGCTTACTTATTTTCATCTTTTCTCCCCTCAGAGTCCCTCTTAAAATTTCTTGCAGGGCTGGTTTAGTGGTTACAAACTCCTTTAATTTTTGTTTGTCTGGGAAACTTTTAATCTCCCCTTCTATTTTGAATGACAGCCTTGCTGGATAAAGAATTCTTGGCAGCATATTTTTCTGATTCAGCGCATTGAATATATCTTGCCACTCCTTTCTGGTCTGCCAAGTTTCTGTGGATAGGTCTGCTGCAAACCTGATCTGTGTTCCCTTGTAGTTTAAGGACTTTTTTTCCCTTGCTGCTTTCATGATTCTTTCCTTGCTTGAGTATTTTGTGGATTTGACTATGATATGCCTTGTTGATGGTCGGTTTTTGTTGAATCTGTTGGCAGTCCTCTGTGCTTCCTGAATTTTGATGTCTGTGTCTTTCTCCAGGTTACGAAACTTTTCTGCTATGATTTGCTTATATATAAGCACATATAACCCTCCTACCCCTTTTTCTCTCTCTTCATCTTCTGGGACCTCTATGATTCTGATGTTGTTCCTTTTTAATGAGTCACTGATTTCTCTGATTCTCAAATCGTGCTCTTTTGCCTTAGTCTCCCTCTTTTTTTCTGCTTCATTATTCTCCATAAGTTTGTCCTCTATAATGCTGATTCTCTGCTCTGCCTCATCCATCCTTGCCACCGTGCATCCATTCTAAATTGCAGCTCAGTTGTAGGATTTTTTATTTCATCCTAACTAGCTTTTACTTCTTTTATCTCCACAGAAACGGATTCTAATCTATTTATGACCCCAGCTAGTATTCTTATTTTCATGATTCTAAATTCTTGTTCAGACATCTTGCTTGTATCGGTGTTGGTTAAGTACCTGGCTCTCATTACTTCCTGCTCTTTCTTTTGGGGTGAATTCCCTTGTTTCATCATTTTGAAGGAAAAAAAGGAATTAATGAGGTAAAAGCAATTAAAATAAAAAAAAATAAACTAAAAACAGCACACACACACACACACACACACTCACACACACACATACACACACACACACACAAATCAAATAAATGATGCTAGATCCTAGGTGTGTTTTGGTCTGGGTGTTGAAAGGGGCTTGAGAGATTAGAGGAAAAAGGGGGGAAAAAAGGAAAACATTTGAAAATTTGAAATAATGAATACAATGAAATAGAATAAAATGCTATGATGGAAGTAAAATAGAGTTTAAAAATTTACAAAAAAGTAAAAAATATAGTAGATAAAAAATTAAATAAAAATCTTTTTAATAAAAATGGAAAATAAAAATATTTTTTCTCTTTCTGTATTCAAGAAAAAAAAAAGAAACAAAAAAGAAAAAAAAGGAAAATGGAATAGATGGACCAGTGAACATACTGAAATATGATTGAAATTACATTATTTTCCCCTAGAAGTCAACCTATTAAGCACTTTATAGTCTGTAAACTAAGCAGGCAGAGAAACTTGTGGTGTTCCTGAAGAGCAAGGTTTGCTCATTTGAGCAGGGCTTAGTGTAACAGCTCCGTTCTCCACTAGATGGCATGGCTTAGCTTACTGGGGTGGATTGTTGTGGCGCTTGTAGGTGTGTATGTGCATGTGTGGGAGGGATGAAAATACCGTTACCCACCTACCCAGTCTCTAGTGTCGGAGCTCTGTTCTCCCTGATCAGCAATCGCCCACCTGTCCTTTGTCTCCAGCATCCATCCACCTCCCACTTTTATACTGTCCATGACCAAGCCGTCAGGTTGCCAGCACCTCGCTCCTGAGTTTTATATGTGGCTGTTTTTCCTGACCCCTTACTTCTGAATGATCGTGGCTTTGACCCATTCTGACCCTCTGTGGGAGGGTCTCACCAAGCAATGTCTAGGTGCCAGCCGCACCCAGCAACGTTTGCAGGACTGTGCTGCTGCCGATGCCCAGAGACTGTGGCTGGGTGCCAGTCCACCCCAGAAAAAGTTCACACAATCGTATAGCAGCAGCGTTTCAGGGATTATGGAAAATCACAACACACATCTGGCACCAGGCTTCACCCTTAACCTTGTTCCAGCACCAGCGAATGTGGCAGTTCTCCCAGGTCCACTGATGCCTTTGCCTGTGGGGAGTCCTCCCAGCAGGGGAACCTCCTCTTCCCGTGTGGCCCAAAGACCCTGGACTTCACTCTGCTCCTGGGGATTCGCCCTTCACACCAGAGCACCGCCAGGTATCAAGCTGCAGATTCTCCGACTCTGTGCTCCCCTTTTTATAGTCTTAATGGAATTTAAACCCTCCCCTTTCCCCTTTCTCCTTTCTCCCTTTTTAGTTCAGTCCCTGTGGCTATTTCCACTTTTCCACTTTCTCTACAGCAGCTTTTGGGGGTGTGCTTTTCTCATACTCCCCTTCCCACTCCCCCACCCCCGTCTCTGTCTTCTCTCCACACACAAAACAGTTCCCTGCCCTCCACAGATTCTCTCTCCCCCCATTCACCTCTCCACACCGCGTACCTGCTGAGTTCTGTGGTTCAGGTTGTGCAGATTATGTCTTAATCCTCAAATCAGTTTTCTAGGTGTGCAGGATGGTTTAGTGTTGATCTGGCTGTATTTCACGGGCACGAGACACACAAAAAAACTTCCATGCTGTTCCACCATCTTGGCTCCTCCCCCTTGCCAAATATTCATCAGCCAGATTCTAATTTTTGCATCTAATTGATATGAATTAATACTTCACTTTTATTTGCAATTTTGTGAGAATTTTTCCAACTCTGCTGCCCAGAGTTTTATGAGATTTTGACTGCATTACACAGTCAAATAGGAACAACCATGAAATTTGAGTCACACAGGACAAAATGTGCATATGATAAATCAATGAGTATTGCAACTGAGTGTGTACATTTTGCTAAGTAATATTGAGTGAAAAACAGAACATCCAAGGAATATCATAGCATTATTTGCTAAAAATTTAAATGTTCATTTTATCATTCTCTACATTCTTCTTGTAACAGGAAATGGCTTCTGAATACATGGCCTCATCTGTCATTGTCAAGGATTAAATATGAACCAAATTTGCAAGGTATTTTTTTAAAGTTTGCTAGAGCAGAATAGTGTCATTGTCAACAGTTTTAAACATTTTATGACTTTGGAATATTTCCTTAAAAAAAAACCAACACACTGTCAAACTAATTAAAATTGGTCATGAATATTAATGTTTGAGTTGAAAACATCTGCCACTAGGTGGCAAACAATCTACACATAGAATTATACAAAAGAGAAAATTATAAATACACTATCATATATGCATATTATACTAGACAGTGAAAAAATATACAGTTAATACAGTATCCTCTATGCATTGTTAATAACATCTTCCTGGAAACATAAGCATAATGGTGCAAAGAGTAACAAATGTACTTTGTGAAAAATTGAGTGAAAAAAAATTTTTAGGAGAATGAGGATAACATATACTTCACCTTGCATCTAACGTTTGTCCTTACTGTGGAACTAGCACATGGGCATTTAGTATTTATCTCATCTGTGCTCTCCAGGTAAGGCATCTCCCTGTGGTTGAAGACACATTGATGATGGAACACTATAGCCCTAAATGACCTTGAGGTGTCCTAGGGCTTCTTGTCTGACTTCATGAATTCTACGTAGTTCTCAGTTTTTATACCATGTTGGATATAGGAGAGGAGTCCTGTTGGGATTTTTCTTCCACCATTTGATTCAATCCTCTTGGAAATAGGAAAAATAGGATGTTATGTTGAATAATGTAGACATTGGTGCTAGACTGCCATGTTTGAATATTAGCACAACTACTAACAAGTTGTATAATTGTGGTAGATTATATAATTGCTCCCAAATATTTTTCCCTTCTTATAAGACAGTGATTTGTTTCCATCTTACTGATCTTAAGCTTGACCATGTGTGTGCTCTGGCCACTGGTATGAGATGAGAACTTCTGAGATCTACTCTTCTAGCAGCTTTCAAATATACAATGTAGCATTATTAACTATAATCATCATACTGTACATTATCCTTTCAAATGTTTTAAAATTGTTTTCATTATATTGGATCTTGTATGTTTTTTAAAGTGCAGAGAATAGGGGTGCCTGGGTGGCTGAGTCAGTTGGGCGTCCGACTTTGGCTCAGATTATGATCTTGTGGTTCATGAATTTGAGCCCCACATCGGACTCTGTGCTGACAGCTCGGAGCCTGGAGTCTGCTTCTGATTCTGTGTCTCTCTCTCTCTGTTCCTTTCCCACTCACACTCTGTCTCTCTCTTTCTCTCAAAAATAAATAAAGATTAAGAAAAAATTTAAAGGGCAGACAATAGAATACCTGTAGGTTGAGAACATTTGCATTTTAAAATAAGTTACTTTGCTCTTTTAATTGTATTCAGTATAATTTTTTTCATCAAAGCAATTTCATCTACCCATATAAATGTAAAGAAATATAAACAAGGTCTCCCCTCAAATATAAGGCATTGTATTTTAATTTTTTAAAGAAATGATTTTATTTTATTTTTATTATTTTTTAGTAGGCTCCACACCCAATATGGATCTTGAACTCAAGACCCTGCTACCAAGAGTCACATGCCTGCCACTCTGGAAAACAGTATGGAGGTTCCTCAAAAGTTAAAATAGAACACCCTACATCCAGTAATTGTACTACTAGATATGTACTCAAAGGATACAAAAATACTGATTCAAAGGTACACATTCACCCTGATGTTTATAGCAGCATTATCTACAGTAGCCAAATTATAGAAGGAGCCCAAATGTCCACCAAGTGATGAATGGATAAAGAAGATGTGGTATATACAGTAAAACCTTGGATTGTGAATAATATGTTCTGTGAGTGTTCCACAAGATGAGGAAACCTTTCTAATAAAGTTTAACTTGTTAAATTAGTGATGTCTTGAATATGAGTAGTGCATGACGCCGAATGTCACATGATCACAACTGAGTCAATGGTTCTTCTCTTTCTTTCTCTCTGCAGGATTGTGGGTAACCATCTCCCACACTCAGATGCTCTGTCTCGGGCCACGGTGTTTGGCAGAAATCAATGATTTTTCAGAATGTTGGAAGGTGCCCACAACTGGCACGAATGTATTTTTGTCACTTCAAAGCACCTATGGACAGTCTCTTGCTTTTCCATATACGAATAAGCTTAAGAATGTTTTGTGTCATTCTAGGTCAGGCTAGACCCTTTCCTCTGCTGCCTTATTGCTGGTTACATTAAATACGGTATATGACAAGAGTTTATTAATAATGTACTATAGTTAACATTCGTGCAGCATATGCAATGGCCCCCATGCAGAACAAAGATTGAAAAGAAAGGCAGTAAGGAGATGATTATGGTGGAAGTTAAGTAGGAAATCATTGAGAAGTACAAACTGATAGATCTGCATCACAAGCAACAGCAAGAGGCTATGGAGGAGATCTCATCTGCAGAAGAGGAGGAGAAAAGGGCAGAAGAATCCCTCACTTCAAATGAGATTAGGGAGATGTGTAAAATGTGGGAAACAGTGCAAAATTTTGCAGCACCCAAATAAGGCCGTAGCAGTGCAAGTGATGAATCTGTTTAATGACAATCCAACATCACATTTCCATGAAATCTTCAAAAGGAGACAAAGCAAGTGGCATTGGGTAAGTTACTTGTTGAAGTTTCACAAAAAGAAAGATTCCATTGAGTCAGTAGATAGCAGTGATTCATTAGTGATAGTAAAAGTCATCCTACACAATTACCCTCTTCTCTCTCATCTCCCTCACATCAGCCATGAAGGTTTTCAAAGGTGAGTGCAGGTTAATTGCTTATTTTCCTTTATATTTTGTATTTTATTATTTTGTATTATTTTACAGTATTGTAATAATTTTTATATGAATATTTTGGGGTTGTGAAATGAGTCATCTGAGTTTCCACTATTTCTTATGGGGAAATTCAATTTGATAAACAAGTGCTTTGGATTATAAGCATGTTTTCGGAATGAATTATACTTGCAAACCAAGGTTTTACTATATACAATGCAATATTACTCAGCGATCAAAAAGAATGAAATCTTGCCATTGGCACAATGTGGATGGAACTAGAATGTATTATGCTAAGCAAAGTAAGTCAGTCAGAGAAAGACAAATATCACATGATTTTACTCATATGTGGAACTTAAGAAACAAAATAGATGAACATAGGGGAAGGGAAGGAAAAATAATATAAAAACAGAGAGGGAGGCAAATCATAAGAGACTCTTAAATATAGAGAATAACCTGAGGGTTGATGGCGGGGAGGTGGGCAGGGGGATGGGCTAAATGGTAATGGGTATTAAGGAGGGCACTTGTTGGGATGAGCACTGGGTGCTGTATGAAAGTGATGAATCACTGAGTTCTACTCCTGAAACCAATATCACACTAGATGTTAACTAACTTGAATTTAAATGAAAACTTGAAACTAACTAACTAAAATCATTCAGTTCTTAAAAAAAAAAAGTCACATGCTCTACCAACTAAGCTAGCCAGGCATCCCTCAAATGTAAGACATTTTAAATCTTTCTTTTCTTTTTCAAAACATATTTCTAATTCTTTCATGAGAATTTTAACATATATATTTATGATGCATATTTATGCTTGAAAGTCTTGTATTATTCTCTAACACTTTATGTACATAATTTGAATTTTAAAATTCTGTGAACAGAGACTGTTAAAAATTTCACGTGGATTGAGTTAGCATTATGATTTTTACCGTACAACTGACCCACACAGCATTTATTATAAACCTTGATAAATATGCATTAAGCGTAAAAAAAAATTTTGGAAATACATCTTTTAATGAGATAAGTGAGGCTATATCTATGTATGACTATTACTTATTATTAAAATAAAAAATTATATTTCCAAGTTTCATTATTATAGATGTAAGCACTGAGAAACACAGCTCATCTAAATAAGTTGATGGAACTGGAAGGAATTTGTTATGGCCCTGTTATTCAATTCTTTGAACTCTTTTGAGTTACATAACAACAATCTATAGCGATCTATCATCAAAAATTAATTTTTAATCATCTATTGGTTAAGAACTCAGACTCTCATTGAATTTTAATTTAAAAAATTTAAAAGAGAACTTCTCATTTAGAACCAATCATTTGAATTACTCACTCTCTCAACACCATCACCAATATTTGGAATTGTTCTCGTTCTTTTTTGTTGGTGAAGTTTGTTCAACCAAGGCAAATATAATACAGTACAATTCAGCTCAGGAAAGTGGTTCATGGGGGATTATAAAAGGAGACGTAGAAAATGGAAAAACACAGAGGACAATGTTAGCAGTTTTAAGGGAGCATACATATGGAAGTTGAAGATCAGGAAATTGATATCCTTAGAATCACAGGATTTTATATAGGCCTTGGGAAGTTTCCAGGTGCTCCCAGGTGTACACAAATCTCAATTTGAAGGTTACTGCTCTATTGTCAGGAGAGTGTTCTTTCCTGAGATAGATGAAGGGGGCTTTGCTTTACAAGTTTATCAAAGTCCACTTCCCAGTCAATAGACTTAATATCATTATTTTACAAGTTGCCCTTTGAGACAGAATGGACAACTCATTCGTTATTGTGTGTAAAAAGAAAGCTCTTGGCTAAATTAAGTTATAAATGATCATGGGCTCTCCAAAGGACAAAGTCATCCTGAGTTCTAAAAGTACCTTTCAACATGCTAGATTCTAGGGACCCTAAACTGCACAGAGCCAGGTGGAAAGGTATTGAGAAAGCCTTCCCTGAAATCTCAGGCTTGACTGGGTTCCCCTCTTCTGGGCATCCATAACTCTTTCTGCAGACCTTTATGTAGTAAAAAGATATTAAAATCATTTTCTTATCATCTGTGTTCCCCACCTAATTGTGAAGTCCTTGAGATGAAAGGATTATGTCATATTCATTTTTGAACCTCCAGTTTCTGCCAGTACTTGTTATATAGAGTTCTCAATAAATATGCATTGAACTGCACCAAACGAAGTAGAAATAATCCTATTTGCATGGTGTGATGTGAGAAATACAGAAAAAAAACTTTTCTGCCCTGAAATATTAACTCTACCAGTTATTCTTAATTCCTTTGATAAAGCATTTCATATCTCCTGGAATCCTAATATTAAAAAATGAAATATTATGACAAAGATTTAGCTGGGGGAATCACAACAGAGAGGACAGAAATAATTCCCTACAGTGGGAACAATCCCTGCAATAACATCACAGGGAGAGAATGTTCCAGGAGAACAAAGAGCTAGAACACACGCATGATCACCAGGGTCGGCTGTGAGATTTGAGATTTGATCCTAAGGATAATAAATGGCCATTAGAGAATATTAAGCAGGATATTGACATGATCAGATTTGGTTATTAGAAGATTACTCTGGCAGACATCTTTTCCTGGTACAAAGCCAAGCTGGGTGAATTATACAACTCTCCTACTAAAAACCATCAAAACTTCTGGAAAAACTATTTTTAAAACATTTCTTTAAAACACTGAAAAGACAATAAATGAATAAGGAACGTCCAGGAAAAAAACAAATAAAAAAGGGGAACCCTGGATGTTCAAGGAACCCAATGAATTCCAAGCAGGATAAGTCAAAAGAAGCCCATAGGTGGATATATCACAGTGAAGCTATAGAACACCAAAGACAAGGAAAAACAATTGTTAAAGCAATCAGAAGGCTGAAATCAAAGTGTTGGTAGGGTTGATTCTTTCCAGAAGCACCAAGGGAGAATCTGTTTCATGCCTCTCTCCTAGCTTCAGGTGCTTGTTGGCAACCTTTGGCATTCCTTGGCTTGCAGCGGCATCACTCCAATCTTTGCCTTCTGCTTCACATGACGTCTTCCTGTCTGTGTCTCTGTGTGTCCTCTCCTCTTCTTTTAACAACAAAACTCAGTAGATGTAGGGCCTACCCTAAATCCTGGATGATTCTGTTTTGAGATTCTGTATGTATTACATCTGCAAAGACCATGTTCCCAAATGAGGCCACATTCTGAGGTTCTGGATAGACATGATCTTTTGAGGGCCACCATTCAACCCAATACATTGTCAGGTTACCTCCAAAGAAAAATAGTAGACTATTTTCTAACAGTAATAGTAGAAGCTAAAAACTAAGAAATTATATTTTCAATATGCTGAAAGAAAGTAATTTTCAGCCTAAGCCCAGTGAAAATATATTTTAAGAACAAAGGCAAAATAGAGTCATTTTCATACAAATGCTGGGTCAGTTTGCTACCAGTAGACATTTGCTAAAAAAAAAATTCTTCAGGCAGCAGGAAAATAGACCCAGATACTAAAAAGAATAAAGAAGGGCACCTGGATGGCTCAGTTGGTTAAGCATCTGGCTTCCACTCAGGTCATGATCTCATGGTTCGTGAATTCAAGGCCTGCGTTGGGCTCTGTGCTGACAGCTCACAGCTCAAAGCCTGGAGCCTGCTTCAGATTCTGGGTCTCCTCTCTCTCTCACCCTCCCCCACTTGCACTCTGTCTCTCTGTCTCTCTCTCTCTCTCTCAAAAATAAGTAAACATTAAAAATTTTTTTTCAAAGAATAAAGAATGTAGATAAAGGTAAATATGTAAGTCCATGTAAGCATTGACAGTATAAAATAATAATGATAATAGTAACAGTGGAATTTTTAAAAGGTAAAAGTAAAAAACAATGGTAACTAAAATGCATGGATCAGGATGGCATGAACTGAGTTAGCATGTTCTAAAGATTGTGGATTGTCTGAAAGGAAGGTAAAAGCAGTGATCACCTTTTTTGTCAATTTTAACCACACAGTTTAAAATTTCTGGGCAGCCATTAAAGAAAGAGGAAAATAGGGAATAAATTTCAGACACGTAATTTAAAAATGAGTGGTTTAGACACACACACTTTCGCACAACCAGTCCCAACGCAAACAGGGAAAGAGAAAAAGTAAATGGAATAGGGGGGCAGGCACGTCTGGAGGGCTCAGTCAGTTAAGTGTGGGGCTCTTGATTTTGGCTCAGGTTCAGATCTCATGGTTTGTGGGTTTGAACCCTGTGTGGGGCTCTGTGCTGACAATGCCAAGCCTGCTTGGGATACTCCCTCTCTCTCTGTCCCTCCCCTATTTGCTCGTGCTCTCTCTGTCTCTCTCAAAATAAATAAATAAACTAAAAAAAAATAGGTGAGGCAAATAGGAAGTACAAAATAAGATGCTAGGTTTACACCAGGTATATCAGCAGTAATTATATTAAACATAACTGGACTAAATGGGCCAAAGGACAAAGATTGTCAGAAAAACAAAAAATACAATCGCATGATGTTTGTAATGAACATAACTCAAATATATATACACAAAATATTGAAAAAGAAGAGATACAAAAAAGAAATCATGGAAGTACTTATACTATAAATCTTAAGGCAAAATGCATTACTGGAGAAAAGATGATTACTTCATATTTATTATGAAGTTTCACTTGCCAGGATGGTATAACAATTTTGTATTGGCCTTCAACTTATAATAGAACTTCAGACTCCATTATTCTAAACAAAAATTAAATGAAATACAAAGAGAAATCAATAATTATAGTGCATGATTTTAATTCACTTCTTAGCAACTGATAAAAGAAACAAGTAAGATTATATAAGATTTGAAAAATAAGATTAGTAAAATTGACCTAAGGAACAAATTCAACCACTTAAATACACAGTCTTTTTAAGCACAAATGAATCATTTTCAAAAATTGATCATATATGAAGCCATAAACAAATTTCATCACATTTTAAAGGGCTGAAATAATAGCATATTTTCTGATCACACACAATTGAACTAAACATCATTTTTTTAAAAAGTATATGTAAAATATTCCCATGATTATAAATTAAGAAATATACTTCAAATTAACCCATGGATCACTTGTAACTAACTCTTGTAAAATGTAATTAAAGTTGTTCTTAGGGGCGTCTGGGTGGTTCAGTCCATTAAGCATCTTACTTCTGCTCAGGTCATGATCTCATGGTTTGTGAGTTTGAGCCCTGTGTCGGGCTCTGTGCAGACAGCTCAGAGGCTGGAGCCTGCTTTGGATTCTGTGTCTCCTTCTATCTCAGCCCCTCCCCAACTCACACTCTGTCTGTCTGTCTGTCTCTCTGTCTCAAAAATAAATATTAAAAAAATTTTTTTAAGTTGTTCTTAGAAGAAAATTTATAACCTTAAGTGTGAATATTAGAAAAAAAGGGGGGCTGAAGTTTAACACCTTACAAGATGTTAGCCATAATCCAGCAAAATAAATTCAAAAAATGGAGGACAAATATAATAAAGATAAGAACAGAAATTAATTAAATATAAAACATAAAGAGGGCCAATTTAACCAAAAATTGGTTCTTCAAAAAGTTTAAACAGTCAAAACTCTGATACCACTGAATGTGAATGTGAATGTGTGTGTGTGTGTGAGAGAGAGAGAGAGAGAGAGAATTAAGAAATTATTACTATCAGGAATGAAGAGGGAAACATTACTAGGTACATCAAAAAGTTAATGAGAAAATATTATAAACAAATTATGCCAATGCACTTAACATGTTAGACAAATGCATCTTATTAAAATTGACTAGAGAAGAAATTGAAAACTTAAATAGTTCTCATATACAGTTCGTCTAACAAATGTGAAGCAATAAAGACCTTTCCACATACACACACAAAAAATCCCCCAGATACATATGACTTTTATTATGAGTTCTATCAAATGTTCAAAGAAGAAATCATTTTCATCTTCACACATTTTTGTATATGAAAGAGATTCCCCAAAGCAGTTTAGTAGGCTTACATAAACTTCATATAAAAACCTGACCAGCACACTACCAGAAAGGAAAATTAAAGGTCAATTCAACTCATGAACATAGTTAGAAAAATCTTTAACAAGATAATAGATCATAAGTAAGTGAAGTTTAACCTATAAAAGTTATATTTTTTTAGCACTAGGAAATAAATACAATTTATCAGAAATAACAGATTGAAGACTAATCATGAGTATTTTAATAGATTTAAAAATATTTAATTATATCCAGCATTCATTTATATTTATATATGTATATATACATATATATATACACATATATATACATATATATGTATATATGTATATTAATGCCACTTGACAAACTATTAATAAAAGTGAAATTCATTAATACGGTAGAAGGCATCAACCAAAGCCTACAGCAGAAATTTCTAATGATGAAATATTAATCTTTCTCTTTGAAACTGGGGATAAGATGAGAATTCCTGCTAGCACTACCTCTATTTAACATCTTATTGGATGTTTTAACCAGTACAAGTAGACAAAAATGAAGATAATATAGAAGTATTAGAAAGAACTAACACCAGTGTCATATTTTCATACAATATAGTTGAGTAAACAGAAAGCCCAAAATAATCTAGATATAATTTATTAAAATTAATGAGAATGTAACAAGATTAATGAATACAAACTAAATATACAAAACTTATGCTATATAACTACATATCTGCAATAATCATATTCAAGTGAAATTTAAAGATATAATTTAAATAATAAAAACATAAGAATTTAGAATTAAATATGTTAAAAGATGCATACACTCTCTTCAGGAAATTTGTAGAATATTAGTGAACACAATGACTCATTTAAAGGATCACCTTCTGGTTACAGTTTCAACAATTTTGAACACCAGATGAAAAAATGACAGATAATAATGGAGGGCATTAAAAAAAATCTTTAACTCCAGGCTGATAGCAAAAATATTTAAAAATAAGGGTGAGAATGGAAAGCTCTTCTTTACAAAAGAATGCCAAATTAGAATTCTAATTTTTTTAAATGATAGAATTTGAAGTCACTCTTTTGTAACCTCCACAGTAGTAAGTGATCACCAATGGCTACCAACATCATTAGGTGAAAGATTACCAGAGAACAGGATGTGCATACAATTTTATAATGTTATCCAGTAGGTTATTTATTAATTTCAAAGGGAAAAGTTACCTTTTCAAAGGTGAAATCTGGCAGACATCACCTTAATGAA
The DNA here is from genome assembly GCF_018350195.1 of Panthera tigris. Classification (NCBI taxonomy): domain Eukaryota; kingdom Metazoa; phylum Chordata; class Mammalia; order Carnivora; family Felidae; genus Panthera; species Panthera tigris. The sequence continues at coordinate 116,459,951 of NC_056664.1, forward strand.
GAGATCAAACCTGACATCTACAATAATGAGACACTGAATCAAGTGTGTTCTGAGGTGAACACTGAGGAGAAAACATCACCTCTCCTATAGTATTCCTGCCAAAAACCTTAACCTAATTACGAGGAAACAATAACCTACCCACACTGAGGATTTATAAAACAGTTGGCCCAGGTTCTTCAAAAGGTCAAGTTCAAAAATGTCAATGTCATGAAAGAGGAGGAGGACAACGGCGATGAGGATTGAAGAACTACTTTAAATTTATGAGACTAAAGATACATGACAACCAAACGTGTTGCATGAACCTAGATTGTTTCTGGGTTTTTCAAAAAAAATGCCCAGACATACAGGATATACAGTTCTGGGCTTGACCAGAGAAGCAGAGCCATTATGAGTGATTTATTATGGAGATTAGATCCTATGCAATATGGAAGCTGATGGAGTGGTCTAAGCAGGCCAGTGTCTCTGGGTCTAGCGGTAAGCCAAAAAATTGTTTTGGGTTGGCCAGCCTAGCTGTCAGGAAGGAAAGATGGATGTGGACGACAGCAAAGACAAACCAGAATCTGAGTCTGTTCCTCACCACGTGTGACCTCTGTGTAGTGGAAGACCTGCAAGAGAAGCTAGCCCCTTCACCATAGAGCTACACACGAACTTGGAAAAACTGAAGGAGGCGATCTGGCAGGGGCTGGAGGGGCAACGGGTTTAGGTGTTGTCCCACACAAAGTGAGCTAGCGGAGCAGTGACGATGTGTGTGAATTGCCACAGTGCCTGGTGCTCAACACTGACCTTCAGAGAGATACAAAATGGCCGCAGCTCCACATCTATCTTCTAAATCTCCCGCAAGTTTCTTTTCTGAACAATGCTAAATCAGAACCACACAGAAAAGGGAATTCTGAGAAATGTAGTTCCATCTTAACTAAGTTAAAGTATACAAAGCTACCACGATCTACTTTTTACCAAGGTGGCATCCATACGTACCTTGTTTGGTCATGGTCATCTTACAAATAAAACCAAGCTTCTACCTAACCTAATGCAAATATTCCCTATGCAACAAAAAGACACGTGGATTCTTTTCCCAAAAGGTAATGCAAAGCCCTTTTTCTACCTTTGGGTAATACCTCTTCCAGCTAAGCCCCACTCTTCCTTTGATATCTTATCATTTAATACTGGGATGCAAGGTTAATTACTATCAACACATTTTATTTTAGATGGTAGAGGAATGGTAAAGGGTAAAAAATTAAAACAAGGAAGAAGTACTTAAAACTATTACAGTCCTTGTTTCTGCAACTGAGCACATGGTCATAGCAGGTATGTATAACTACCTTCTTCCAGTCCCCATTCTCTCTTCTTTCTGCCCTCATCAAGCACTTCATGGTTCCTTGCCTGGTGGGTGACTCAAACCTTCATTTCTAAAGGGTCTGGCCCATCAGAAATCCTGTCTGTATTGGGTTGATTTAATTTTCCATTGACTTGATCATAGGATATGGGAGTACTCAGAGGTACCCTTAGAGGATCGCCTACATCCCAGATGTACTTGTTCCACCCCTTGTGGTGTAGTAGCAATCCTTGATAGTTAAGATCAGTCACCACAGCCATCCAATAATCCCAAACCCTAAAATTAATCTGTGTCCTCTGCATTAGTGGCACAAAGATATTAGCAAAGAGAATGTTGATCAATCATCATGCGTGCAAGCATTAAGAGGAGACAAAGGGAATGGAACCAGTGGATATAGAAAACATGTTTTAAGAAGTTGAATGGGAAGGAGCAAAAGGAGACAGCCATAACTATAGAGATGTGAGGCCGAGGGATATTGGAATGTGTGTTTATGTCTGTGTAGATGTTTCTAAGTGGGGACTCTTGATACCTCTCCCAGCTCAGTAAGTGCAGAGTCCTGCACTCATTTATTTAAACCAAAAGCTTAGGACTAATTCAAGTGTACTTCCATTCTTTTGCCCCTTATATCCAATCTATAATCCAATCCAATCTATAATTCTGATGTCTTTCCCTCCAAAATAAACCCAAATACAATCACAGTTTATTACTTCCACTTACCATTCTCCACGAGGACTCCTGTAATATCTTCCTAACTTGTTCCCCTGCTTCCAGTCTTGCTGCTCTTCTCCCCACCTTCATGTCCTCCCCCCAGTCCATTCTCCACAGAGCAGATGGAGACATCTCTTAGGATCTAAATCAGAACATGCCCCTATAATACAATATGCCTCCTAGTAGCTTTGCTTTGCTTTACCTACCATGGCCTACAAAGCATTCCTTGATTTGGCCCCTGCCTCCCTCATAACGGTAAATTCTACTTTTGTGCTCCAGCTAGTGTCTTCTTCTCTGATCCTTGAACATATCAAACTTATCCCACCTTCCTCAGTCTTTGCACTTGCTCTTCACTCTGCCTGGAATGTTTTTCCCTCTGTGGCTCCTTACGTGGCTCTTTTTTATCATCTAGTATCAGCTCAAATGACCCGTTCTCTGAGACATGCCCTCCCCCACATCTAAAGCATCATTTCACTCCCAGTGCATCATCTGTTGCCTTCCTAGCACCTATCACCATCTAAAATTATTTTATATATATTGTTTTATTATTTGTTCATTTTCTTTCTCTCTTCCACTGTATAATAAACTCTCATAACTCTAAGACCCTGCTTGTCTTTTTCATATTCTATCTCTAAGAGCTAAGAAGAGTGGCTGGCACATAATAGGTACTCAGCGAAAATTTTTTCAGTACAAGTGAATGAATAATTTCCAAATAAAAGAAGAGATAGATGATACAATAGAGGGAATAATTTATATTATCGGAGTGTTGTGTTAATTGTTCTTCCTCAGTTGCATTTCCCAACCTTCCTGGCATTGCTCTGTGTCTTGGGAAGCTGACCCCTGTGGGACTTTTTTTTACATGCTGGTCCCTTCCTGGTTGGTTTCTGGTTGGGCTGGGTCAGTGGGGGGCACTGGCAAGAGACTCGAGAATAGGAGAGACCAGAGTATTCCTTCTCTACTTCCTGGTTGCTTCAGGGCCACATCCTTGACAAGGACTGAATTTTCCTAAGATGATGGTTCACCCCTTCCCTAAATACAATGACTACAATACTCACTGAGCTCCAATAACACTATTTCCACTTCATGTTCCACACTCTGCCATCTCTTCTGTCTCTTAACCTCACTAAAATTTCTCTAAGTGGTCTCATTAAAAATCTCTTCATTAGAACCATTTGGGATATGATGGATATCTTCTGCCTGACCTTCAAGACCCACTCTCCACCTTTCCCCACCATGTTTTGTGCCCCAGAAAGTTGAATCATATAGACCTTACCAATGGAGTCCCTTTGGAGTCCTTTGGAGTCCTTTGGAGTCTTTGACCAAAGGCTTCCAGCTAAGTTCAGCTAAAGGGAGATACCAGCAGGAAATCAAGTGTGGGAGAGAAAGGAAGTCAGGGTATTTATACCCCCTCTCTAGCTGCCAGGTTGTGTCAAAATGAAGGCCTTCCCTCCACCCGCCTCCACCAAAAGGACTTAGCTCCTGTCAGAAGTTTCATTCTTACACCCAGAATGTACGTTCTCCCTTGTCCCTTGAGACTTAGACGTGTGGAAGGCTCCGTGCTGCTACAAGTTGCAGGGTGGTGTTCTATCCCTCCTTGTTTTTCCTAAACCTTGCCCACATCTTTGCATATAGTCCCTTTATTAAACTCTCTTCAAATTACTCAATTATAGTGCCATATGTTACCTGCTAGGACCCTGACTGGTAAATGATGAGAGGCTCCCCCATGACCACATCAGATGATGCCTCTTCCGTTGAGCTGTCTCCATATATTAACTTATTCAGTAGAAAAGATTGTGCTTGTTATTCTCATTCTTTTCTCTCTTGCTAAGCAATAGTGACTCAAAGAACACATACCTGTGGGAAGAAGGGAGAGATGGGGCAGCTCTGACTTGCATGAGATTTCTCCTAATGTAGGTTCTGGTCTTTCAATAGCCACTGGTCTCTGGAACCCTGTTGGGACATCTTAGTGCTCTACTTGCTGTGCTGTGCTGAAGGCAGGGTCACTGTAGCCTACGTGTCTGTGTTGGATGGCCATTTCCTGTTGTTATGCTGAGAATCCTCCATTCTTATCTATAACTGCTTAGGGTTTATGCTGAATATAGTCATCAGTTAAAGAAGAATGAGACCATTCGGTGTAGTGGTGGGACCATGGGAGTCAGATACACCTGGGTGTAACCCTGACTCTCTCACCACAATATGCTAACAACAGCCTCCCACCAGGTCTAATGCTAACTCTTCTGAAACAGAAGGACATCCACTCTGTGACAGGCAGATCACAGTTACCTTACATTCAGGAATATCTTCTCTCTTTTGGGATTTTCTCTGTGCTATAGCTGTTCTGCTGTAATGATGGGAGGGGTTTTATAGGGCAGTCTGAGTTTGGGGCTGGGGGGCAGGGGGAGAAAACAGCTTCCAGGTAGGATATTCTTTGAAAGTGTATCCTCCCATTGGCAGAAATCACTGACTGTTATTTTTTGTGTGTAACCCTGTGGAACAACATCTTCTGCCTGAAGCAACCCAAGTCATAGCCAATTAACATTCATACACACGATCCAAGGGCTATATTTAGGCAAAGACTCAGGGTGTTATAGAATGTATGTCACATATGGGCCTTTTTAATGTATACTTTTCCACATTAAAAAAGATGTCACAAGTGCAGTGGGTCGTGGGTAAAATTCCAGAACAGAGCCCACAGAGCTAAACACAGCTAGCAGCTAAAAGGCGGCATAGGGAATAAGTGAAGTCAGTGTGACCTGTTTCAGTTCTCTTCTGAACTCTGACTCTGCCTGTTGTAAGCCAAGGTTCAAAAGAGGAAGTCTTTCCCTCTGATCAGCTTTCGGCACTACGGGAACTTCTTGTGTATCAGTATTTGTTTGCATGTCCCCTAACAAAAGGACTGGTCCAGGAAGGTGCAGCTACTTGACGAACCTGGCAGGGACCTAGACTCATACATTTCTGTCTTGCCATGCTTAGCTTTTAACTTCAATAAACACAACTGCAAAATGACTGCTATGACCAGGCAACATACCTGTATTCCCGGCAGGAAGGAGGAAGGGGCAGAAAGCCAAAAGAGCAGACAACCTGCGTTTCCCCAAGTGGTTTCTCACTATGCTTCATTGGCTAGAACTGTGTCATGTGGCCAGCCCTAGCTGCAAAGGAATCCAGGCAGGTATTTGGAACAGAGCACATGGCTATCATGACATAATTGGGGTTCACAATTAAGCTACTAAAGAACAGAAGACTGGGAAAGCAACAACAGTATCTGACACACAGTAGCAATTTTCATCTTTCTCCCTATTGTGCATCTTCTCCCTTCTCCTCATGTAGTCACTTTCTTCCCCTAGAAGCACATTTGTGTCCCCAAAGCTGGAGCATTTACTCTTGGTTGCAGTGGTACAATACAGGGTATTTGTGTGTTGGGAATGGGATAGGGCTAGACTCTCAATTATAGTCTGAATCAAGGTAGTTTATTATTTCTGGCCATTTATTTTCTTTATCTCTGCCCCCAGCCTAATGCGTTCTATTATCTTTACTGTCATAAAATTACAAAGTCTAAACAAAAAACATTTAGGAAAAGAAAAGGATGATCACTAATAGTTCTGCCACTCGAATACCTCCACTGCGAATATGCTTGTATATTTCTTGCTGTTATTTTACCAGAGATTTTTTTTATCAGAGTATCCATTGAATTTTATGTCACGGTTTTACAATTAACAAATCATAGGCATTCTTCTATGTTGTTACAACAAGAATGTCATGTCATAAATTACATATGCAGTCATATGCATATGACTAAATATTAATCACCAATACATTCAATCTTATAAGATTGTTGATATTCAAGTAAGATTGAAATAATAGCCAGGGGCACCTGGGTGGCCTCGGTTGACTTCTGACTTCGGCTCAGATCATGATCTCACAGTTCATGAGTTTAAGCCCTGCATCGGCCTTGTTGCTGTCAGCACAGAGCCCCCTTTGGATCCTCTGTCTCCCTCTGTCTCTGCCCCTCCCCTGCTCTGGCCTTCTCAAAAATAAACCTGAAAGAAAGAAAAAGAAAAAAAGAAAGAAAGAAAGAAAGAAAGAAAGAAAGAAAGAAAGAAAGAAAGAAAGAAAGAAAAGAAAGAGAAAGAAAAAGAAAGAAAGGAATGAAAGGAAAAGAAAAGAAAAGAAAAAAGAAAAGAAATAATAGCCACTACTTAGTGAACACTGTGCTCACTGAGGCATGATTTGAGCACACTTTCAACATACTCATTTATTCCTTACAACAATCCTATGTACAAGGTATTATTATCACTCCCATGAAAAAGGAAACTGAGGCACAGATATGGTTAAGTAAGGGGGTTTATAAAACCCCACAGCTGGTGTTCATTTCATTTTTAAAAATAATAATGTATAATTCTGAAAATACATTAAAGCAAAGCTTATCTCCAAATCTAACATCTTTGTGTTTCTCTGCCTCACCTTTTTTATAGCAATCCTATTTTGAAGTAGGACTCATAATTCTACTGGAGACGTATTTTTGTGAGAGGCAAAACGTGTCCATGTGGTCACATTTAAAACGATGATTCGAAAATTATCCTGTAAAGTTACTGAATTATGTCTGTTTCATCCAATTGGACCATCTATTGTAATCAAATTGCTACATTACTCTGATGCATAAAAAGTTTTTAAAAATTCCTACTTATTTGATAATTCTTTGTATCTCAGCTTAATCGTGTCATTTTCCTGTTCTACTTTGTAGTATTCATTAAAATAATGATCACTTATATCAAGGTTCAGATAGAGATGTATTGAATCACCAATACATTCAATCTTAGAAGATTGTTGATATTCAAGTAAGATTGAAATATCTTCTCATATTTATCAAGAGATTTCTCAATATCAAGAGATTGCCATCTCTTTTTTTTTTAATTTTTTTTTAATGTTTCTTTATTTTTGAGACAGAGAGAGACAGAGCATGAACGGGGGAGGGGCAGAGAGAGAGGGAGACACAGGATGGGAAGCAGGCTCCAGGCTCTGAGCCATTAGCCCAGAGCCCGACGTGGGGCTCGAACTCATGGACCGCGAGATCGTGACCTGAGCTGAAGTCGGCCGCTTAACCCACTGAGCCACCCAGGCGCCCCGATTGCCACCTCTTTTTAAGACATAACATAAATGTATTTGGAGTATGGAGGGTTTGATGATTATCACTCTTTTCAGAAAATGCAGAGTCAAAAAAGTGAGAAAGTCAGCAAATTCAGTGTTGCTTGGGACAGTCTAGGATCCATAAAGTGGCAAATTACTAAATGATCATCATGGGAATTTATCAGTACATTACTTTAATATTTTTTTCATATTTTTCTTATAACAAGAAAGCTCATCTAGAAGATACCTCAATGTTCTTATTCAAAGTTATTAAACCAGAAAGGATTAGGGCACTGTTCCCAATCTTTCACTGAACTAAAACAATGAAACTAAAATGTGGTTCTTCTAAAAATGTATTTAGTTTGTATTTTTAATAGGCAATACATTCAAATGATTTTTGTACAACTATGAAAACAAGGCTTAAAGAAGTATACATTGAGAGGATTTGTTACCACCTTGCCATTATCTACCTCACTCTCAACTCCCCCTATGTTTAGCCACTTGTATGCATTGCTGCTTTCATTTCCTCTGTTTCTTATATAAAATGTGACATATCAATTGTCCTTCTTTGCACCTTGGGTTTCACACTTAACAATTTAGCCCAGAGATCTTTCCTTACCCGTGGATCTCATGCTTCCTCATTGTTTTTTTTTTTTACCGCTACCTAATATTCCGTCGTGTGCATGTACCATAGTTGAAGTAGCCACACCTCTGCTGATAGGTACGTGGGTTGTTTCCTGTCTTTCGCTTTGACAAGCAAAGCAATAGTGAATAACCTTGGACATAAATCATTTTGATGTGTGCGGATGTGTCAGTTAGATATATTTCCAGAATTTAGATTGCCGGGTCAAAGAGTAAATACACTTGTAACTCTTAAAAATATTGCCAAAATGTCCTTCATGGAGGTCATATCATTGTGTCCTCCAGCTAGCAGTGTATGGGAGTACCTACTACCCATTAGCCTTGGAAGCAGAATGTTGTTCAGCTTTGTGATTGTTGCCAAGATGATGATTGAAAAAGTGATGTTGGTTAGTTTAGTCTGGTTTTATCGAATTCACAGAGAACACGTGCTATTTTGAGTCATGCAAAAGAGGTTTATTGTTGGGTTGTTGTTGTTTTCTAAGTGCAACCTGTGTCTTTGCCACAGAGTCCTCAGTGCTACACATGGGGCTATGTTAATGAGGGGTTCCAGGATTTATATCGTTAGCCCTTTGGTATAAGGTAATCTGTATGGTGGAAAGAGCCCTTGAACTTAGGCCAGGGGAAAGTATAGGAGCAAAAAGTCAAGCCCCGGATCTGCCAATAACTGATGATGTGTTTTGAGCCAGTCATTGAATCACTAGGACTTTAATAGGCACATATGGTAGGAGTATCAGTAAGAAGCATAACAGAAAAGTAGAGAAACAAAGATTTGGGGTGTTAAAAGAGCTTTTATTTAAATTCCAGTCAGTTAACTTAGTGTAATATTAGTTTCAGATGTATAATATATAGTGATTCGACACTTCCATATGACCCCTGGTGCTCATCACCAGTGCACTCCTTAATCCCCACCCCCCACCAGCTCCCCCCTGGTCACCATCAGTGTCTTCTCTATAGTTAAAAGTCTGTAGGGGCCCTGGCCAGCTCACTCAGTATAGCATGTGACTCTTGATCTCAGGGTTGTGAGTTCAAGTCCCACACTGGAGGAGTCTATTTCTTGGTTTGCCCCCCTCTCTCTTTCTTTTCACCTTTGCTGGTATGTTTTAAAATAAAAACAGTCTTTTTTAAAAAAATTTTTTTAATGTTTATTTATTTTTGAGACAGAGGGAGACAGAGCATGAACGGGGGAGGGTCAGAGAGAGAGAGGGAGACACAGAATCTGAAGCAGGCTCCAGGCTCTGAGCTGTCAGCACAGAGCCCGACGCAGGGCTCGAACTCACGGACCGTGAGATCATGACCTGAGCTGAAGTCGGACGCTCAAGGGACTGAGCCACCCAGGCGCCCCTAAAAGAAAAACAGTCTTAATGACTGTTGCTAAGGACGGAGCAGTATGGGAAAAGATATCAATTTGAGACAGCGGAAATATCCTGTGTGACGGCAACTGGAAAACCTCGACTAGTGATGACCTGTTGGAAGGAAATAGACATATTCTGAAGTCCATTTGGGTTCCAATGTGGCGAGATGCTCAGATGAACTCATGTGATACCAAATTCTGCCTATAATGAGGCCAAGGCAGTTTTGAAGTTAAAGAGGGGCTGGTGTTTGTAAACACTGAACTTCAAAACCTATGATCACATACAAATGAAATGTATTTAGTTTACAGGTCATGCACATTTTACGACTATAATTTCAGTTAAACTTAAGTTCCAAGATAGTTGACTTAAAATTACATGTTAGATTTCTGGCTATTGATAGTTTTTAAATAATGATTCCCTGATTGTCAAATATTTAACTAATAATCTACAAGGGACTCATTTCTGAAACATTTAGCTGAATGTAGAGAATAATTCTATTTTATTTGAACCTTTATTTGTTTATTGGCATATATTTGTATGGAATAATATTGGAGAGACTATACTCTAAAAAGTATAGCCTTCCAGACCTGCCCTATCTAAGTTGTAGAATTACAAGTTATTCTATTTTTGCTTATATGCATTTCTATAACATTTCTACAATGAATATTTATTATCTTTGACAATAATTTTCTACAATCAAGAAAAAAATGCTTTTGAGGTTAAAAATGGAGCCAGGGGAGACTTTTATTGTTAAAACTTGAGTCAAAGAAGCTTTCATATCTAGTCAATGCTCTTAAACCAATCAAAGGCATTTTAGATGAAGTAGGGTAACAATTGCTAAGTGCTTTTTTCCTTTATTAGGGAGCTAGCTGAACGCTTTCTGCAGTATCATTCTGTCCTTGTTTTACATTTTTTATTTGAACACAAAATAGAAGAAATCATAGAGCTTGAAGGTGAAAAAGCCTCTCTGTATGCCTATTTGGTATGTAAACATAATTTTTCAACCACTTTGTTTTATGCCTCTCATGATTTCCGACAGATATAATAGGGCTTAGTTCCATTTTCTATTCTATTATAATGGTTATTTTCACAGGACACTGTTCTCAGTATCTTTTTAACTGGTCTCTGGGCAATCCATATGACATACAGCCAGATTAATATATTCCTGAAACACCACTTACATTATGTAACTTTCCTGCTCAAAAATCTTCAATACTTTCTGTTATTTATAGTCACGATTTTCAAGCTTTTAAACAGGAGAAGACCTTTTCCCCAAAGGAAACTTTATGTGGAATCCCCATGTAAAAAAACCAGTGAAACTATTATTTTACGAGAACTTATGATAAAGTCAATCAATAAAAACCATGAGGCTATTTTGATGCACACAAAAGGAAAGGGAATCGAGTATTACGTCTGACACTGGACATTTCCGGTTTTCAAAATATTCCTGTATCTTATTTTGGTTTCATAGATCTGAGAAAAATCCCAATTTATAAAAGTCTTTTCAGGGGCACCTGGGTGGCTCAGTCAGTTAAGCCTCCGACTTCGAGTCAAGTCATCGATGATCTTGCGGTCTGTGAGTTCGAGCCTGTATTGGGCTCTGGGCTCTCAGAGCCTGGAGCCTACTTTGGATTCTGTGTGTGTGTTTCTGTCTCTGCCCCTCCCCCTCTCATGCTCTGTCTCTCTGTCTCTCTCTCTCAAAAATAAATAAACATCAAATTTTTTTTTAAAAAGTGTTTTTAATAGTCGAGTTTACAATCACAATGAATCACAAATTGCATCAAAAGTTTACTCCATGCTTTGCAATGAAAGTTAATGTGTTGGTGGGAGTCACTGGGTTGAAAGTGATATATCACACATTTGAGAGTGGGGGTTGTTTTGCTTGTCTCTTTCCTTATTTCTTTCAACTACAGGACTCAAAATTCAGAAAGTAGATTTAATTTTTTTTTAATTTTAATATTTATTTAGTTTTGAGAGAGAGAGAGAGAGCAGTGGAGGGGCAGAGAGAGAGGGAGACACAGAGTCTGAAGCAGATGCCAGGCTCTGAGTTGTCAGCACAGACAGGGCTTAAGCTCATGAACTGTGCCGAACCTGAGCCAAAGTTGGATACTTAACTGACTGAGACACCCAGGCACCCCAGAAAATATATTTTTAAAATATTGGAGATCAAATTTGTTTTGAAAACCTTCTTAGTTCATGAAAGGACTTACACCAAATGAGAGTCGATTGGTTCTTTGCAGCTTGGAAGTAGGCATTTTTTCCCCTCCTTGGTCCCACGTATCCTGTCACATATCATTTTCCACCCCCCAAAAAAGACCAGTTTTGTCTACTCTGAAAGTCTGCTGAGGTGGGAAACTTTCTTCCTTGTTGATATCTGCAAATGTAGGGAATTATTTTTGTGGTATTCACACTCTGCTCACTTCAATACTGTGAAGATTTCAGTGGGGTCTTGCACGTCTGGGAGTATATCTTTCTTCTATCACAAGTTGTAAGACCATCCTTTTCACTCTGCCTACTTGGCCTTCGGATTTGCAAACTCTGGTAATTGTCTCCTGGTCAGATGTTAGAACAACAGATAGAAGGCGCTGAGATTGCTCCTTTAGCTTCACATATGTTTTGTCAATGTGTCATTTTTACACTTTGCCTGCTAATTATTGTCAGTCACAGAAGCAAAGCACTTTTCCTATGTTGCATGATTCACTTATACTTCCTCAGAATTGACCCCCTTTTTTAATGTTTATAATATTTCTGAGAGAGAAAGAGCACGTTGCGCGAGTTGGGGAGGGACAGAGAGTGGGGAGGGGACAGAGCCTCGAAGCAGGCTCCAAATTGATAGCAGCGAGCCGGATGCAGGGCTCAAACCTCTGAACCGTGAGATCATGACTTGAGCTGAAATCAGTTGCTTAACCTACTGAGCAACCCAGGAGCCCCCAGAATTGACCCTTCTTATGACTTATCCTATATACACAAATAACAAGTATATTTTCATATCACTTTCACTTTTTAAAATTATTTTTACTTTTTGTCATAAAACGTGCCACCTTTTGTAACTGACACTTCTAACACATTAGTTGCTTTTTCGTACTTCTTGGTCACGATAGGGTAACTGCTAATTGAAAACACTTTAAAACTAAACATGCATTCAGCAAACACACAGTAAACACACAAGGACAGTAGTTAAGGCTAAAGTGAACAGCACAACTATTGACATCATCTGTTGGTGACAGGCAAAACTGACTTACTACTGCTCCAGAGAGTAGTAAGCTCTGGATATAGGTGCTCTTGTGCACCTATAGCAATGTGGAAATGGCAGGTTTGTAAGTTAAACTTTCCTAAGGAGTTTCGGAAGTTAACAAGTATACTTTTAAAAAGCAATTCAAATCAAGTATTAGCAGAACATAATTACATATTAAAGCAAGAATTAGCAAATGTATCCTATAAAGGACCGGATAATAAATACTTTAGACTGTTCAAGTATCAGGTTGTAGTACAAAAACTGCCACAGGCAATATGTAAGCAAATGGCTATAGCTATGTTTCAATAAAGCTTTATTTACCAAAACAAGCAGTGGGCCAGATTTGGCCCTCAGACTGTAGTTTGCCAAGTCCTGTGTAGAAGTATAAGCAATTCTAGTTTGTATTACTCAGTGTATATTGAAAAATTTAAAATTCACTGTGATAGATTAAAGATGGCAGTAAATTCTTTGCTCCTTCTTCCTTTGAAAGGTAGAGTCTAATTCCCCTCCCTTTGTCTTGAAATTGTTTTTAGTGATTTCTTTGACCAACAGAATGTATTTGAGGGTCATTCTGGGAATTCTGAGGCTAGTTCATAAGAAGCCTCCGGGGCCTCTTGGAATACTCGTTTTAGGGAGGCCAGTCACCATGTAATAAGACTGACAGCTCTGAGATTGCCAACTGACAACCCTGAGAAGTCCAAGCCATGGGGCAAGGCCCTGAACGAGACACCATGTGGAGAGAGAGGGAAGTGCAAGAGCATGGGAATTGAGAAGCCATCTTGGAAGGGGACCTCTGGTTGAGTGTCTTTACCTGGTGCCACGTAGATCAGAGACAAGCTTCCCCAAACTGCAAATTGCAAATTGACACAAATATATGCTCTTATTTCTTTTAAGCCATTATGTCTGGGGTGGTGTAGTGAGTTTGAAAATTTCAGGACTCATCAAGGAAAAAAACCAAGATCATGTGAGGGCAATAGCACACCACGAGCTTTATTTGGGTGGAGCTTTGACAGGTTGAGGGGCAAGTGCCTTATGGTAGGAGACCTTTCAAGAAACAGCTGGTGTGGGGCCACCGCCCAGAAGCGGAAGAGAACACAGGAGTTTTCAGGAGAAAGGGGATTGGAGAGCATTTAGGTGATATTTATAACTGGTACAAAGGGCAATAATTGCTTGGGGTGTTTTAAAACCCCAGGATTTGTCTTATATGTGGCAAGAAGATATTTGGTATACTTTATGGGTTATGCAAAACAATCAGGCTCTAAATGACTAAAAATATGTTCATTTGGGCTATATTTTAAAACATTTTATGTGTAAAATTTGAGTTTAGTGCCAGTGGGCTTTGAGCTAACATACTGTAAAGAAGCAAACAGAAGGGCCAATATTCAGGGGCCATCTTTGGCTTATTTATACAACAGGTGGTTTATTATGTCATAATAGATAAGTAAAACAATCATACAGCTATGCTATATTACATTCTTTTCAGGTATCTATATTTTGTTTGTATAATTAGATTCCACATTTCTTCAGCACACAGCAGATATCTCGAATGTTTTGTATTCTACACAGGATCTAACTCAATGCTTTGTAAACAGTTGCTAGGTAATAAATATTTCTTAAAGAATGCAAGTTTACAGATATTTCTATTGCAAAGTATCACCATCCTGATTGGTAAGCACAAAAGAAAGGAGCCTATTGGCATGCAAAATGCAAATATTCTGGAGTCAGTGAAAGAGACCATGTAAAGCAAAGGTTTGAGAGGAAATGTGGAATTTATCTTTAGCTCTGTTGATCAGATCATATTCTTTGGAATCTACTTTTATTTTCTGGCAGTTACACACACTTTGAAGGATACAATTAAAATGCACTGATAAGCCAAATAATTTTTCTCATTACCATTTCAAGTCTTAGTCATATTGGCTGCCTCCTTGGTGGAGCATGTGACTCTTGATCTCTGGGTTGTGGGTTTGGGTCCCATGTTGGGTGTAGAGATTACTTACAAAAAAAAAATCTGTAAAAATAAAAAGAAAGCTCTGTGCTATAACTGACCTTAGACCTGCTATTAAGATTTAATTTTTTTAATGTTTATTTATTTTTGAGAGAGAGAGAGAGAGAGACAGAGTGTGAGTAAGGAAAGGACAGAGAGAGAGGGAAACAGAATTGGAAACAGACTGCAGGCTCTGAGCTGTCAGCACAGAGCCTGACGCGCGGCTGGAATGAACCGTGAGATGATGACCCGAGCCGAAGTCAAACGCTTAACTGACTGAATCCCCCAGGAGCTCCATTAAGTAAGATTTTAATTCCCAGAGATGTAGATGCATCAATTTTGTTAAGTAGCAATATACCACTCAATCTCATATCAATTTGATCAATTTGAGTCTAAAAAATTAAGTGAAGGGGTGCCTGGGTGGCTCAGTCGCTTGAGCGTCCGGCTTCAGCTCAGGTGATGATCTCACGGTTCATGAGTTCGAGCCCCGTGTTGGGCTCTGTGCTGACAGCTCAGAGCCTGGAGCCTGCTTCTGATTCTGTGTCTCCCTCTCCCTCTGCTCCTCCCCCACTCTTGCTCTGTCTCTCTCTCTCTCTCAAAAATAAATAAACTTAAAAAAATTTTTTTTTAATTAAGTGTAAAACATTTATTGAACTACTTTTATGGACAGAGAATTATGTTAGGTACTTCAGGGGCCATCAGTGGGAATAAAACAAAAAACTTCCCTTCAAAGGGGTTACAATCTATGAGGAGAGCTAGGATACCTGTGAAAACATGCATGTGGTAAGGAAGAATAAAATAACTGTTGTAGGAGAAAAAGAAACATGGGGATTTAGCAGATAGAGAAATCAGAGCTGAATTCATGAATCGGGAAAGTCTCAAGGAAAAGGCAAATTTTAGGATGGATTTTACAGGTAGATAACTTTCAAATAGCTCATTTGAATTAGGCTTTATTTTTTTCTAACCAAGTATTACTTAAAGATTTGGGGCACTTCTCTCTAAGGGTAATGACTGAGAGAAAAGATCTATAAATATTTTTATGCCATTTGAAATAATGGAGTATGTCACTATACTCACAGAAAATGAAGTATAATGTGAGAGGCTTCTGTAAGCAGTGGAGCATATGTATATCCTACAAAGTGGAAGAGACCCACAATAATGTACTTTGACAATTATCCACATAGCAAAAATATAACAAAAATATACATATATATATACATATATATATATATATGTATATATATACAGAGAGAGAGAGTATTTACAAGTAGTGGAAGACAAAACTGCAGATATGACAATGAATGACAGTATTTTGTGCTTTATTTGCTAGACGGTAGGGAAGAAGTTTCTGACCAAGGGAATGATGTGATTTTAGTTGAGTTTTCTGAAGATCTGTTTGGAGGTGGTGAGGAGGGAAATGGTTACATGGACGTTTATAGTCTTCGGGAGAATCCTGTTGACATTATTGTAATACTTTCAGTGAGGTGAAAGTTCATGACGGCTTAAACTAGGGTGCTGGCCACCAACAGGGAATGTTGGGGATAGCTGTGAAAGATACTGTTTTAATGAGGACTTTGTGTTGTAAGGAGGGACGAGCCATTCAAGCTAGCTAAAAAAAAAGTGGGCGGGCGTGTTTTAAGGCATAAGAACCTTTGGTGAGATTTCAAGGGAGCTGTAATTCAGGTGGGCCTTCTAGAAATTGGAGTTAGAAACCCCAATTCTGTCCCACAGCTGCTCGCATGAGTCTGAGGAGATGCCCCATTGCTTGCCTCTCTGTGTCTGTCTGCAGGCCTGCTCCCTTTTCCAGCTCTTTTGATCATCTTCCTGTAGGTGCCCAGAAGTTTCCAGTCCATAATTTTACTTGCGTGTTTGCCCCGGAGTCCTTTGGGCCTGACACAGCCATATGAGCCCTCAGCTGCAACTTTCTGACTAATTGTCAATAGTGTCTCAGCTTTCCAGTTCTAACATTCCTGACAGTGACAGCTGATTGGTCTTTCCTCCCCCAGATCACTGGCCAATCTCCGGACCGGCTGTGCTTGATGACGGTGGGCCACGTGTCTCTGAACAGCTGAGGTCAGTGTCAGGGTAGTTTCCGGGATGAGTAACAGGTACGTGATATGGAGCATGGATAGCATAGGCCTGCCCCTTTCTTCAGAGATGGTGATAGATTGGGGGGGAAAGGGTCAGATACCTCCAAATATATCTTATCCTTTAGGGTTTATTGTCAACTTGACAGCTGACTATATGGAAGTTCAGAATTAAAGCCTAGCTATCTGGAAGAAAAGTGGTATCATTAGCCCAAATAAGGAAAGTACAGGGGGGAGTCAGTTTTGTAAGATGTGGGGAGTTCATTTATTGATCGTTAGAGAATAATGTGAAGATATTCTATGCATGTATTTTCTTGTAAATAAATAGAATTCCTGAGGCAAGACTAAGTTATAAATGTGGATCTTTGGGACATTCTTCCTTTTTGAATTAAACAGTAGATTAAAAAGTTGCTTATTAAATAAATTTCAACTGTGAATAAATAAAATCCCTTTCAGTGCTAAATAACTTTTGATAAATGATGTCCTGTCTTCTAAGCCCATTAACCTCAGAATGTTTGGTCATAGCACAAAAATGACAAATAGCGTCGGCCATATCTCTGAACTTCTGGTGTGTCAATAATAACATTATCCAGGCATCTTTTAGGTCAAAGGAGTAAATTAAATTTACAAGAGAGAAACATTTGCTTCATTGCTGAGCTGTCATAATTCTGGATACCTTGACCTGGAAGATGAGATAATAGAATAAGAAACTTTGGGCAGTAGTGGACTTTATTTTTAAAGGTTTGCCAAAGGCACACTCATATTGTGAACTGATGATTCTTTTAATAGTGCATGACTATTTCTTGCTATAATGTGGTTTGATTGAGCATTTCTAGAGAGGGAACACTCAAATAATAAAAGAGCCCAGTAAGTTTTCAAGTTGTTATTATCACTGAAAGTGTCTCTCTTACAGTAAGTCTTTCTGCTTCCTATAACGAGATTCACCGATCTTTGTTCTCTCCTCTAAAGCTACACAGAATAAAAGTAAGTTTTTCAATCGTTTCTCATCTGACACGATGTTTAGAGGCTCCACCATCTTCTTGTCCTTCTGAATATACGGGTTACTGGTTTTGCTGATTTCTTAGTGTGATCTGAAAAAGAAGATTCAAATAGCATTTACAAAACACGATGGCCTAGAATTAGACAACTCAAGAGTTAAGAAAACTTAGAAACAGGTCTTCTTTTTAAAAGTTATATAATAAAAACCATAAGATATTTTATCAAAGAATTATAATGGTGATAATGACAACTAACATATGTGTTGTAGGTCTCCAGAATTTCCAAAGCTCTGTCTTGCTTGATATTTCTTTCCAATCCCTATTTGTATTAGCAATACTAGTTTTACTCCAGATATGAACTCAGGATCCAAAGAAAAGTAGACAGTAACTGTGTGTGCTTTGATATAAGAAGAACAGAAAATAACCTTCTATGTAACAATACTAATCTGATGTGCTCTTGAATATTAAAAAAATCTACTGTTAGTTAAGTTTTGAATATGTCATCCATACACATAGTGCAAAATTCAGAAGATACCAAATAATATATAATAGACAGTAATTCTCCCTCTGGCCTCAACCCCCAACCTCCCAGGATCCCCTGAAAGGCTTTGACTGATACCAGTTTCTTTTATAGACTTCCAGAGATATTCTATGAATATGCGATTGCATATGCAAGTTTATTTGCATATGTGAAATTTTCTCGGTACACAAATTTTAACAATACATTTTGGAGACCATTTGTGACAGAACATAGAATTGCCTTGTTCTGTTAAAATATCCATTGCACTCTGACACCACAATTCATTTAACAGTTCACTCTTAGACATATTGGATGTTTCCAGCCTTTTGCTAGTAAAAACAATGCTGCAATAAACATCCTCATACATATATTTTTGTCCACCTGTGCAAGTATACATGCAAAATTAATTACTAGAAATAAAAATTATGTGCCAGAGTTTGCACATGTTTTATTTTACTGGATTCCAGAAACTCCAGAGGATCCGTACTCCACACCCTTGCCAAAACCCATATACCAAATCTGTTGATCTTAGACAGAATAAGGGTGAGATATGGTGAGAGGCACTTTAACTGGCAATTTTCTTAGAGTAATGTTGAACATATTTTCAAATGTTTGATAGTTG
This sequence comes from Panthera tigris, assembly GCF_018350195.1. Classification (NCBI taxonomy): domain Eukaryota; kingdom Metazoa; phylum Chordata; class Mammalia; order Carnivora; family Felidae; genus Panthera; species Panthera tigris. Next base: position 116,478,556 of record NC_056664.1, read on the forward strand.
TATTTTCCTTTTCATTACTGGACTATTTGTGTCTGTTTCCTTTTGTGCTTTATGGTCTTACTTTTTACTTTTCTTTTTTTGAAGTTTGTCCATTTATTTGGAGACAGAGAGAGCACATGAGCAGGGGAGGGGCAGAGAGAGAAGGACAGAGAGAATCCCAAGCAGGCTCCACACTGTCAGTGCAGAGTCCAATGTGGGACTCCATCTCACAGGAGATCAGGACCGAAGCTGAAATCAAGAGTCTTCGCTTAACCAACTGAGCCACTTAGGCACCCCTGGTCTTAATTTTTAAAGATTCTTTTGTAGCAACTTTAACATTCAGTCTGTAACATGACACAGATTTTTTTCTCTCAGTTTGGATATACCCTTGAATTTCGGCTAAAAATTTTTTGACATGCATATTTTAAAAATATATTTAAAGTTAGAAAAGTTTTCTCCTCCTTGAGTTTACATAAAAGGCCTCACATTTTCTTATAATAATGTTACAGTTTTATTTTAATTTATGAATATTTGATCCGTCTGGAAATTATGTTGATGTAAGGGTTGGGTGAAAATTCAATTTTATTTTTTCAAATATTCAATTATCCCAGAATTATTGAACATTCTATTTTCCTACAATGATGTGAAATTCCAACTTCAGCATTGCTAAATTTTATTTGGGGATTCTATTTATAAACCCAACCTGGAGGCACCTGGGTGGCTCAGTTGGTTAAACATCCAACTTGAACTCAGGTCATGATCTGCTGGTTTGTGAGTTTGAGCCCCCTAAGGGCTCACTGCTGTCAGCACTGAGCCCACTTTGAATCCTCTGTCCTTCTCTCTCTGTTCTCTTTCTCTAAAATAAAAGAATTTTTTTTTTAAATAAATAACTAGGGGCTCCTGGGTGGCTCAGTCGGTTGGGCGTCCAACCTCAGCTCAGGTCATGATCTCACAGTCCGTGAGTTCGAGCCCCGCGTCGGGCTCTGTGCAGACAGCTCAGAGCCTGGAGCCTGTTTCAGATTCTGTGTCTCCCTCTCTCTCTGACCTTCCCCCACTCATGCTCTGTCTCTCTCTGTCTCAAAAATGAATAAACGTTAAAAAAAATTTTAAATAAATAACTAAACCCATTCTGCTATTTCATTGGTCTGTTTGTATGTACATGTGCTAATACAACGCTATTTCAATTGCCTTAATTAAACCACTTAAAAGACAAAGTGATTCAGCCAGCAAATTCGAGTTTATTCCAGAATAGTAGAACCATATGATGAACCACAGGCAAGTCCAGAGAACAAAGGAGGAGAGTATCCTTTTATACAGGAAAGAAGGTGTTGGGAGGGGTTGTTTTGAACAAAAGTTCACTGGACAAAAATGAGAATTCAAAATGGCGGTACTGTCTCACTGGCAGCAGGCAGGGGCAACTCTTCCTGGTCAGGTGCCTAGGGCTGGTTGTTGCTGTATGAAGAAGAAATCTTCCTTCCTCTTGCTGGAAGAAGCTGCAATGAGTGGTACATTTGTGAGACCTCTCCCTTCATGGCTTCCTGACTCCAATTTTGAGTTAAGTTTCCTTATTTCACAATAAGGCTAATCTTTCCCCATGGCTGAATTTTTTCCCACAAAATTTTCCTAATTATTTTTTTTTAAGATTACTTATTTATATTGAGAGAGAGAGAGAGCATGTGCCTGTGATCTGGGGAGAAACAGAGAGAGGAGAGAGAGAATCCCAAGCAGGCTCCATGCTGTCATCACAGAGCCTCATGTGGGACTTGATATCATGAACTGTGGGATCATGACCTGAGATGAGATCAAGAGTCGGAGACTTAACCCACTGAATGACCTAAGTGCCCTCTAACTATTCTTGTATGCTTATCTTCACATATGAAATTTACAATCTTATTTAGTGAAAAAGGTCTATTCGTATATTATTTGGACCATAAAAAAATGATAGATTACTTTAGGCACAATAGAGATATTTAAACTGTACATTTCCCTAAGACTAGGGTATACCTTGTGCATATTTATGTCTCTTTTGTCCTTTAGTAGGAATTTAAAGTTGGCCTCCTAGAGTTTTGCACATTTTTTACTAAGTTTGTCCTCAGATATTCTTTTTGTTGCTATTACCTTTTTCTTTTTCATTTAAAATTTTACATCTGGTTACTCTTTGTTAATAGAAAGGATATATGACTACTGAGTTATCTTATTACTAAGTAAAATTTTTTTAATGGTCCTAGTCTTATTTTATTAAGAACTTTTATCACGAGTAAATGTTAGTATTTTATCAAATATTTTTTCAGCATTTGTGAAGATGATTATATTACTTTCTTATCTGATTTATTAATATAGTGAACTATATTATTAGGTTTGCTAATACAGAAACACTCTTGAATTTCTGATATGATCCTTATGTAGTCAAGATCTATTATTATTTTAAAATATGATCAATTTTACTTACTATTTTTTTTAATTAAAAAAAATCAATTCTTATAAGTGAAATAAATCTGTTTTCTGCTTTTATAATATCTCTGTCAGAGGGTGCCTGGGTGGCTCAGTCGGTTAGGCAACCAACTTTGGCTCAGGTCATGATCTCATGGTTTGTGAGTTTGAGCCCCTCACTGGGCTCTATGCTGATAGCTCAGAGCCTGGAGCCTGGAGCCTGGAGCCTGCTTTGGATCCTCTCTCTCTCTCTCTCTCTCTCAGCCTGTCTGCTGCTTACTCTCTGTCTCTCAGAAATGAATAAACATTTTAAAGAAAATTTTTAAAATAATATCTCTGTCAGATTTGGTCATGATATTTATTCTAGCTCCTTAAAAAGAATTTTGAAATTTTATTTACTTCTCTATGTTCTGGAACAGTTTAATTAGATTGGACTTCTCTGCTCTTTAATGGTTCAGAAAATACCCTGGTAAAATGCCTGGGCCTCGGACAGGAGAAAGAACAAGATGGCTTTTTGTACATTTCCCTGTTTTTATTTGTATTTTCTACCTCATTGGTGGTCGGTTTTGACAATTTATATTTTCCTATAATTTGTTCTATCTCAAAGAGGTTTTCAAATTATTTTTTATACGGTTGAGCAAAATAACCCCTTACAACTACTTAAATCACTCTGTATTGAGTTACATTCCCATTTTCTTTCCTAATTGGAATATTTCTCTCCTCTTACCTTGGTTGTTTCAGCTAATTTCTTCTCTATTTTATTGCTTTCAAATAATCAACTTTTAGGTTTGTTTAGTGTATCTATTATTTCTTACCATTTCCTAATGCACTTATTTCTAAATCTTTATCCCTTTTATCTTAAAACTATAATTCTCACTAATGTGAATAATAGTTGGTGGGGGGTACCTGGCTGTCTCAGTCAGTAAAACATAAGACTCCTGATCTTGGGGTTATGAGTTCAAGCCCTATGTTGGGCAGAGAGCTTACTTTAAAAAATATTTTTGGAGTGCTATTTAAACTGTAAATAATTATTTCCTAGAATAAGTGAGTTTCAGACTTTTTTTTTTTTCTGAAGCTAGGAAAAGGGAAGGGAGAGTTTCAATCAAGCAGTTACTTGAGTCCTAAAGAAGGAGTGTGACAACAAGTATGCATAGTTTCAGGGAATATGGGAAGATATATACCTTCCATGTCACAAAGTGTGTCCCATACACATACATCAGAATATGTCCTTCTAACATCATCACATAATGGCTTGATGTTCCGGGGGGAAAAATAAATTAGTACTTACTTATTAGGAAAGTGCTTACATAAACAACATAGAATCAAATTAGTTACATAAATTATGAAACGTAAGTCATGATACTCTTTGTTTCTTAATAGTATAAAGAAAGCAAAACCAAGCAAATTGCTTCATGGAGAGGCCCATACCTAGCTGCTGAAACTCTCAGTCAGGCCATTTTATTCACCCAGAGGTGACCACCCATGAGAGCCCAAGGCTGCCTAAGGTAACAGTCGAGTCCTGCTTATCACTGCACTGCATTACATCCTCCTGATGTGTGACCACCATCTTGCATTAAAAACTTTGTTATGTACTTTTCTTTATTTGATCCTTATAACAATTCTATATTAGACTTCTCCTACGTCCAACTAGGCACAAGCCTGCTCATTCTGAATTCAAAATGCTTCTCACATCTTTCTCATCTTGTTATTTCCCAGGGCCTCCTTCTGAGTTAGGACTTCACCATCTCATGTCCAGATTCCTGTAGTAGTCTCCTATCACCCATCCTGCCTTCAGCAGGATAACTTGTTGTAAAGCAACTTCCAAATCTCAGAAGTGTAACACAATAAAGGTTTATTTCTTCATATCACAGTTTAGTGCAGGGTATGGGTTGCAGGAGGGGCAGGGTAGAGAATGTTCCATGTAGCCTTTTAGAGACCCAGGTTCCGGATAGCTATGGCTCCACCATCCATCCCTTTAAGCATAAAGATATAGGTACATTTAAAATTTAAAAATGGTACAGTGAACCTTAATAGTGCAAGGAAATAACAACAAGCCAAAATCAACAAACCCGAAAACAGAGAAAAATCAAGAAAGGTAAAATTTAGTGCTTTAAAAAGACAAGTAAAATTGAGAAAGCTGTAGCCCTAGTACTAAAAGAATAAAGAAACAGAGGGGCACCTGGGTGGCTCAGTCGGTTGGACATCCGACTTCAGCTCAAGGCATGATCTCACAGTTCATGAGTTCTAGCCTTGCATCTGGGTAGCTGCTCTTAGCTCAGAGCTCACTTAGGGTCCTCTGTCTCCCTCTCTCTTTGCCCCTCCCTGCTCACACTCTCTCTCAAAACTAAATAAAACATAAAAAAAAAAAAGAAAGAGAGACGAGATATCACCAGTATTGGTAATTAAAGAAGTGATATTTTAGTTCCACAAACGTCAAGGATGATAAAGTAATAGTATGAACAACCTTATGCAATAAGTTCAACAATTTAGATGGAATGGATAAATACCTTAAAGAAAATAAAAAGCTTACCAAAACCGCCACAAGATGAAATAGAATCTTTCACAAAACACTACAAACTAACATTAATAAACAACAGATATATAATGATAAATATGAATGTTACAATAATTGTAAACACAAAATCTGAATAGTCCTGTATCTGTTAAAATTTCTAATTATCAGAAACAAATTTGATATGTCTACACCTCTAGGGATTAAAATCTGTAACTTAATACAATGAACATACCAATTAAAGCACAGAGCTTTATCAATATGGCTAAGACTTCAAATAGTACAAAGAAAAATTATTTGGTTATCAGTGCATCTAATCACAAAGCCTGGAAAATTTTATTGGTGAATTATATCCAACATTTAAGGAAGAAATAACAACACTTACACAAACTATTTGAGAAAAATAAAGGAAGAGGGAATACTTTCCAACTTGTTTTATGAGGCTACCAAAACATTTTTTAATACTTTAAAAGTTTATTTATTTATTTATTTATTTATTTATTTATTTATTTATTTTTAAGTAATCTTGATGCCTAATGTGGGGCTTGAACTCATGACACCAAGGTCAAGAGTCACATGCTCTTCCGAATGAGCCAGCCAGAGGTACTGAGGCTACCCAAATCTTGATATTAAAATCTGACAGAGTCTGAAAGAGACTGAAATAAGGAAAGGTGGAACGAAGGGAGGGAGGGAGAACTATAAAGAAAATGAAAGAGATTACAGATGAATATTCCTCATGTACATAGACACAACATTCTTAAACAAAATATCGGTAAACCAAATACAAGTGATCACCAAATACAGTGATCACCAAGTACAGATCACTTGCTGGGCCAAATGTGATTACCAGATAAGTGTCCTTTCCTCGCTTTTCCCCCCTCCTTACTATCCTAAGCACGATTCCATATCAGTTTATACAGTGGTAGCTCATTCTTTTTCATCTCCTGCATAATATCCATTGTATAGAAGAATCGTTTCTTTCTCACCAGCCCCTTCTGAAGGTGGTGCTGGGTTGTTCCTCATCATTTGCTATCATAGATAATGTGACAATGAATAACTGTGTATATGTGTCCTTGTGTTCTTGCTGGAGAATATCTAAAGACTACATCCCTAAAAGTGATATGTATATGCATTAAATGTAAGTTAATGTGTATGTATAAGTGTATACATGCATTGAATTTTGCTAACCCTTGCAAATGTTTCCACAGACTTCTACAAATGTACTCTCCCAGCAGTTCCTGAAAGTACATTTGCCCCTACATCCAGAACATATACTATCAAAATGTTTATCTTTACTGTTGTGATGGGCGAGAAATAGTTTCTCACTGTCATCTCAATTAAGTACTCTTTTTTAAAAAAGCTTATTTATTATTTATTTTGAGAGAGGGAGAGAGCATGAGCAGGGGAGGGGCAGAGAAAGAAGGAGAGAGAGAATCCCAAGCAGGCTCTACACGGCAGGCACAGAGCCCGAGGTGGGGCTTAATCTCATGAACTCCGAGATCCTGACCTGATCTGAAATCAAGAGTTGGAGGCTTAACCGACTGAGCCACCCAGGTGCCCCTTAATAAGTACTCCTCTTACGAGGGAGTTGAGTTTCTTTGTAGAGAATACTATAAAATAATATTAGTAAATAATGTGAATGTATAATAAGTATAGTATTATAATAATTATAAACAAAAATACATTTTAAAATGTAATGATAATAAAAAATAACATAAGCACACACCACTTGGCTTACAAAGCACATAATCAACTAGATGAAGACCACTACATAATGATTTCTGGTTGAATTTTCCCATTTCTTCTTTCAGAAGTATTTGCTCCCTTAAATTTAATATTTATCACTCCCAGACATCTTTGTTTTCGTTTTAAAATGTTGTATAGTTGACGTATAATATTATACTGGTTTCAGGCATACAACATAGTGATTTGACAATTATATACATTATGAAATGCTCACCCACAGTACTGTAGTTACCATTAGACACCCTACAAAGTCATTACGATATTATTGACTATATAATGTCATATGTTTTTTGCTGTACTTTTCATCCTTGTGACTTATTCACAACTGGAAATTTGTACCTCTTAACGCCCTTCACATATTTTGCCTGTTTTCCCATCCCCTTGTCCTCCAGCAACTCTGTATTTAGGAGTTTGTTTCTATTTTCTTGTTAGTGTTGTTTGTTCATTTTCTTTGTTTTTCAGATGCCAAATACAAGTGAAATCGTATGGTATTGCTCTTTCTCTGTCTGACTTTTTCACTCAACATAATACCCTCTAGGTGCATCCATATTGTTGTGAATGGTAAGATTTCATTCTTTTTTAAGGTTAAGCAATGTTCCATCGTATATGAAACACCTCTTCTTTATCCAGTCATTTGTGGATGGACACTTGGACTGCTTCCATATCTTGGCTGTTGTAAATAATTCTGCAATAAACATAGGAGTGCGTGAATCTTTTGGAGTCAGTATTTTCATTTTATTCAGGTAAATACCCAGAAGTAGAATTACCAGATCACATGGTACTTCTATCGTTCATTTTTTGAAGAGCCTCCCCATTGTTTTCCATAGGGGCTGCACCAATTTATAAGAGACATATGTATTCCCAAGTGATATGTATGTGCGTATAATTAATTTATATGTTTTAAAACTTCATGTAAATAGTGTCATTTGCCTGTATTCCTCTGCAGTGTGCTCTTTATTCTCAACATCATTTTGTGAAAATTTATTCATGATCTATATTAGTTCAAATACATATGATACATATATATGTATATATTTACCTTACTGTTTATACCCCACTGAATAAATATATCACAGTTTATACTATTTTTGTCCATTTAGTTTTTTTCCAATTGTTGCTCTTTTAGACAATGCTGTTGTGATCATTCTTGTAAACATCTCTTCATCAATATACAGGTGGGCATAAACCTTAGAGGAGATCTACCATAGGGATTGGACATCTTCAACTTTACTTCATATTGCTAAGTTGCTTTTGAAAGTGATTGTGCCAAAACTTGGTTTTAGGATATATTAATTTTTTGCCAATATTATGAATTTTAAATAGAATTTCATTGTGATTTTAATTTACATTTTCCTGATTACAAATGGGACCAAGTGTCTTTATGTAGAAGTGTTTATATTTTTCTTTTATGTAAATGGCCCATTGGTGGTCTTAGCTTTTAGGCTGTTACCTTTTCTATTAGGCTATTATTCATGTTTCATTTTTAATTGCTTTGTAGGAGGATTATTTTGTTTTTTTTTAAGTTTTTTTTAATGTTTATTTATTTTTGAGAGAGATAGACAGAGAGCAGGCAGGGGAGGGGCAGAGAGAGAAGGAGACACAGAATCTAAAGCAGGCTCCAGGCTCTGAGCTGTCAGCACAGAGCCCGACTCTAGACTTGAACTCACAAACCACGAGATCATGACCTGAGCCGAAGTTGGACACTTAACCAAATGAGGCACCCAGGCGCCCCTTTCCTTATTTTTTTAAGGAAATTAGCTATCTCTGCTGTCATTTTTATCACAAATAATTTTTGTAGATTTTTATTTTCCTTTTCTCTTGATTTGTGGTAAATTTTATTTGTCCTTATAGTAAATTTTATTTTGTAAAACAAAGTATTTAACTGTATCTATACATATATTCATATAAATAAAATTTACATAAATGCCTAAATGTGACTATAGATAGGAATTTTGTGTGTGTGCAATTCTTTTCCTGTTTTGTTTGGCTTTCTCCTCATTCTCTTCTACTTTTCTTCTTATGTGAATCTCTTTCCTTTCCCTGCAAAAGTAACATATATTAAAGAATTTATATATCATCCATATTTCTTACTGTATTTAAATAATTCTAGAGGCACCTGGGTGGCTCAGTTGGTTAAGCATCTGACTTTGGCTCAGGTCATGATCTCATGGTCTGTGCATTCGAGCCTTGCGTCGGGCTCTGTGCTGACAGCTCAGAGCCTGGAGCCTGCTTCGGATTCTGTGTCTCCATCTCTCTCCTGGCCCTTCCCACGCTCATGCTCTGGCTCTCTCAAAAATAAACATTAAAAAAATTTTTAAATTATTCTATATAGATATAAATATACAGACATTTACATTTGTATGCATACTATCCAGAGTGTTTTAATTTTTATTATTATTCGGTTTATAAACATGGGATTAAGATAATATAATCCTTTTTCACTTATTATATTTTCATTTAACAATACTTTGTGAAAAATTTAAGTCATTTTATATGGTTCTAATTCAATGGTTCCTAAATTGTCTTGCATCAGGAAAGATTTTGCAAAGCAAAAACCAAAGTATTGAAACTTTCAGGGACCTAAGGAAAGAAAATAGACTTAATTGATATTTTAATATATTTTGGACATTTACTTATGTGCATGAATTTTAAAATGACAGTAAGAAGTCTATTCCCCCCCCCCCCCCCCATAAAATGATGTTGTTGTAGAAATGTATACGTATTATGGCACAGAACCAAGTAAAAGGAAGCATATTCTATTCTATTCCTGGCTCAGTAGTAGACCCTTGTGTAGACTTGGGAGAATCATTTAGCTCTCTGGACTCCAGTTATTCCATTTGTAAAATGAAGGATAGAATTTTAATATAGGCGGAGCTCCGGATAAAGTCACGTAATCCACAAGTCAGTTAATTCAAGACTCATCCAAGGTTTGCCAAGGCTTGACATTCACCAGCTGATGTGGTGCCACCATGTGGTAGTAAACAGTTTTAAAATGCATTGTACCGTCAGCTTTCAGATTATGATTCTTCATCAGTTTTTAATTTGAAGAATTAACAATATTTCAAATTTTATACCAAACTTGGACTTTGCTAACATACTTATTTTGCACTATTCCAGGTTTGCATAAAATATGACCACATTCTACAATCAGAATGATTTTGACCTCTCACATTGTTTCTATACCATATGGTAGTCAATCACATGAGAAAATGGGAAAACAGACAATAATCAGAGAAAATTACTCAAACTTTGAAAGTGTATTTTAAATAAAAACATACAGCAGCTTTATCAGTCAAATGGCTAGAAAATTTTTCAAAATGTCTACAGTCCCTAGAATCATGAGATGAGGGGAACCAAAGAAACTGGGAGCAGAGTTAGGTACAAAGGTACAAGGCAGTGTATTAGAATTCTGTATTACTTTTTAGTCTTCAAAATTTTGGACATACACTAAACTGAAGCACACTACACAATCCCATAATGAGATGGCAGATAGCATTAAAGTATAATCTCAATTTTTATTATTTATTCTAGCATTTGTAAATCTATTATTTATGAAAAAAATTGTGTCAGGTCTTTATTGGTTTTGGGTATTTTATTTCTGCTTTTTTTTTTTTTTATTTTAACCATGTTTATTTTTTTAAAAATTTACATCCAAGTTAGTTAGCATATAGTGTAACAATGATTTCAGGGGTAGATTCTTTAATGCCCCTTACCCATTTAGCCCATCCCCCCTCCCACAACCCCTCCAGTAACCCTCTGTTTGTTCTCTGTATTTAAGAGTCTCTTATGTTTTATCCCCCTCCCTGTTTTTATATTATTCTTGCTTCCCTTCACTTATGTTCATCTTTTTTGTATCTTAAAGTCCTCATATGAATGAAGTCATATGATATTTGTCTTTCTCTGACTGGCTAATTTCACTTAGCATAATACCCTCCAGTTCCATCCATGTAGTTGCATATGGCAAGATTTTATTCTCTTTGATTGCCATATTTCTGCTTATTTTTAAGTAGTTTTAAATTTTATAAAAGTTTTAGATTCGCAGAAAAATTGCAAAGATTGAAGACACGAGATTTCCCATGCGCTCTGTACTCAGTTTCCTCCATTAGTATCTCACATTGCTATGGGACATTTGTCAGAACTGAAAAACAAATATTGGTGCATTATTATTAACTTAAGTCCATATTTTGCTCAAATTGCCTTAGTTATCACCTGATATTCTTTTGTTGTTGTTGTTCCAGGATCCCATTCAGGATACCATATTGCATTTAGTCATTATGTCTCCTTATGACCCTCTTGGCTGTGACAGTTTCTCCTATCTTCCTTGTTTTTGAAGACTTTGACAATTTTGAAGAGTAGTGGCCAGGTAGGTATTTTGTAAACTGTTTTCTCAATTTGTGTTTGTCCGATGTTTTTCTCATGATTAGACTGAGGTTATAGTTTTTTGTTTGTTTGTTTGTTTTTGAGAAGGAGACCACAAGTGGTAAGTGCCATTCTTCTCACTTATCAGTATTATCAAGGGTACTTATCAGTATTATCAAGGGTAATACTATCTATGTGATTTATCACTGTTGATGTTAACCTTGATCATCTGGCCAAGGTGGCGTTTGCCAGGTTTCTCCAGTTTTTCTTTTCTGTCTATATTGTATCCTTTGGAAGGAAGAGACTGTGCAAAGTCCACACTTAAGGGGTCAGGAGTTATACTTACCTCCTCAAGTGGGAATTATGCACATAAATTATTTGGAATTCTTCTGTATGAGAAATTTGTCTCTTCTCCCTCATTTGTTTATTTATAAGTCATTTATTTATATCATATGGACTCATGGATATTTATTTTATACGTTTGCTCATAATCGCATACTATGTTATTTATTCTGATGTTCAAATTCTTCTAGTTTGGGCCCTTAAGATCTCCTTCACGTTGGCTTCTGCATCCCTTTGACGCGCTCCGCCATTTTGTTTTGGGAACACTCTTACTTTCTGAAGCTACTATGGGCTCCAAGCTCATCTTGTATATTTCCTGCCGAAGCCTTAGATTCCACCATTTCTGCAAGGAGCTCTGGTTCCTTTCATTGGAGAATAGTGTTAGAAACCAAGATTTGGGCACTAGGTGTGATTTTTGGTTACTTTGAATCTTTCCTCTGTAGATTTTTGAAAAATGTTTTCCTCTCCATGTTTTCATCATCTCAAAGCTGAGATGGTTTTTAAATAGCTTTGAAATTTTAAGGAATGGTTTGGTTAGCAAGATTTGATTCACTCTTATTAACTATTGTTTTTTATTATTGCTACTATTAACACTACTCCATCACTATTTGTAAAGTTTGTCACTCTCATGTATGGATTCAGGATAAAAGGTTTTTGGAGGGAAATCATAAATTATGTATGCACTTTTTTTCACTACCTTACTTTTCACTAAATCAGCAGCCAACAAATACGTTTCCTTAGTGAATAAACAGAGCTACGTGTATATATGCATACAGGTGTTTCCCTTTAGGCTTCTTATTGGATCACATTTCTAGAAGAAATGTGCCAAAATTACTAGACTGTGATTCACTTGAAAGCACCACCTGTGTGTTCTCTCCATCATCTTTACATTTTCAGGGCTTAGCCTTGCTTGACACAATCCAGGGTTTTCCTAAACATTTGCTGAATAAATTGCAGAGACTCCTAGAACATGGTGAAGCTTACCATCAATAATTTAAATGTGTTTACTTTTTTTTTTTTTACTTTTTATTTGCTTTTGTTGTTCTTTATGTGCTTGCTTTTGTTTGTTTGTTTGTTTGTTTGTTTGTGAGGGCTTCAGTGCCACGAATTAAAAGAATAGTGGTCACTCTTACAGTTATTTGGTGGAAACTATTTTATCCCCACTTTTAATGTTTCATCGTGAGCCATGGTAAATTAATCAGGTTTAGGCTTCTTTTCCACTTACGACATAAAGCCCAAACTGTTCAGTTAAGAGAAAATGCTTGCCCATAGAAAGCCTATAAAACCGGAGTGTGTTTTTCCTTGATTCACAGTAAAACATGAACTCTTTATTTGAGCTCTCTATTACATGGCAAAGCATTGCTATGCATCGTGTTGAATAAGCTATTCTTCCACTGGATGGTATTGAATTTAATTAGAAGAAAATATCTTCATGAAAATAAGGCTTTAATGATATACAGTTTCATTTTCAGACCATAAGTCATCATATCCTCTAAATGGTGGGATAACGATGCCAAAACAAAAACCTATAGAAGAAAAAGCATTCATTTGGTGTTCAGCCTTTCTGTGGAAAACATGTGCATTTTTATTCTTTATCTTTCCTACATTCTTACTTCCAATTTCCTATTTAAAAGATGGTTCTCTTGTATGTTTTATTTTAATTCTACTCTAGACTCAGTACAATTTTTGTGAAGTGAAATTCATTCAAATATAATTCAGGAACCAAGCAGTCTTGAATGGAAGTATTTGAGATAAATACCACTACGTCCATCCATTCATTCATTCATCCACTTATCAAAACTGCTATGTGTTCACTGCCATCACAGTGCTGGCAACACATGGAAAGGAAAGACGAATTCATGCTTTCAGGGAATAGCAGGGGAGGAATAAAAAGAAACTGAATAATGTAGCAGGATGGTCCTGACTGAGCAACGGAGAGCGTAAAACCTGGATTTGGCTCGATGTCTGGTTATGTAAGCGTTTATATAAGGGAACCTGTCAGGACAACGTGTTGTGCACAGGTTCACAACGAATGGGGTAAGCGAGAGCTGGGACAACCTGGTGTCTTGTCCCCGGCCACGAGCCTTTTTTCTCTTTTTCTTTTTAAACAACAATTAACGTTGATCAAGTGTTTCCCTGAGTCCGGACACTGTTCTAGGGACTTTGTCTTTCATTCACTTTTCATAAGAGCCCATCCCAACAAGGAGCACCGGAGTGGGCAATGTAACTCCCATTCCATTTTGCAGATGAGGAAACAGAAGCACAGTTTAATGAATTTAACGAAGATCACACAGCCCTAAGTGTCATCGCCAGGATGTAGGTCCAGGCGGTATGCTCCAGAGACCCCTTCCACTGTGATGATTTCCTGCACTAATTGTTGAGTCTTACAGAGAAAGGAGCCTCAGACAGAAGCTGAAGAAACTGTTTTTCTAAAGGGCTCTATGAGACAAGTAGAAACAGTGAAGAGGGAAGGAGTCGGGGAGCAAACAGAGCTACATAGGCACTTCTAAAGGCAAAAGTTGACCTAGACTCTGGGAGGGGGAACACAGCACTGCTCCTTGAGACTAATGGAGTCAAGAGCCGTGAAAGGTGGTCATCCCAACATGCACACCATTGTTCTCAGGTAGGACACCAGCTGCCCTGAGACATCCTCAGAAGCTGAGGATGAAGGGGAAAGGTGTCGGGGGAGTAGAGGGATGGGTGGAGTGGAGCAAGAGAAAAAGTGGAACCCCTGTGCCTGATGGGGACTGTTCATGAAGCTGAACAGGATACGGCTGAAATGTTGTTTCAATGCAGGGGACACTTTGTGGCCCCGTGAAAACCGTCAAATCTGTTTTGTTTCTTGCAGTTTGTTTTCCCCAGCAGTGCATAGAATATCCCTGAACCTTACTCTGCTTGCCAGGCACACCAAGATTATAAGAGATTTATGTTTCCTACCTCATCAAGTGTGGTTTGAATGTTTTAGGGTTTGTATTACTTTTTGAAACAGGGGAAAAAAGATTTCTTTCTCTAATTTGATAGAATTGGGTGAACTTCTAAGAAATAATCACGCCGTCCCCCAATGCATTACTAATAATGAAGTTCTGCAATGGTAATCATGCTTTCTTAGTTTTACTGAGAGAAATGTCAGAAATTGAATTGATCATTATTGTGTAGTCTGGTCTTAAGAACAAGAGATCATATATGTGGACCAAACATTCTGCTCCCCGGTGTCTTTAACTTTAGGGGAGAGATGAGGAAATCATATGCAGCTCATTCAAGATGCAAGTGAATTCTCAGAGATGAGTAAACGCATTGCCTAGAATGAATGATTGATGGCCTTTCCTGAGATGGGCAAGGACAGAAACAGAAGGTTTTGTGATCATGTTTCTGCCAGAATGTCTCCATCTTAGAGTGCCCCCTGTTCGTAGAGGGGAAAAAATGGGATGAGTTTTCCCACAGATGGGGTAAAATGGTTTGCTTTTACCACTACCTGGTAGTATAAGTTGCTGAAAAGAAAAAACTGAGTGAAAACTTGGTCCAAACACCTCATCAAAATGCCCCTGCCTTGGGAAATGTTGTGCCAAAGTGACTGTTTCAAAGACTCTGAAATCACAACCACTGCATCATTGTGCCGTGGCTGCCTCAAAAATGGCTGCATCAGAATGACTGTGGGAACAGCCCCGTCAAAATTTCATGAGAGATGCTCTCTATCCTCCCAGGCCAGGCATGATGGGACCAAGACCTCATGGTATGTTCCCCTGCGCGCCCACAGTCCCCTGAGGCTTTGAAATGTCTGTATTAAAAGTCTCACACAATCTAGTTGTCAGGGGGAATAGTAAGCATAGGGTTTTAAAGAGAGAATCTCCAGAAGGAGAAGGCTTCCTGAAGGGGAAAGAAGTGGTCTAGGGGACTGGAGAGAAGGCAGTGAGGGAGTGCCCTGGAGGAGGGGCAAGAAGGAGGGAGAAGATATTCCAGGTAGAAGGGACAGCTTGAACATAGATACAGGGACAAGAAACTGCACGGACGATGGCCCCAACCTACAGGAATTGTAGGTTGCTCTCCATCCAGCCTTTATTGAGCACCTACTGTGTGCTTCACCATGTTGTCCTCGTCATTTTGAAGAGGACGTACTTGATCTAGTACATGATTCAATCTTTTTTTCCTTTTTCTCAACAACAAAATACATATGCTTCCTAAACCAATTTCAAAAATCTAGTTTGATTTTTTGTGCTTCATGGTTTCCCTCAAATTTGTTCTGCTTAGTTTTTTAAAAATATTTTTAATGTTTATTTATTTTGGAGAGAGAGAGAGACAGAGCACAAGCAAGGGAGGAGCAGAGAGCGGGAGCAGGGGAGGGGTCGACACAGAATCCGTAGCAAACCCCAGCTCCCAGCACAGAGCCCGATGCAGGGCTCGAACTTGCGAACCATAAGATCATGACCTGAGCCAAAGTCAGGCGAACCATAAGATCATGACCTGAGCCAAAGTCAGATGCTTAACCAACTGAGCCACCCAGGCACCCCATGTTCTGCCTAATTTTTAAACTACCATAATCTGAATTGAATAATCCAGAAAAAAATTAATTTGTTCTGTTCATTTCTTAAATCACCTTAATATGAATTAAATACAATAAAGTACCTGTTTTATTTTGAAAAACACATTTGCATTAAAAATACAAATACCAAAAATTGCTGACCAATTAAGTTGTTAAGCATTCATTTGGTATGCCATAACTTCTGAAAGTACCAGCTAATTACTCAATTTTAATAATAATAGTTTGTGCTCTATAGAATAGAAAAGTATGCTGAAACATTTTAAATACTGTATGTTAATCATCTTAAAAAATGAGTCTTACATGTGGATTAAGTACAGATTATTTTTCTGTAACATTACTATTAACCTGAATGTTCCCATGGCAACAAGAGACATCTAACAAAATATAAAAAGATAATGTTCAATATTTAATTCACAATTCATAAATAAAAACATATTTGTAGTTCTGTGAAAGTTAAACATTAATGCCACCTATCAGGGATTCATAAATTGCCCTAGGACTCATATTTTCAAAAATTTTATGTTAATATTTTGGAATTAATTTCTGATTACAATATTAATACATGTTTTCTTTAAAAATTGAAAAATAGATCAAAGGAAGAATTAAGTAAACTCCAAGAAGAGAAACATTAATACTTGTTTACCAAATTTTATGTTGTTTTATTTGTAAGTTTTAAAAATTTAGTTCAGATTATAAATTTAGTTTTGTGCCCTTTATTTTTTACTTCTTCCCATGTCATTAAGTGCTTTTTGAAATCTCGTTTGTATGCAGTAAATCTGTGATGGTCTCCACAATGTAACTACCCACTTCCTGTGTAAGTGATTTTAGTCTTGCCACACTAATTTAACACTTGCAGTTGTGAAGTCCTACTCCACCCTATCAAAAAATAATGACTAAAATGGTGTTAAATTTCTTTATGCCGTTTTTTACTGATTTTACCAGGTGCTTTCTAAAAGCACTCAAAATTGATTGAGGATGTTTCAGACTAATTAGCCCTCACCAAACACATTTGTGTGTGTGTGTGCGTATGTCTAAAATAGAGTAATTGAGTTCTTGTAGGAACTTAATTATAAAACAACTAACTTCTAAAAGAGAATCGGTCGGGTGGGGTGGGGGGCAGCGGTGGTGGCTTATACTTTGGGAAGTGGGAATTATAGTGTGACATTTTAAATATTGTTTACTACTTTGGCACATGAGGGAAAACTGATAGCCAGAAAGTGCCCTGAACATAGACATTATTCATTTTAAATACATCCATAATTCCATTATTTTAACTTTGAAATAGTATCAAGCAGCAGATGCTATCTACATAGGATAGATATAGTACAGGGACCATAAAATCTGACAAACCCAATTTACAGGAATATATCTTCATGGTCACACAGGGAAATGCTGACATCGCCTTTGGTTGCAAGAAGCAGCAAGGAAGAGAAATTTACAATAGGTTAGAGAAGGTCCCAGCCCAAGAGGAGAATGCAGTTAATACCAGGAACTTTGGAAACCAAGATTACCAAAGATTTGGGAAAATCTAGAAAGTTTATTTCTCTCTCAGAAGTCTCATTTCAGCGTGTCTCTGCCACCTAATTCGTGCTTCCTTCTCCGTGGAGTTACCTTCTTTGCCCCTCAGCCCCCAGGGTGAGGAAAGATGGATGATGTCCACAGCACCAAGACTTACAGAAGGTATATTCACGTCCAACCACATACAGAAATGGATTCTCTCTCACTCCCATTCATAAGGTACTATGGACACAGTACTAAGGTACTATGGAATATTTGTGTTCCCTTGAAATTCAAATGTTGATACCCCAATTCCTAATGTGATAGAACTTGGAGGTGGGAACTTCAGGAGGTGATTAGATCAAGAGAGTGAAGCTCACCTGTGGTGATTAGTGCCCTTCTAAGAAGAGATGCTGGAGGGCTAGCCTCCTCTCTGCTTTTCACCTCATAAGAATACAGGCAGAAGACAACCATCTACAAACCAGGAAGTGGGCTCATCAGCACTATCTATCAACAATGGCTGAATTATGAAAAAAGCCCAAATGTCCAACTGATGAATGGCTAAAAAAGACGTGGTGTATACATTTATATATATATATATATATGTGTGTGTATATATATATATATATATACATATATACATATATATGTATATATGTATATATATATAATGGAATATTACTTGGTGATCAAAAAGAATAAAGTCTTGCAATTCGTAACAACATGGATGGAGCTAGAATGTATTATGCTAAGCAAAATAAGTCAGTCAGAGAAAGACAGATATTATATGATTTCACCATATGTGGAATTTCAGAAACAAAACAGATGAACATAGGGGAAGGGAAGGAAAGATAAGGTAAAAACAGAGAGGGAGGCAAACCCTATGAGACTCTCAAATACAAAGAACAAACTGAGGGTTGCTGGAGGGGTGTTAGGTTGGGGGGATGGGCTAAATGGGTGATGGGTACTAAGGAGGGAACATATTGGGATGAACACTGGGTGTTATATGTAAGTGATGAATTCCTAAATTCTATTCCTGAAACCATTACTACACTATAGGTTAACTAATTTGGATTTAAATAAATTTTTTTTTAAAAATAATAAAGAAATAAATAAAATCACAATAACAAACCCTCTACACATGAATATAGATTAAACATAAAGAATGTGTGGTTTTTTGAGACATAACTCTATTTCCAAAGGAATTAGTGGGTGCAGTGGCATTGTTTTGCATTTTGTAGATCTCTTTGCTATGCATCTTAGTAGAAGACAACTGGATTTTCACAAACAAATAAAAAAAAGGAAGTGGGCTCTTACCAGGCATTGAATCTTCTGGCACCTTGATCTTGGACTTCCTGGGCTCCACAACTGAGAGAAATAAATTATTTGTTGTTTAAGCCACCTAGCCTATGATATTTTATTATAGCAGGCCAAACTAAGACACCAGAGAACTATCTCACCTTGGCCCGGGTACCCAACTCCGTGCCCTTCAGCTGTGACCAGGGTGCAGTCACCTTGGAAATACCTGGACACTCTTAATACCCCTGATTACTAGAACAGGGATCAGCCGATGCTTATAATTTTGCCCACTGCAACCAGGTAGCTGAATGGTAGGCTCTGAATTCATACAAAATATGATTTTCTTTTTACTCATTTTTTTTCTGTGAATTCTATTAAAAGTACATGAACACATTTTCCTTGTATCAGGTGTGTAAAACTTCCACACCTTATTCTTTAGGAGATCTTACTATAAGTATTGTTCTACAACTGGTTTTTGTTTTGTCACTTAACAATGTCTTGTATGTTAAAGCTATATACTTTCAATGAATTAATTTTTAAGTTATATAAGTAATACATTACTGCATTTTTATTGTAAAAAATCTAGTGATACTGTTCATATGGATGAAAAACTTAGTTCTGTTTCCACACAAATGAATTTTTTTACTTACTAAGATCATGTTTATATATATCACTCTACAACTTTATTTACTGTATAATTATATATTCATTATTTTTTAAACTTTATTTAAAAATACATATGCACAGGGGCACCTAGGTGGATCAGTCGGTTGAATGTCCAACTCTTGGTTTTGGCTCTGGTCATGATCTCATGGTTCGTGGGTCCAAGCCCCACATGGAGCTCTGCAGATAGAGTGGAGCCTGCCTGGGATTCTCTCTCTCTCTCTCTCTCTCTCTCTCTCTCTGTCCCTACCCCACTCATGCGTGCATCTGTCTTTCCCTCAAAAACAAATAAATAAACTTAAAAAAATACATACGCACCATTAAAAAAAAAAAAGAATCCCTTTTTAACAGCCTCCTCCTACAACAATCCAACCTGCTTTCTCAAAATTACCATCAACAATGTGTTACAAATACTTCTGGATACTTTTCTATGTATTTACACATACACATTTATATAAAAATATATAACTTGGTTTTATTTCTTTTAACATAATTCTGATCAAAGCATAATGATTAAAGAAAACTTTGCTATTTTAAATTTACTGATATGTATTGTACATGGTTCTACATCACTACATAGAGATGTCTTATTAAGTTCTACATAGCATTTCATATTACAGAGGTATCATAATTAAAATATTCCTCTGTTAGTGGTTACTTATTGTTTCAGTTTTTCCCTATGCAAATATTGGGACGAATATATTTGTACATATTTCTTCATGCTTATATGAGGATATTTCTTCTGTATCAAAAAAGAAAACATAAATATTACAAAAGGGTCCTCAAGAAAAAGCTGTAATAACTTCATTCCCACCAATAGTGTATGAGAATGTCCATTTCCATACAACCTTGCCAACCCTGGATATCAATAATTCATTTTAATTTTTGCCAATTTGAAGAATAATCAAAAATAACCTTTTTCTTGTTATATATAATTGTTGTTTCCTGTATCATTGATGAGAATGGGCATCTCTTTAGATTTCATTGGTCATTTATATTTCTTCTTTAAATTTTCTATTCATATATGTTCTTTTTTTTTCTCTTGGAATTTTTGCCCAATTTTAAAAAATCATTTGCAGGGACAATTTATTCATTTGTCCTTATATATTTTGCAAATATTCCCCAGATTTAACTTTGTTCATGGTGTTAGTCATATGAAATTTTAATTTTTTTAAGCAATCAACCCTATTAATTTTTCCTTTATGGTTTCTAGACATTGTATATTGCTTAGGAAGTCTTTACCACAAGACCATAAAAGTTCTTTAATTTATAAATATATATTGATATATTTTTAAAGATTTAACTTTTAAAACAATCTAGAATTATTTGTGTATGTCTGTGCTGTAAGTTGAGAGCAATATTTATTTTTTTCTAAGTTCATAACCAGTTGCTTTATCAATTATGGAACTGATTAAGAATTACCCACTGATTTGAAAACCTACCCTTCCTATAAATTAAGTTCTCATATGTAATTGGTCTGTTTCCAAATCTTATTTCCTACTTATTCTTTTTATATTCTGTTCACAATGCTACACTATTTCAGTCATATAACTTTATGTTGTGATATTCACTTGTTCTTTTTTTTTCAACTTTTCCTGATGTTTTTATACATCTCTTTTTTTAGATGAACTTAAGTATTTTCCCATCAATTTCCTTCCAAGCATCTTTTTGGATGCCTTTCCAATTTTCTTACAACTTCTGTATAAATTTTTAATGGAATTATATTGAATATAGAGACAAATATGGAAAAATTTGTATAGAAGTGTTGGAAAAACTCACCTGTAAAACCATCTAGGACTGGTGCCTTTTTAAAGTTGATCTTTGACTCCTTCCAGTGTCTTCTAAAGTTATTGGTCTATCCAGATTTTTGATTTCCTCTTCAGTCAAACGCAACAAATTGTATTTTCTAGAAATCCTTCCCTTTCATTCTAGATTTTCCATTTTTTAAAATATAAAACAGTAAACTTATTTTTAATATTGGTAATTTTGTCTTTTCACTTTTTTTCTTAATCATAGATGACAAACATTAGTTGACCAGTATCTAGGCAGCTGGCTAAGGTGTCCTCTGAATTGTGTTGTTTTGCTTCCCCAACTAGCTCCTTTTCAAAAGGGAGACTTATTTGTGTTCTATGTGAAATTGGCAGGGTATTCTGACTGCCACATTTCATTCTAGACAGGAAGAAATCAGGAAGGCTGGCAACCTCTCCCAAGTTGTTGCCAACATTTGGAGTGGATCCCATTAGTGTCTTTAGATACATGTTCTTTTTTCTTCTTTCTGTATCTGCAGTGGAGTTCCAGAGGAGTCCCCCCAGCTCTGCCCAGCTTCTCTAAGGCAGAGTAATTCTCAGAGAAGCCTTCATCTTCCTATAACAGGTCTTTCACCCTTCAGAGAGGGTTTTTCTGACTTTATCCAGGGCCAAACACTGCTAATCCCCGACACTCAGAATAAGTGGGAAGAGAGAGAGAGGAAGAAGGTGCCCAACTGGCCTAGCTATTTCAAGAATGCGTTGACTGTGAGCTTGGAAAAAAAAATCACTGAAATTCTTTCAACACTGTAAAATGTTCTCTTCCCCGTGTTTTAGCCTGAGGTTTTCTCTAACCTTGTTTCTTCATCAACCTGATTCCATTTTGTTTCTATTTATCTTCCTTGAAACTTTAATTTTCTGGGCATCTTTTCTCATTTTCCAGCACTGATATACTTTTATTCTAGAGAAGCAAACAAATAAAATCTTCCTGTCTTTTCCCTTAAGAGATTGGAAGTGAGAAAGAATGCATCCATGTGCACTCTTCCACCATTTTTAGCCCGTCTCTCTTTTAAATCTGTTTACACTGAACTAAGGAAGATAGTGCAAAGAAGTAAATAACTTGATGAACAAAATAGAGACTGAACTAGTCACCTTCGTTATGCTCTCACACCACTCTGTATTTTCTCTATTGTTTCAGTAGTTAAATCTGCATTACATTCATTTGAGTCACTATTTGTAAAAGCAAGCGTGGTGTCCCTCTTATGTGCTATTTGTATTCTTAGCGCACACGCATTGCCTGAATCACATAAACATTCCATAAATATTGGTTAAATGGGTACAGAAATACATTATTTTGCATACAAACTAAAAGTGTGGAAATTCAGTAACAGGATCTCTGGAGGATTTGGTGCAGATTTACATAGGCAAGACTAACACTAGGACCGGATTGATTTCTCCTGGACTGCTCTTTCCACTGACTTTCTCAGGCTGTTTGCTTTCTTAACACCTTTCTTTTCAATCATCATTTAGACAAAGACAAGTGAAAAGCAGTCTGACTTCAGTTGGCAATGGCAGAAGTTGTCATCCTGCGTAACAAGTGACATAAACAACACTTCTTACATTAACACTTCAGGACATCAGCCTGAATAGCTTCACCCCTTCTTCCTTTACTATTGTGTCCTTTATTAGAGTAATACACCAAACTCATATCACCTCTCTGATTATGTTGCAAACTTTATTAGCATTTCTGGCCTTTAGTGACTTTGCAAAGGAAGCAGTGTTGGGCAGACTCTGTGTGTGGGTGTGTGGATTGGTTGAGTAGGTTGTGTGTATAGGGCTTATTTATTTGTTTCATAATTTAGCATCAGAGTTAGGGGGAACTATGAATTAGCAAGCCATTGGTTTCTGAGAATAAGATTGTTTCTTTCCAGAGAAGGGTAAAATGGTCCTTTTCTATTTTGTTCCAGATACATAATAACCATGGGTCTTTGAACCTAATAACTAAATTGTGGTGATCACAGAAGACCTTTCTAAAATACACTTTGATATTAATCCATTTGCTCACCAACATCTCACCATAGGTAAATACATGTTATTTTTCTTGCCAGTGATTATGCTGTTTACATGCCTAATGTGGATAATAGGCTAGACTTAACAAAAATATTTCTGTTTGCTTTTGTCGTAATTTGTGTCTTCTTACTTTCTTATAATGTAAACCATAGACTTAAATTTGTGAGTTAGAAGTTCATGCTTACATGTTTTTCTACAGATTAATATGAAGGTGATTATTATCACAGAATGATAATTAATGGATTCTTACTATATCACATGATATAGATAAGGCCCTCCTGAGAGTTTCATGAAAAGGCATATTATCTTATGAATAAAATTTTAACTGAGATATACAGTAATTTCCTCTTACTGTTCTAAGAAATCTGCAGTGTTTTTAGGTTGCAGGTTCTGATCAAGTTGAATGTATCTACCTCATCTTAAGTAAATAGATGCCAATAAAATTTTTAAATTATTTTAAGAATTGGCTTTCACCAGTCTCTATTTAGAGAGTTGTATGTGAAGAATCAAACTTTTTTTTAAAAATAGGGTATGTAATTCTAGTTTAACCAGGAAATACTTCTGCAGAAAACAGGATAACCTATTGCAATACCTCAGGACAGGCTCATCAGAGCCTTAGAATATTATGAAATCATAGGATGTCTACAATTGGAAATAACCTTAAAGTCTTTTAGTCCCATTTTGTATCTATGTCTGTTGTGGATTTACCCTATGACCCTTGGACATAAGAAAAATGGTACTTCTTAATTTTTCCAAGTCAAATCTTGCTAGGCCCTCAACCCGTAGGGTTGCTGAAAATCTATTCTTTATTGTTTTGGAGTATGGCCCCTTCCTTGATTCAGGGTCACACACAAACTGGAGGCCATTGGGAGAGGTCTTCTGGACTTCTATCTGGTCTTCCGTCAAGGTTTCTGTGATGGTTAGTATGTCAGCCTTACTAAGCTGTGGTTCCCAGTTGTTTGGTCAAGCACCAGATAGATGTTGCTGTGAAAGTAATTTTTTGATGTGATTAATACATAAACTAATAGATTTGATTAAGCAGATTACTGTCCACAATGTGAGTGGGCCTCATCAAATTAGTTGAAGGCCATAAAAGTGAAAAAACAAGGTTTCCCACAGAAGCAGCAATCTGCCTGAAGACTGCAGCATAGAAATCCTACCTGAGTTTCCAATTTGACAATTTCTGACTCAAGAC
Organism: Panthera tigris; assembly: GCF_018350195.1. NCBI lineage: Eukaryota > Metazoa > Chordata > Mammalia > Carnivora > Felidae > Panthera > Panthera tigris. Next base: position 116,502,930 of record NC_056664.1, read on the forward strand.
TAGAGTATCAACTCTTCCCTGAAATCCCAGGCTGCTAGTCTGCTCTACAAATTTCAAACTTACCAGCCTCTATAATATGAGCACATATGCACATATATGTATTCTGTTTCTCTGGAGGCCCTGATTAATACTGATTAATAAATCCTTGAAATGTAGCTACCCATGTGTTGCATTTGAAGTTATACCATTCTGTTTCTCTTGGCATCCTCTCCCTCTGCACTGTTCTCAACCACTGTCATGCTTGCTTTGGTCCTCAAAGCACAGCCCTTAGTGTTCAGTCCCAGGAAGCCACACGCTGGCAAGTTAGAGGTCGTGCTACAACCTGGGCCATATGGTGGTAGAATACTGGTCTGTGCCCCATTGGGGTCTCACTACACTCCTCTACTTTCTAAGCATCTGGGAATCCAGCTCTGGCCCAGAGTTAAGTCATCCTCCAAACTACTGCCTTCACGTCCAAGTATTAGAACCTGTCCTTTGCCACCCACCCCAGTTCTCACACGTTTGGCAAATCCAACTACTTCCCACCTGAGATCTGAATGGCGATATATTTGAGAAGGCTTCTAAAGCCCAGAAAAGCTATTTATTTGTCCTTGGACAAGAAACTCAGAACACAAAAGTTTGGTATTAAGTACTAGGAAACTACCTTTTAATTCCTTTGATGATTCTACATCAGTGAGAATAGACACGAACTAATGTCTCATTAAACTATCTTGCTTTGTGTGTTAGAAGCCAAGACCCAGAGGAGTTAAGTGGCTTCCTCAAATTTCCCAGAACACTCATAAAAAGAATAAGATGCTATCTGATGCCATATTTCTCCCCCTCTCACTGTCACCTTGTATCTGGCTGTAAGCTGCTGCATATTTTTGCACAAATTCATGAAGGTACCTATACTGAAATAGCTTTGTTCCTTTCAGTATGAAATGGCAGGTTGGAATCTGATGCTTAAATGGATCGTGGTCTCTGTGGCTACTGGTGGCCACAGCTTCCTGCAGATAACTCAGCCACAGGCTTTGGAGAGAAGAGGGTTCCTTCTGAAATGTGTAACATAGTCCAAGCTTGAAATCCAGTGGGCATAATCTGGCATTAGCGGTTAGAAAGTCCTACAAAGTGTAACTCCTTTTTTCTCCCCTCTTGATGAGTAATCTTTCTGTAATTTCTTTTTTAGGTTTATCAGCTCAGTGGAGGGGCAAGGCAAAATGGGACTTCAGGCTGCAGCATTTTAACTTGGAGTCTTCCCTATCGATCTCATGGGCTCATTATGTAAGCTTATTTCTTCTGCTGATATAGGAGCAAAAAAGGCTGACTTGTGACTTTTTTCTATTGCACTCAGTTGTCCAAACATACGCAGACATTCAACAGTACAGAAGTAGCCAGCCATTTGGTCTTTCAGCCAAGAAGGCTGAGGCCGGGGATTGTTTGAGAAAATATCTGCTTTTGATCAAAATAAAATTTGAACTGTAAACCAATATAGTTCATTGCCTATAATAAGCCTTGTCCCTTAGGGTCATAATAAAACTGTCAGCTTCATGTGTCACTAGCTCTCCATCCTCTCTCTCTTTCTGTCTTGCTCTCATTATTTACCTACTTTTATAGATAATGGTTTCTATATTCTAATTGTTTTCTTTACAGATCTGCTTTCTATGAAGGTTATTATACTGTGTCATTGAAATAAATAAATATGTATGTATATATGTATATATATAATTTTAAGAGAGAACCATGTGTGTGTAGACAGGCAGCTGGAGGACCTAGAATTGTTTAAAATCAGAATATCTCCCCCTGGCCTGTTACCATAAAATACATCTGACAGATGTGGAGAACTCAAGATTGCTCCAAAACCTATTTCTGCCAGATTAGCACCTGTGACCACTGCCTTGGACCCACATATTACAATTACTATAAGAAGCAGCTTGTGCAGACTCTATAATCAGGATGCCAAAGTTCAAATCCCAGCCCTACTGCTTGCAACGTGTAACAAAACTTGTGTAAATTACTTATTTTCTCTCTGCCTCAGTTTCCTCACCTGCAACTTAGAGATTTAAAAGAAAGAACCTGTATCACAGTGCTATTGCAAGGCTTTGGTGAATTAGTGCATGCAAAGCCCTCAGAATAGTACTTGGCACATGGTAAGCGCTGAATTAGGATCCGATTTGTTGACCAGGTTTTAGAGAGACTTTTGTTCTGTTTCACTGAAGACTAGAACAGAGTTTATAAGAAAACAAGTTATGTGTTTTATATTTGGCTCTTTTGTAGCCACTGGTCTACAACACAGTGATATTTGATCTGTTTTCTGGATAAAAACTCTATACCTATTCTGGAAAATAATCTTTCATCCTAGGCTGGTGTACTTGAGCAAATGATGTTTGAGATCACAGCTAGGAAATTATTCAGATCATTGAGATCCTCACCCATTTATTTATGGTTTGGAAAGAAAAATGAGAGGAGGTAAGAGCAATGAACTTGGGCTAATAAGGGTGATGTTTAAATTCTAGACTTTATTTGACTGAGCAAGAAAACCAAAAAACAAAAAACAAAAAACCCTCTGAGATTTGTTTCCTCATCTGAAAATTGAAGGTGTCCCTGCAAAGAAGCTATTTTGGGATTAATTCTGTTGGAACATTAATTCATAACATACATAATTTTGAGTTCTAGACATAGGAAGAATTAAGTATAAAAACAACTATTAGAATATCGGCACAAAGCATAGATGGATATCTGATATTGGGGTGAAAAGGATCTTCCTAAGATATCTCAAGAAAGGAGAAGTTGAGTTGACTTTTAAAGTTTTGAAAATAACTTCTGTAAATCAAAAACTTAAGAAAATGTAAAGACAAATAGCACAATAGTATCTTAACAGTATAATAGGAACATAGATGCAAAAGTCCTTAACAAAATATTAGCAAAGTACATACAACAATACATCAAAAAGAACATTTACCATGATCAGGTGGGATTTGTTCTAGGGATGCAAGGATCGTTCAATACTTGCATATCAATCAACATCATACACCACGTCAATAAAATGAAGGATAGGGGCACCTGAGTGGCTTGGTTGGTTGAGCATCTGACTTCGGCTCAGGTCATGATCTCATAGTCTGAGTTCGAGCCCCACGTCGGGCTTTGTGCTGACAACCCAAAGCCTGGAGCCTGTTTCAGATTCTGTGTCTCCCTCTCTCTCTGCCCCTCCCCGACTCGTGCTCTGTCTCTTTCTGTCTCAAAAATAAATAAATGCTAAAAAAATAAAATAAAAAATAAAATGAAGGATAAAAATTATATGGTTATTTCAATAGAGGCAGAAAAAGCATTATGACAAGATTCTTTTTTTTTTCAATATATGAAGTTTATTGTCAAATTGGTTTCCATACAACACCCAGTGCTCATCCCAAAAGGTGCCCTCCTCAATACCCATCACCCACCCCCCATCAACACTCAGTTTGTTCTCAGTTTTTAACAGTCTCTTATGCTTTGGCTCTCTCCCTCTCTAACTTCTTTTTTTTTCCTTCCCCTCCCCCATGGGTTTCTGTTAAGTTTCTCAGGATCCACATAAGAGTGAAAACATATGGTATCTGTCGTTCTCTGTATGGCTTATTTCACTTAGCATCACACTCTCCAGTTCCATCCATGTTGCTACAAAGGGCCGTATTTCATTCTTTCTCATTGCCACGTAGTACTCCATTGTGTATATAAACTACAATTTTTTTATCCATTCATAAGTTGATGGACATTTTGGCTCTTTCCACAATTTGGCTATTGTTGAGAGTGATGCTATAAACATTGGGGTACAAGTGCCCCTATGCATCAGTACTCCTGTATCCCTTGGGTAAATTCCTAGCAGTGCTATTGCTGGGTCATAGGGTAGGTCTATTTTTAATTTTCTGAGGAACCTCCACACTGCTTTCCAGAGCGGCTGCACCAATTTGCATTCCCACCAATAGTGCAACAGGGTTCCCGTTTCTCCACATCCTCTCCAGCATCTATAGTCTCCGGATTTGTTCATTTTGGCCACTCTGACTGGCGTGAGGTGATATCTGAGTGTGTTTTTGATTTGTATTTCCCTGATGAGGAGCGACATTGAGCATCTTTTCATGTGCCTGCTGGCCATCTGGATGTCTTCTTTAGAGAAGTGGCATTATGACAAGATTCAACACGCATTTATAATAAAAACTCTACAAAGCGGGGTTTAGGAGAACATACTTCAACATAACAAAGGCCATATATGAAAAACCCACAGCTAACATCATACTCAATGGTGAAATGCAATGTGCCATTTGAGACAACATGGATACACCTAGAGGGTACCAGGCTAAGTGAAATAGGTCAGACCGAGACAAATATTCTGTGGTTCTATGCATCAGTGGAATAAAAAAAAACATAAAAAACGTAAGTTTTATTCATAAGTGGATTAAAAAAAAAATGAATAAGCAAACAAAAAGCAGAACCAGACCTATAAATACAGAGAACAAACTACTGGTAACTAGATGATGGGGGGTTGGGAAAAATGGGCGAAGGGGAGAGTGAGATACAGATTTTCCATTATGGAATGAATAAATCATGGGAATAAAAGGCACGGCATAAAGTATAGAGTCAGTGATATTATATTACTGATATAATGGGACAGATGTAGCTACATTGTGGTGAACATAATATAAGGTATAAACTTTTCAAGTCACTAAGTTGTATGGCTGAAACTAATGTAACATTGTGTGTCAAATATACTCAAATAAAAAACTAATAAAGATGGTAAGTATTTAAACATATTCACATGGATATATGAATGTATTAACTTTGGGGATGTGTGCACGTGTGTGTGTGTGTGCGCTCATGGGCATGTGCAAATAAAGCTTCTCTCTGGAGAAGAGAGAAGGAGAAGAGTGGGAAGGAATTCATGGGGACATCAACTCTACTGTTAATTTTTATTTCTTAGACTGTATAGAGCATAAAGTGGTGATTGAGACATTGTTGATTTAATTTTCTACATCTTTGTTTTCCCTTATATGTGTTAAATTTTTTTTAAGTTTATTTATTTATTTTGAGAGCAAGAGAGAGAGAGAGAGGGGGGGTACAAGCAGGGGAGGGGCAGAGAGAGAGGATCCCAAGCAGGCTCTGCACTGTCAGCACAGAGCCTGCTGTGGGGCTCGATCCCACAAATTGTGAGATCATGACTTGAGCTGAAATCGAGTCAGAGGCTTAACAGACTGAGCCACCCAGGTACCCCTTAATTTTCTTAAGAATGTTTAAGAAAATTAAGAAAAATTTTCTTGAGAAAATTAAGAAAAATTTTCTTGAGAAAATTAAGAAATTTTCTTAAATTTCTTAAGAAAATTAAGCACTTTTTTAAACAAAATTAAGCACTTTTCTTAACAAAATTAAGAAATTTTCTTAAACTGTTCTGTCTCCAATGTTTTTTTTAAACATGCAAGCACGTGTTTTTTAACAAAAGAAAAAATAAAGCTGACCAATATTTATAGGGAAACATATTAAAATTTGTTTTTGTTAAAAGAAATATACATTTAGATAACATAATTTTTATAGCAAATTGGAAAACATTAAAACACTACAGTAATCCCTGGCTAAAGTAGAAAAATTAGACATTCGTACAGTGCTAGAAATAAAAATTATTTGAGACTTTCTGGAGAGCAACTCGGTGCACAGACCAAGGCAAAGTAATTCAATTTCCAGCTATTTATTCTGTAGAAATAACCACAGAGAAATCCAAAGTTGTGGTTTTTTTTTTTAATTAAAGGATGTTCATTGCAATTATGTTTTACAGGAAAATTGGAAATTTCCGTGCCTAACAATAGGAATCTAGTTAAATACATGATGACTTCTTCGTAAGACAGAATTTTTTTGTAGGAAGGAAAAAATCATGTTTTAAGCAGTAAGGAAAGCACGTGTGACACGGCATTAAACGTAAGGAAGCAGGATAAAGACTGCGGACAGCACCACCCCTCTCCCATGAACAGCAAAGCGATCTGTGTAGGAGGGCTTCTCAGTTTGCCTTGTGTGTCACCTTCCTTCTGAGAGGTAAGCAAGTCTGAGCAGGCCTAAGGAACTGGCGGCTGGCCTTCTGGGCTGCTTTCAATTCGCTTGTGGGAACGAAGGAACCTCCTAGAAAATAACTCATTCTAGGTGTAAAGGGAAAACAAAGTTGGCTAGGCGAAGACGCCCAGGATGAGTGTGTGCCCCCGCACCCGCCCTGGTTCGGTCTCCAGGGACTTGGAGCTGGTGGGGGAAAGCAGAGGACTTTATGCAAAAAGAGAAGAGCTACTTAAAGGAAAGCCTTGCAAAATGCTCTTGCCTATATCAGCCAGCAGCCCTGTTTTAGCATGTACATGGCAGGATGTAAGACACGATGTGAAGGAAAAAAAAAAAAAAAAGGTTAGAGTGGGAGAGAACCAAAGCATAAGAGACTCTTAAAAACTGAGAACAAACTGAGGGTTGACGGGGGTGGGAGGGAGGGGAGGAGAGGTGATGGGCATTGAAGAGGGCATCTTTTGGGATGAGCACTGGGTGTTGTATGGAAACCAATTTGACAATAAATTTCATATATTAAAAAAAAAAAAAGACACGATGTGAAGGGAGGCTTTCTTTCCTGCTTGTCTGGGGTCCTGCCCCTGGCTTGGAGCTTTGAAGGCTTCAGCGTGTTAGGGCAGTCTCAGCAGTAAAAAGCAATGGACCCTGCAGAAACAGCCCTGGGGTCTAGGGGCAACCACCTGGGCTGGCATCTGGGCACCTGTAGGGACACCCTCTGGAAACCATACCAACACATTGGGAGCAGGGCAAGATTTTCCAGGGGTTCTGTGGTCTGGTGCTTTCCCAAGGCAGCAAAACAGAGGTGACTTTGTTGAAGCGGTCCTATGTTTAACTTCACACTGGGGTGGCTTGAGGAATCATACATACACAGAAAAAACGACCAAAGAAAATGAAATGTCTGTTATGAGAAGTGCTTTCAATTTTCCTTTTTTGTGTTTGGGTTGTGGTAGTGTTGGTATAAGGTTAAATATTTCTGTCACTAAGATTTAGATAGGACTGAGCATGCCTGAAGAACATTATGGTGAATGTTCTATGAATGTGGTGACACCCCCAGGGTTCTAGCTCAGTGAAAGCATTGGAATTCCTCTAAGAAACTTTACTTCAGAGAAATAGCATATTTCATTTTTCTCTCCTAAAGTTATGAGGAAAATATTGAATATGATATGTCCATTCCCTTTTAGGTCAAATATTCTATACGATTTTATTATGTGGTGAAAAGACTTGTAGATGCATGTGGGATGCCTGGGTGGCTCAGTCAGCTAAGCATCTGACTTGGGCTCAGGTCATGATCTCATGGTTCATGGGTTCAAGTCCCCTGTTGGGCTATGTGGTGACAGCTCAGAGCCCGGAGCCTGCTTCGGATTCTGTGTCTCCCTCTCTCTCTGCCCCTCCCTGGCTTGTACTCTGTCTCTCTCTCTGTCTCAAAAATAAATAAAAAACATTAAAAAATAGAAAAAAAAAAGACTTGTAGGTGCATGATTAAATATCTGACTCATCTAGGAGTATGAATGTATCATATGAACTATTTTATTTCTATTGTAATGTTGTACTTTGCTCACAAAATTTCATTTATGTCCTGGTGGAATTCACAAAAACAGTCGTAGAGACCATTGGCTTAAATTCAGCAAGAGATCCAGCAGCTACAAATGTCTATAGCTAAAAGAATTCACTTAAATTGTGTTTTTGTTTGTGCTGGTCTTTTCGATCCTTTGTATATATGATAGAGGTTCTGTCTTTAGCTGTTAGCGCATTAAACTGTTTTCTATTTCTCAATTAAGCTATAATATGAAACTAACGCTTTTGCATAGATCAGTAACCAAGTCTGACTCAACAAGCAGCTTCATGTGACGACATCTAATAAATGTATAAAGGTCCCACGGGAAGGAGAAGACTGACCTTATCATAAGTTAGGAAATTTAAAAAAGGCAATTTGAAAGGGATACTAATACCATATATTTGAAAGCCGTCAAAGGAATACATTCAGGCTATATAAAGTACTCACAGTCTTTGTCCAGGGGAGTACCACATGAAGAATCTTTATGAAGTGAGGTTTTTAAGTTTTAGAATAGCTATTGATTACAGAGGGACTTGGCCTTTTCACTTCATTAAGCTTATTCTGGCAGTATTCTTAATATTGATTAATATGATAATTGTGCTTGTTTTGGTAAATAGCCTGTATCATATTTCAGTAATATTTTAAATTCCTATTTTACATTTAGCATTAGGAGGTTCTTTATCAAAATATTTTTAGCATCTATGATACATTCATGGCTTTCTCCCTTAATTTATTGATGTAGTGATTATATTGAAAGATTCCCTGGGTTTGAATCATTCACACATTCCTAGAACAAACTACTTGGTTATGTAGCATTCTTTTGACACACCGCTATACCATTTATTAATAATTTATTTAGAAAATCTGCGTCTGTAGATATTCCTCAACTTATGATGGAGTTACATTCCAATAAACCCATCGCAAGCTGAAAACGTACTTAGTCGAAATGCATTTAATGCCCTTGACCTACTGAACATCATGGCTTAGCCTAGCCCACCTGAAACGTGCTCAGAGAGCTTCCATGAGCCCACAGTTGGGCAAGATCATCTAACACAAAGCCTATTTTATAATAAAGTGTTGAGTATCTTATGTAATTTATTGAGTTCAGTACTAAAAGTGAAAAAAAGAGTGTTTCTAATCATATCAGTTGTTTATCTCATGATTGCACGGCTGAATGGCAGCGACAGCTCCTTGCCACAGCCAAGAGAGCATGGTCCTTCACATCACTAGCCTGGGAAAAGATTAGAATTCAAAACCCCAGGTATGGTTTCTGCTGAATGCATATTGCTTTCGCACCATCCTAAAGTAAAAAAATTGTAAGTCCAACCATACTAAGTCAAGGACCGCTAATATATCTGTTAGTAAATTGGGCATATACGATTTTCGTTCTAGCTGCTTTATGCTCTGTAATGGGTGCTGGTTTAAGTTTAAATCAGTTTCATAAAGAAACGGAGGAGCTTTGTTTTTTTCCCTATGAGTTGGCATAGTTAAAATTAGTATTTATGAATACTAATACTAGAATAAGTATTCTAGTATGAAATAAGTGTATGAAATAATATTAATACTAAGATAAGTATTAGCATAAAATAAGATTCATCTTATCTATTTTTTAAATGTTACTATCAGTTGAAAATCACTATGGACTCAGTGCATTCTCAAATGGTTAAGTTTGATCATCTTTCCAAATGCTTGTAGAGGTTTTCATTTATTTACTTATTTGTGTGCTTTTTTATTTGTTTTTATTTTAGAGAGAGAGAGAGAGCATGCGCGAGCGAGCAGGGGGCGGGGAAAAGGGCAGAGGGAGAGAAAGAGATTCTTAAGCAGGCTCCACACCCAGCACATGTGTTCATGTGTTTACACAGGTTTTGATATTATGAGTCCTCAGTTTTGTTTCTTTTTAGATCGTTTTTTTCCTTTGGTTTTGATTTCCTCTTTGATTTAGGATTTTAAAAAAATAGCATATTTTCATTTCCAAGGAGTTAATTTTTTCAAGGATTATTTATTTTTTTTATCTCTAACTTTGTTGAATTATTATCAGAAAATGAAGTCTGTAAAATCTCTACTTTTTAAAATTTATGGTTTTCTTTGTAGCCAAGAACATGATTAATTTTTATTCATGGAGCTAAGCAGAAAATATATGTTCTCTGATGTAAGACATAGTTTTTTATAGCTTGTTGATTGTATTATTAAAATAATCTATGTCCTTACTTATTATTTGTCTACTTGAGCTATCAAGTTCTGGAAAAGGTATATTAAATTCTTCCACTATATTTCTTTTAAGATCTAGCTGTACTTATAGAGCCTTTTTATGTATTTGATGGCTCTGTTGTTCTGTGCATAAAATGTAGTGCATAAATTATGGGAGCACACTTTCCTAAGTCTAGGTGAATGGTATGTGTCACCATTAAATGATGTCTCAGTTCTGTTTAATATTCTTGACCAAGTTTCTTATTGGTATTTTCACACCTGCATTCTGTTTGTATTTACCTGGCAAGTATTTGTCAATATCTCATTTTCGACATATCTTTGCAAACTTGTTGCAAGTGAGTTTCATTTTTTTTTAATTTTTTTTAACGTTTTTATTTATTTTTGAGACAGAGAGAGACAGAGCATGAACGGGGGAGGGTCAGAGAGAGAGAGGGAGACACAGAATCTGAAACAGGCTCCAGGCTCTGAGCTGTCAGCACAGAGCCCGACGTGGGGCTCGAACTCACGGACCGCGAGATCATGACCTGAGCCGAAGTTGGATGCTTAACCGACTGAGCCACCCAGGCGCCCCAAGTGAGTTTCATTTTAAAATTATTTTTTTAATATGGCCATGATAAGAAATTTAGTGAGAATTGATATTCTTCATTTTATTCCGCCATCATGTCATATACTTTCTTTATATTTTACTATCTTATTACTATTTTCTCTTTATTATCTATTCTGCCTATGCAGAATTTTTCTTCATTGCTTTTTCAAACTTGGTAATTTAGAATTTTGTCTCTCTTTTAAATTATGCTGGTAATTAAAGCTATAGTTAAGTCCATACTTATCTATTATAATATCATAATATATGAACAACTGTATCGAATCCTACCTACTTTCTGTGTTCATTTCTCTCCTCCCCACATCTGAGAACAAGATGTTTTTACTTCCTCGATCTCCCACATGCCCTGTCCTCTCTGTTTTGTAATTTTTTTATTCTTAAATTTTAGGAATTTCAATATGATATTCAAACTCTTCTAGGCAGTAAGTGGGGACATTCACAGAGCTCACCTCATTTATTTCCTTTTTCTCAGTGATTCCTATTATGATGTATATGTTGTCAGGTGTTGTAGTTACTCAATGTGGGAGGGTAAATCCAATCCCTCTAATTCCAGCATGGCTAGAAGTGAAAGTTGTGTCTTTTTTTTTTTTTTTTTTTTAAGTAATCTTCCCTAAAGTTTGGTAAACCCTGTTCATTCATACACTCATGTTTCTTGCTACTCAGGGAAATTTCATCTTATTATTTAAATTGTTACTCCCAATTTGCCTTCTTCTGAGTTCCAGGAGGAGTCCCACATGTTGAACTCATCCCTTGTTGGGTTTCCTGGATCTGTCTCCTCTTTTCTTTTCCCTCATTAATTCCTCCTCTTTGTATTTTGCTCTGTGTTCTGACACATTTTCCCAGTAGATTTTCCGCACTACTAATTTGCTTCTCAACAGTAAATGTATCCTACAGTGAGTTGTTTGCCTGATTGCGGTGTTGGGTTTCCTCAGCACCTATGCAGGTCAGGCTGTAGGATCTAAGGAGCAGTGAAAAACCATCAAATGGTGTGAGGCAGAACAGAATCTTTTCTGTTATAGGAAAGTAGCAAACAACTCCTTTCCAGACAAGGAAGAATAAAGAGAAACTTTGGATGGCTGTCATTTTAGACACACTAACTTCCTTCTGAAATCCCATGGTGTACATTCTTGTGGGAAAAGAAAGGCTTTCGATTTTGTACTCTGGATGAGGACAGAAAACATTAAAAGATTCTGAGTTAAGAACAAGTAGTGTGGTGTGGTGATTCCATATTCCGTAGTGAGCCCAAAGCCAGCCCAGTAATAAGGATAGCAAGGGATGAGAGGGTTAAGGAAGGTTTTATTTCAGAGAAAGTCATCAGGGGAAGACTCCCAATTTGAGTGACAGTATTTATTCACAATAGCCAAACGGTGGAAACAACCCAAATGCCCATCATTAGATGAATAGATACACAAAATGTGGTATATACGCCAATGGAATGTTATTCAGCCTTTAAAACAAAGGAACTCTTGACGCATGCTACAACCAACAACGTTGAAAACATTATGCTAAGTGAAAAGGCCAGATCCAAAGGACACGTATTGTCTGATTCCACTTACCTGAGGTACCTCGAGTAGTCAACTTAATCGAGACAAAAAGTAGAATAGTGGTTGCCAGGGCTAGGGGGAGGAAGAATGGAGAATTATTGTTTCATGGGTACAATTGCAGTTTAAGGATGATGAAAAATTTTGGAGATTGATGATGGGGATAGTTGCACCACGGTATGAATGCACTTAAAACCCCTGACTGCACACCTAAAAATGTTAAAATGATCAATTTTATTGTGTATATTTTACCACCATGCATACATATGTATGTGTATATTATATATGTATACACAACACATACATACTTATATATTATATATTATATAATTTCCAGGGAGTATATGGGAAGTCTCTGTATCTTCTGCTCAATTTTGCTTGGAATGTAAAACTGCTCTAAAAAATAAAGTCCATTTTTTTAGAAAACAAAATTTATCTACGTTTTAGGTTGCAGCGGCAAACAGTATGCAGATGAGGACCACAAAGACAGAACTATGTGTAGAAAACAGCCTGGGCATTCTAAAACAATTAACTGGAGAAAAGAGCAAAGAGAAGTAATTATACACTTATATAGTCATTCAAGGCTTTTTGACATTGTTTCAAGGAGCTCGTGTCCTATCCCTGGTATGAATAGGAATTAGAGTAGGATTAGAACATATTTTCCTATTTGTCTGCAGAGTTCACTCTAAGTACGTCTCATTCTTCAAAATTAGCTTTATTGAGGCAATTGACATCCAAAACAACTGCGCATATTTAAGGTATTCAACTTGATACGTTTAGACGTCCACGTACACCACAAGTAGGGTCAATAAACATATCCATCACCTGCAAAATTCCCTCCACCTCTCCACCCTCATGTGTGGGTGAGTTAAGAATACTTAGCAAATGTTTAAGTGCACAATACAGTATTGTTAACTGAAGACATTATGTTGCACTGCAGATCTCTAGAACCTATTCATCTTGCATATCTGAAACTTTAGAACCGTTGAATAGCAACTCCTATTTCCCTTCTCCCTCAGGTCCTCACCATATTACTCTGCTTCTGTAAGTTTGACTGTTTAGATTCCTCACATAAGTGGAATCATGCAATATTTATCCTTCTATCCTTGGCTTATTTTACTTAGCATGATGTTAGGATGGCTGTTATTAAAAACAAAAAAAACAAACAAAAAAACAGACAACAAGTATCGGCGAGGATGTGGAGAAATTGCGACCCTCTTACACTGTTGGGAATGTAAAATAGTGCAGCAGCTATGGGACGCCTGGGCAGCTCAGTTGGTTAAGCGTCCGACTCTAGATTTCGGCTCTGGTCATGATCTCACAGTTCGTGAGTTTGAGCCCCACATAGGGGCTTAGGATTCTCTTTCTCCTCCCGCCCCTTCCCCAGATCTTTCTCTCTCTTTCTCAAAGTAAATAAAATAAAAATTTAAGAAAAAATAGTGCAGTAGCTATGGAAACAGTAGGGAGATTCCTCAAAAATAACTTCAATAAGTTTATGCCCTCAGGTGGGTAATGGCATAAGGGTTTAAATAATTGGGTTTTATAGGGGTGGTCTAGCACCTCCTCTCAGAACACAGGGATTTTGGAAATCACTGTTTTATTGTTGGTCTTTGTTACTTCAGCCAACACTAAGACTGTTAAAAATAAAGCTGTTAACACCAATTCTCTCCATATGAAGTAGAATATTTTAGTTTATATTGTTTTAAAAATGTTTGGCCAGGTAATATATTTGAAATCATGCTATTGACATTTCCTGCCTCCCTTCTCTCCCCGTCGTTTTTATGGCTAGTAAATGTCTGAAACTTTAGAAAAGTAACAGGAGAATGCCAATTATCTCATTGCAAAAGAACAAAAACAAAAACAAAACCTCTTTCTGTCCAGCTTGACAAATCTTTCAAGAGCTCTCTCTACTATATAAGTAAGAACAAATGCTGTATTAGTAAATACAAACACAAAGCATAATTAAATCTCACTTAACTGGAACATTCTGAATGAACCACTCTGCTAAATTGAATTTTCAGGTTAGACAGCAAGCCCTTTCCCTTTCAGTGTTTGTCATTAAATATCTTCCTTACATTCCTTAGCTGCTTCACATTCCTTTTGGAATCAGTGTATGAATGAAATCAAATTAAAATATATGTCATTCTTCCACCTTAATGTGGGTTATAGGAAACATGATATTAGATAACTATACAAAATATCAGATAATCCTTAGACCTCCGACCTTCCTCCTCTGACTTTATTACATACCTTTGGGCCTGGGGATACCTATACTGCATAGAAGCATAAAGCAGCAGGACAAGGGAGGCATCTTACTTGAGCAGCTAGGAATAAAGTCAAACACTTAGTCTCAAACCAGGTGCTGCTTCATATGTGAAAATGTGGAAAACCCAATTTGGAACAGACTAGGTTCCACTCTTTTGGGGGACACCTGGATGAAGAAACTATGAGAAGAATGATAATTTCTGGTACCCCTATAGTCTTCTTTTTACCCTACTTCATGTAAGTAGCCAGGCATTTTAATCCCTCAATCAGAGGTTTCGGCAGAAGATGGCTGAAGTCAATCATATTTTGGTAATACTCACTGAAGAGATTTTGCAGTGTGACTGCAGGGGAGAAGAAGAGGGATTTTGAGGGACTGACAAGAAGGGCAGCAAATTCTACAGACTATGAAGGAGAAAGGGGCCCGTGAGTTTGTGGCAGTTTCTCAGGAGAGGTGAAAGTCTGAAGAAGGTGTGGCTACATGACGTGTCTAGGGAAGAAGGATACCAGTCATGGGTTTGTAGCTTAGGCAAGATGCTGCTACTTCCTTCATGATAAAAGTAGAACTTTCTGACAGAATGGAACTATATGTACAAAGGTAATGAATGTCTTGAACAAAAACCAATATAATCTGAGGACTGGAAGGGCTTCCAAATGCTTTGGTGTCACCTTAAACTCTGACACCTGTGGCCAGCTTAGGGTCTGAATGTGTGTAGTCAGGAAGAGAGACACTGAAGTGACTAAGCCTCATAAGATAAATGCTTACAGTCAGAAGTAAGTATATTTAGAGAACCATATTTGGATGCATATTGAGTATGTGGACTAAGATTCCTTTGATCACTGTCTCAACATTCAGTGAGCTCAGGATTAATGGTTGCTTTTGTTCACCACTGAATCACCTAGCCCTGTGCTTGGCACCTGGAAAATGCATAGTAAAGTAGAAATACACAAAATCTCCATTAAAATATGCCATTATGTGGCGTTGACTAAGAGATGTATTAATTTTCTTGATTTAATTTTCTTATCTCTAAAGTATTGAAAAGAATTTCTACCTCAAAAGGTTGTCATGGGGATTAAATAAAAACAAAACCAAAAACAAATGGCTATTAGGCTGACCAGGGGAGTTCCTTCCAGTTTCTCTATACTTTTTTTTTTTTTTTTTGAGGCTTTGAAGTGCTTGCCTTGTCCATGGCCTTCTTTGAGGGTTTCACAGGTAATTGTAATAAAAGTCTCACAAATTTCTGAGAGCTGTGTTTGCCTTTCTCTGGGTTTTCCCCGGAAGTCATGATTACTGCAGGCAAAGCTGTGAGGTGGGTGCTGATGTCAAAGGTGGTCGTCTACAGGTGTGAATGACTAGATGGCTAATTAGGAGTCTATCAGGTGCCTGGAAATAGATCTTCCCCCCAGAGCTGGGGTGCCTTTTACTGGATGGTGACTAAACCAATTGAATTCTCTGTCTTAGGGTTTAATTATGAAGTATTGGAGTCCACTGTTAGTAATGGAGGCAGAAATTTATACATTCATTTATTCAACAAACACTTCTTGAGCTTCTATTATTTTCCAAATATTTTTCTAGATGATGAGAATATAGCCAGTAAACAAAACGATCCAATTCCCTGCTAACATTCACATTCTGGTGGGAGGGACAAATACATTATTGTATTTAATTGATTTGAAGATATGCATTTTTTCCCCACAGTTTTAGATTTCTGAAAACGGAATACATCTGACAGTCACTGACACCTTATAGATACAGTTAGATAGACTGCCATCACAGAGTTGTTTTCCTCCATGATCTTAGTTATATCTGTTTATTACTATAAGCATGATTGAATTGTGTGCACTGATGGAACTGTCTAAGAGGAGTTTAGACACTGCTTAAAATGTCTTCAAAAGATGGTATTCTTATATGGCTGAAAAAGAAGTTATTGTGTAGACAACCAGGCTCAGAAATAGAGAAATGAGATGTAAATTTGATATTGGGGGAGCAAGTAAGATCGTTTAAAGAATGACCACAATTCCATATTTCTTGTTCTACGGGTTTGAAAAAAGGAAGGCACCCACAAGTAGATGAAGCTATGTTACATTTTATTAGTGAGATACTGTGTGGAAAGTCACTGACATTGAGTATGAGTTGAAGACTATATCAGAATATTAAATTCTGAATATAAAGATGTCTTAGATATAATTTAACTGATTTATTTTGCTTATAGTTTTCTTTTTGTGTGCGAAGGATATATGATTTAAAAAAAAAATAAGCCTAAATAAGTCTGAAAGGGTTTTTTCAATGAGTCTAAAATAAAAATTCTAAGTGATAAGAAAGATGATGTGAATTTTATTTGTCAGAGTTTCTCTTTCTTGATGGGCGTATAAAATAATGGCCCATCTTTCAACGGATAACATCTCAGAGTTGCTGAAACTCAGTAGCTATATAATGTCAGTGCTAAGTGCCATAAAGAAAAATAAAGCAGATAAGGGGATAGAGAGTAATGGCCAGATTATGCTATTTTTGGATGTGGTGTTCAAGGAAGGCCTTTCTACTGAAGAGACATTTGAGCAGAAATCTGAAAGAAGTGAGAAAGTGAGCCGTGCAGTTATCTAGGGAAGGGCTTTTCCACATGAAACTGCAAAAGCAAAGGTTCTGTGGAGAGAACAGGTGCAAAGCGTTTGAGGCCTCAAAGAAAGTTTCCTGTGGCTGGAGCATAGTGAGGAAAGGGGAGAGCGAAGTCAGAGAGGTAGTGGGAGGTGCACATTATGGAAGGCCTGGTAGAACATGGCAAGGACCTTGGATTTTTATTTTAAGTGTGACAAAAGTCATTGAGGATTTTTAACACTCTGAACACCGCATGGAGAATAGAGGGCAAGTTAGGAGACTATTACAATAATGCAAAGAAAACTTGATGGCAGCTTGTGATAGAATATTTGTGGTGGAGGTAGTGATTGGAGTTTGAGTACATTTAGGAAGTGAAATTCATAGGATTTGCTGGTGGGTTAAATATGGGGATGTGAGAGAAAGAAGGAATCAGAGATGGCTCCAAGGTTTTTGTCTTGAACACCTTGTTAATGGTGGTGACCTTATTGAATTAGGCAAGACTGTAGGAGAAACAAAATCTTTGGAGTGTGTTGGAGAGGGAATTAGTAGATTGAGACTTTGATTTTGGACTTATTACATTTAAACATCTGAGAGGAGAAGGTAAGTACACAATGATATATAGGAATCCTTGGTCGGGGAGAAGCTGATACATTTAGGAATCATCAGAATATGGATAGTATTTAAAGCCATTAGATAGAATGAGGTCACCATGGGAGTGAGTAAAGGAGACTGCAGAAAGGCAGGCAGCCAGTGACTCGGGGGAAAATAAGGAGGATCTGGAAGCCAAATGAAGACAGTGTTTTGAGGAGACTAATTAACTGTGTCAAATTTGCTGAAAGGTCAGTCAAGACGAGGACTTGAGAATTGACCGTTGAATTCACCAATGTGAAGGTCATCAATGGCATTGATGAGAACAGTTGCAGTGGAGAGGTGAGAGTACAATCTGACCAGAGTAGATTTTTTTTTTTATTATATGAAATTTATTGTCAAATTAGTTTCCATACAACACCCAGTGCTCATCCCAAAAGATGCCCTCTTCAATGCCCATCACCTACCCTCCCCTCCATCCCACCCCCCGTCAACCCTCAGTTTGTTCTCAGTTTTTAAGAGTCTCTTATGCTTTGGCATTCTCTCCCACTCTAACCTCTTTTTTTCTTTTTTTTTCCTTCCCCTCCCCCATGGGTTTCTGTTAAGTTTCTCAGGATCCACATAAGAGTGAAAACATATGGTATCTGTCATTCTCTGTATGGCTTATTTCACTTAGCATCACACTCTCCAGTTCCATCCACGTTGCTACAAAGGGCCATATTTCGTTCTTTCTCGTTGCCATGTAGTACTCCATTGTGTATATAAACCACAATTTCTTTATCCATTCATCAGTTGATGGACATTTAGGCTCTTTCCATAATTTGGCTATTGTTGAGAGTGCTGCTATAAACGTTGGGGTACAAGTGCCCCTATGCATCAGCACTCCTGTATCCCTTGGGTAAATTCCTAGCAGTGCTACTGCTGGGTCATAGGGTAGGTCTATTTTAATTTTTTGAGGAACCTCCACACTGTTTTCCAGAATGGCTGTACCAGTTTGCATTCCCACCAGCAGTGCAACAGGGTTCCCGTTTCTCCACATCCTCGCCAGCATCTATAATCTCCTGATTTGTTCATTTTGGCCACTCTGACTGGCGTGAGGTGATATCTGAGTGTGTTTTTGATTTGTATTTCCCTGTTGAGGAGCGACGTTGAGCATCTTTTCATGTGCCTGTTGGCCATCTGGACGTCTTCTTTAGAGAAGTGTCTATTCATGTTTTCTACCCATTTCTTCACTAGATTATTTGTTTTTCGGGTGTGGAGTTTGGTGAGCTCTTTATAGATTCTGGATACTAGCCCTTTGTCTGATATGTCATTTACAAACATCTTTTCCCATTCCGTTGGTTGCCTTTTAGTTTTGTTGATGGTTTCCTTTGCTGTGCAGAAGCTTTTTATCTTCATGAGGTCCCAATAGTTCATTTTTGCTTTTAATTCCCTTGCCTTTGGGGGTGTGTCAAGTAAGAAATTGCTGCGGCTGAGGTCAGAGAGGTCTTTTCCTGCTTTCTCCTCCAGTGTTTTGATGGTTTCCTGTCTCACATTCAAGTCCTTTATCCATTTTGAGTTTATTTTTGTGAATGGTGTAAGAAAGTGGTCTAGTTTCATTCTTCTGCATGTTGCTGTCCAGTTCTCCCAGCACCATTTGTTAAAAGAGACTGTCTTTTTTCCATTGGATATTCTTTCCTGCTTTGTCAAAGATTAGTTGGCCATACGTTTATGAGTCTAGTTCTGGGGTTTCTATTCTATTCCATTGGTCTATGTGTCTGTTTTTGTGCCAATACCATGCTGTCTTGATGATTACAGCTTTGAAGTAGAGGCTAAAGTCTGGGATTGTGATGCCTCCTGCTTTGGTCTTCTTCTTCAAAATTACTTTGGCTATACGGGGCCTTTTGTAGTTCCATATGAATTTTAGGATTGCTTGTTCTAGCTTTGAGAAGAGTGCTGGTTCAATTTTGATTGGGATTGCATTGAATGTGTAGATAGCTTTGGGTAGTATTGACATTTTAACAATATTTATTCTTCCAACCCATGAGCATGGAATGTTTTTCCATTTCTTTATATCTTCTTCAATTTCCTTCATAAGTTTTCTATAGTTTTCAGCATACAGATCTTTTACATCTTTGATTAGATTTATCCCTAGGTATTTTATGCTTCTTGGTGCAATTGTGAATGGGATCAGTTTCTTTATTTGTCTTTCTGTTGCTTCATTATTAGTGTATAAGAATGCAACTGATTTCTGTACATTGATTTTGTATCCTGCAACTTTGCCAAATTCATGTATCAGTTCTAGCAGACTTTTGGTGGACTCTATCAGATTTTCCATGTATAATATCATGTCATCTGCAAAAAGTGAAAGCTTAACTTCATCTTTGCCAATTTTGATGCCTTTGATTTCCTTTTGTTGTCTGATTGCTGATGCTAGAACTTCCAACACTATGTTAAACAACAGTGGTGAGAGTGGACATCCCTGTCATGTTCCTGATCTCAGGGGGAAAGCTCTCAGTTTTTCCCCATTGAGGATGATATTAGCTGTGGGCTTTTCATAAATGGCTTTTATGATGTTTAAGTATGCTCCTTCTACCCTGACTTTCTCGAGAGTTTTTATTAAGAAACGATGCTGAATTTTGTCAAATGCTTTTTCTGCATCGATTGACAGGATCATATGGTTCTTATCTTTTCTTTTATTAATGTGATGTATCACATTGATTGATTTGTGAATGTTGAACCAGCCCTGCATCCCAGGAATGAATCCCACTTGATCATGGTGAATAATTCTTTTTATATGCTGTTGAATTCGATTCGCTAGTATCTTATTGAGAATTTTTGCATCCATATTCATCAGGGATATTGGCCTGTAGTTCTCTTTTTTTACTGGGTCTCTGTCTGGTTTAGTAATCAAAGTAATACTGGCTTCATAGAATGAGTCTGGAAGTTTTCCTTCCCTTTCTATTTTTTGGAATAGCTTGAGAAGGATAGGTATTATCTCTGCTTTAAATGTCTCGACCAGAGTAAATTCAAGAGAAAATGAGAGGTGGGAGGTGAAGAAAATTTTCTCTATTTCTCTGCTTACCTTATTCTTTCTATATATAATGCATGCTGGTCTTTGCTATCCAATTCTATTCTGGTACTGAAAATACCTGCACTGCTCGGGGACCCCTAAAGATGGTCAGGAGTTGAGAAAGTAGGAATTCTGAGCAAGCAGAAACCAAAGGGTGGAGTAGGAGAGGGAGTAGCGGAGGCTTAAACATCACGTCCATCTACAACAGCTTCTAGGGACCAGTAGGGCTACTTTCAGATCTCCAAACTAGGATAAATGCCTCCCACAGACCTTCATGAGGCCAGCTGAGACAGTATCTCGATCTTCCTTCCCTCCTCAATATCCTTACAATAAAGTTCTATTATCCAGGTTAGGTTTAACATACCTGCGACTTTGGAAAATAGAAAGAACCTAATGAACAATGACTGTGAAGCGTATTGTCTCACTCATATTGGCAGCGGGTAATAAACACAGGAATAAAATAAGCCCCACTAAATTTATCTTGTCTAAAGCTGTGCGTCTCTGACTTTTCATGTGCATGTGAATCACTTGGGAATCCTGTAATACTGTAGACTCTGAGTCAGTAGATAAGGAGTGGGGCCTGTGTGCTGGTATACACACCATACTTTGAGTAGAAATACTCTAGAGTAGGAGGAAAGAATACGGAAAATTTTCCATGAAGGGTGAAATTGCAAATATTTTAGCCCATGGGAACCATACAGCCTGTGTCATAACTACACAATTCTGCCATCGTAGCACGAGAACACAAAGCCATAGACAATACCTAAAGAAGTGGAGGGGAAGGAAAAAAATAAAAAAGAGGTTAGAGTGGGAGAGAGCCAAAGCATAAGAGACTCTTAAAAACTGAGAACAAACTGAGGGTTGATGGGGGGTGGGAGGGAGGGGAGAGTGGGTGATGGGTATTGAGGAGGGCACCTTTTGGGATGAACACTGGGTGTTGTATGGAAACCAATTTGACAATAAATTTCATATATTGAAAAAAAATAAATAAATTGGAGTTGGGGTTCAAAAAAAAAAGAAAAGAAATAAATGTTTAAAAAGAAAAAAGAAGTGTACCTCTGTTCCAATAAAACTTTATTTGTGGACATTAAAATTTAAATTTCATATCATTTTCATATGTCATCAAATATTATTTTTCTTTTGTTTGCTTCCAACCATTAAAAATGTAGAAACTGTTCTTACTGCACAGGCCATACAAAAATATGTGGCAAGTCAGATTTGGCCCATCGGCTTGTAGTTTGCAGGTCTCCTGTTCTAAAGGCATCTGTTAACTTTCTCTACCCGGCATCTATGACACTTTCCCATAACTGCCCCTCCATGTTGGGGGAGGCAGAGGAGGGAAATTGCTCTGGTCTCCATTTATTGCAGTCTTAGTGGGGCCATGAACACCGTGATACCCTGACAAAGGATGAACCAAGCTGGGTCATCTTCTCCCAGAAATTTGGCTCTTGAGTGAAGTGACCTAAGGACTTAGAATACCTATGTCTCCGTGGCGGTCCCAAAAGAGATCATCCAATAGTTCCTGCTACTCAGACCCAGGAAGCAGGTAAGATCATTCGTTTCTGGAGAATTACCTCCCAATAGTATGAGATACACATCGTAAGCTTTTCTGTGCCAGCTTGTTTATTATCACAGAAGTCCAAATTCATAATTTTTGCCTGCACTATGAAAATGGATCTTTAAATATTTTTCTTTGCCAGATGGTACTGGCAGAAGTATTGGTACTTCATGTTAATTAAGTTCCATCGGTAGACAGCAAGAGAGAGGCATAGCAGGGGGGAAGGATTTTGCTTCCTGGTTCTGGTGTGCCTGTTTGGCAACTGCTGCAGTGTAGACAGCTTCCCCAACACCAAGCTCCTAATGCACGGGCAGCCTCTCCAGGGTCTGGCTTCTGCAACACGGGCAGCTTCTCCAGCATCAGACTCCTGTGGTGCATTGCAGCCTGCAGCGCCTAGTAGCCAGAAGCTTCCCCTGCAAAACCCCTCAGGTGGTTTTGACTCTGGCAAGACATCTCTCCCTGTGAACAGCTTTCCTCAGCACTCTCAAGGGTGGATTCCTGGCAGGTTCCAGAGGGCAAAATTCTGGCAAGTTCCACTGGTGTGGCATCAGAATGAATTCTCTGCCATCCAGTTAGCCATACTGTGTCCTCTCCAACATGGTCTGGATCTCTGGTCTGAAGGGTGTGAGCTCTTCCTTGGGCATCTATCTCAGCCCTAAGGGTAGTGGCTGCTCCTATATCTGCCCTTCCTTTAGAGTTCACTTCTTACTACCAATCCCTTATTAATTCTGAGGATGGGAGTAACGACTCTTTGTATTACGCTTGCCTCGTTCAAATAACTGTGAGGTTTCTGTAGCCTGCTTAAACTCAGACTGATTCATAACTAATTGAATCTCCAAAATGATGGCACGAATTTACCACTTCACACCAGCAGTGTATGAGAATTTCCATTTCTTCAACTCTTTGAATTGGAAGATTTTTAATAATTGCCCATTTGATGAGTTTAAATTGTATTTCCTTGAATTTTTAATATCTTTATTTCTGACCAGAAGTCCCTTTGGACCAATTTCCTAAAGTAGTATCTGCACCATGTTTTTGGTATACCAGCCAGAGGTCTGTCTCCTCTGGGCTTTAGTTAATCATCTTCTAGACAATATAGTACACAAAGTACATCAAAGCGCTAAGGCATGTTCTTCATAAACTAAAGATTCTAGGCCCAAATCTGATTTCCATGCCAGACTCAGATTGCTATGGCTTACATTTTAAAAACCTCAAATTTACCACTGTTAACATTTTTGCACACTTGCTTTAGCACACGCACTCTTTCCATATATGTCTGTAGGTACGCTTACATATGTATTATATAAATATAGACATACATATTATACATATTTTATTACCTTAGAATCATTTGAGAGTGAGCTCCAGTCATCATACCTCTTAGCACTAAATATTTCGGTGTGTATAACTTAAACACAAGGACAGTAACTTCTGTGATTATAGTACAGTTCATTTATAAAATTGAGGAAATTTAACAAGAGTAAATTTTGTTATGCAATATATAGTCAATATTTAAACAGTCTCCAGTGGGGCACCTGGGTGGCTCAGTCGGTTGAGCAGCTGACTTCGGCTCAGGGCATGATCTCGCAGTCCATGAGTTCAAGCCCCACATCAGGCTCTGTGCTGACAGCTCGGAGCTCGGAGCCTGGAGCCTGTTTCAGATTCTGTGTCTCCTTCTCTCTGACCTTCCCCCATTCATGCTCTGTCTCTCTCTGTCTCAAAAATAACTAAACGTTAAAAAAAATTGTTTAAAACAGTCTCCTGTGTTTCCCCTTTCCACGATCCAATATAGGGTCATGAACTGCACCCAGTGGTCATGTCTCTTCAATGAGCTTTTATCTGGAACGGTCCGTCAGCCTCTCTCTGTATTTCACAACATTGATATTTTTGAAGAAGACACGGCAGTTGTTTCATACATTATTTCTCAACTTGTGTATGTCTGATGTTTCCTTATTATTAGATGCAGGTTATTCATTTTTGATAGAAATAGTACAGAAATTATGGTATGTTCTTTCCAGTGCCTTGTATCTTATATAGGGCCCCTGATATTAGTTTGTTCTAATATTGGTAATGTTGACTTTTTAAAATTTTTTTAATCTTTATTTTTGAGAGAGACAGAGAGACAGAGTACGAGCTATGGAGGAACAGAGAGAGAGGGAGACAGAATCTGAAGCAAGCTCCAGGCTCTGAGCTGTCAGCACAGAGCTTGACGTGGGGCTCGAACTCACAAACTGCAAGTTCATGACCTGAGCTGAAGTCAGACACTTAACTGACTTAGCTACCCAGGCACCCCAGTAATGTTGATTTTAATCTCTTAAATTGGTGTCTGTCAGTTTCTCCATATAAAGTTAACATTTCTCTTCTTTGTAATTAATAAGTATCTGGGGAAATACTCTGGGACTGTGTACTTTTCCTGTTCCTCCCCTTCCCCAATATCATGTTTTCTGTCTCCCTTCTCCCACAGTGAAAACCCTGCCCCCAACAGAATCAACATGTTTACTTATCTGCTCTATCAGTATAAATACATGCAATGGTTACAATTAACACACTAATGCCACAAAGAGCAACAAAGTTGTTACTGAATAAAGTTTAAAAATTCTTTATGTTTATTTAATAGGCTATTGAAGATATATAAAGGACTGTGTTCAAAGTTCCTTGAATTATGTTTTTTCTGAGTGATTATTTTATTATTTTGACACACATTTAGGTTTTTTTTTCTGTTTCGTACGAGTTAGTGATTTACATTTTTGTCTTTTAACTTTAATGTTTTGAATACTTAAAATATTATATGGTTCATCCAGTTCCCATCAATCTCTAAAGGAAACCAATTTTACAAGTTTGTTTGTCCTGTGTTCCTCTTCACAAAAATAAGCACATATGTGTATATGTCTTATTTTTCTTCTTATACAAAAGGTAGCACACTATACAAACTTTTTTGTACCTTGCATTTTCCATTTAACTATGTTCCATAGAAATCTATATAGGTTCATAGGGATACTTCTCACTCTTGACAGATTAATAGCTCACCATTGCATGAATATATGATAGTTTATTTAAACAATTTCTAATGTATGGGCATTTAGGTCATTTCGATATTTTCCAATTACACACAATGCTGCAATAAATAATATTGCATGTATTTTTTATTTTTTGAGGTGTAAATTCAAGATAAATTCTTATAAGTGGTATTTCTGCAAAAAAGCATAAGTGCATACATAGTTTTTTAAAGATATAGTTGAACTCTCCTCTATAAAGCATACACTGTTTTGCATTCCCATGAGCAATTTATGAGATTGTCCTAGTCCAACATTTGAGACGAGTACTTTCCTATCACCTGAAAAATCTAGTTCATTGGTTTGAGAAAACCAAGAAAAGGAGTTGGGATAGGCAGGCTTCCTGTGGTGGTGTCTAGTGGGAATAATGAGAAATGAATGCAATAGAGAAAAGGGTCAGAAACAGACCAATGCATTTGCTGAGTAAAACATAAATATGTTATTTGAAACCTGTGTGAAAAAGATGCATTTTTTCAACAAGTGTTGCTGACTAAGTGGTTAAACATTTGGGGGGAAAAACTGGTCAGACAGCAATTGCAGACTGTGCTATTCAGACGAACTCTGAATAGATCAACTCTTGATGGAAATAACTAAAAAGCCTAGATAAAATGTAAAAAATAGCTTTCTCAATGCATAGAAGATATGATGAGACAGTGAAAATTTCTAGGCCCAAACTGAAAGAAAATAAGAACCAAGATAATTTCATTAACTCAAAAATGCCTTTGCTCTTAGAGCACATTCTGATCCTTGAAATGTAGCTTAGTTTTGACAACTGATGGGGTGAGGGGAAAGGAAACCAAAACCTATAACTCATCCTAGAGAGGAGCTTTCCTATTGGGAAGCTGGTACTCCTGTTGGGCTATACCATCAGGGTAAGGGTGAACCAGAAGTTAAAACTCCCAAGTATAATTAAAGCCCAAGTTCAAATTACTTGAAGTGGTTTCATATAGCCATAGTCTGGCAGTGCCCCCAAGTGTTTGACAGAAGCAAATATAAATCCTGTCTAGAAGAAGGTAGCTTCATCATAAGTCTCAGGCTATTTCCACAAAAATTTTGCAAATATAATATTCCATACATGATAAATGCTAAAGGGGCAAATTAGGAAATGAAACTCTATAAATGAGAACCAACAGAAACAACGAACAGCAGAAACAGATGCACAAAGACTTCAGATATTAGAATTATCAAACACAAAATCTAAAACAACACTCACTATGTTTAAAGACATAAAAAAATACTTGAAGATATCTGTAAAGAGAGAAATTTATAAGTGAAAGTGCAGATTTGAAAAGATGATATAGACTGTCCACAACTTGAAAAAAGCAAAATTAAAACTAAATATATACCTATCTCACACCCTATACAAAAATTAGCTCAAGATGGATCATAGACTATACACAAAAATCAAATCCATGTATTTGTAGAAGAAAAATATGACAATATCTTTGGTTTTTTTTTAGTTTTTTAAATGTTTATTTATCTTTTTTGAGAGAGAGAGAGAGACAGAGTACAAGCGGGGGAGGGGCAGAGGGAGAGGGAGACAGAGAATCTGAAGCGGGCTCCAGGCTTTGAGCTGTCAGCACAGAGCCAGATGCAGGGCTCAAACTCGTGAACCATGAGATGATGACGTCAGCCGAAGTCGGCTGCTTAACCGACTGAGCCACCCAGGTGCCCCCCAAATATGACAATATCTTTGTAATTTGATGGTAGGCAAAGCTTTCTGAGGTCATAGAAAGCAATAAGCATAAAAAAATATGTTGACCAAATTTTAAAAACAACTGTTTATCAAAAGACATTATTAAAATAGATAGGCAAAGCCACAAACTGGAGGGAAATGTTTGTAAAGCATACAAGACATTGGTAATCATCATCTATAAATAACTCCTACAACTAATAATAAAAGGATAGTAAGCTCAATTCTTAAAATGAACAAAGGGTTTGAAAAAAAGACAGCTAACAAAAAAAGAGATAGATGACTTACTAACAATTAGAATTCTACATCCAGCAAAAATATTAAACAGTAAAGGAAACATATCTATACAAAGGAATGAAGAATGAGAAAAATTATAAATATGTCAGTAAATATAAAAGACTTTTTTCTCATGTGTTAATGTTATCAAATGATAATCAACTAGTTAAAAAATAACTTATTATAACATATCTAGTTAGGCAAAAGTGAAATTATGAAAATAATAAAAAGGCAGAGAGAGAAATGGAAGTGTACCATTCTTACATTAAAGGTGGAGTGTTATAATATTATATGAAAGAAGACTGTGAAAAAATAAAGATGTATATGGTAATTCATAGAACAACCACTTAAAAATAAAGAGGTGTAGATAAAGAAAACCAAACATGGGGATAAAACAAAATAGTGAAAATGCAAAAGAAGACAGGAAAAGAAAAAAACAAGACAAAGAACAGACGGAACAAAGAGTCAAAGGAATCGGATCATTGTAGAATGAAATCCAGTTGTTGCATTGATCACATTAAATGTAAATGGTCTAAGCACTGCAATTAAAAGGCAGACACTGGGGCGCCTGGGTGGCTCAGTCGGTTAAGCGTCCGACTTCAGCTCAGGTCACGATCTTGCGGTCTGTGAGTTCGAGCCCCACGTCGGGCTCTGGGCTGATGGCTCAGAGCCTGGAGCCTGCTTCCGATTCTGTGTCTCCCTCTCTCTCTGCCCGTCCCCCGTTCATGCTCTGTCTCTCTCTGTCTCAAAAATAAATAAATGTTAAAAAAAAAAATTAAAAAAAAAAAAAAAGGCAGACACTGTCGGACTGGATAGAAAGAAGACCCAGTTATGTGGTGTCTATGAATAAAAGCACTTTAAATATAAAGATACAGATAGGTTGAAAGTAAAAAAGTATAACATGCAAACACTAATCATAAGAAAGCTGGAGTAGCAATACTAATATCAGAACAAATACTTCATAGAATAAAGAATATTGACAAAGATAGAAGGACATTTCAAAATGATAAAAGAAGCAAACTGTCAAAATATATACAAATCTTAAATATGTATGTACATATTAATGAACTTAAAATATATGAAGCCAAAACTGACAGATGTAAAATAAGAAATAGCTGAAACACACGAAAGTTGAAGGCTTTAATACTATTGTCTCAGGAATTGATAAATTCAATAGGAAAACACTCTGCAGGAATATAGAAAAGCTGAACATCACTATCGATCAACTTGACCTACTTGATATTTAGAGAATGCTATATTAAACATATACAGAATGTACATTCTTTTCCAGTGTACAAACAATACTAATTAAAATAAATAATATGCTGAGCCATAAAAGAAGGCTCTGAGATGTAAGTAGATTGAAAATATACATAATATGTTAGCTAATGCTGCAGTGGTAATCATCTTCAATATACATTTATCAAATAAACATGTTACATACCTTAAAGTTACACAGTGTTATATGTCAATCATATCTCAATGAAGTAGAACAAAAACAACAAAACACATATGTAGTATATTCTTTAACAACAATGAGACTAAATTAGAAATCAGTAACAGGAATATGTGGAAAACTTCAAGTTATTTGGAAATAAACAACACAGAAATACCTCATAGTCAAAAAGAAACCACGAGAGAAATTACAATATATTTTAACTGAATAAAAAATGTAAATACAACAAACAAGATTTATATGATGCAGCTAAATCAATGCTTAGAAAAAAATAACTTTAAACGCTTATGCTAGAAAAGAAAAAAACTCTAAAATCAATCATCTCTGCTTTTACCCTAAGAAACTAGTAAAAGACAAGACAATTAAATCAAGACTAAATTTGAAGGAAGGGAATAGTAACAATAAGAAAAGACAGCAGCAATGAAATAGGAAAGGGCCAAACAATAAAAAATTAAAACATTGTGAAACAAAAGCTAGTCCTTCGAAAAAAAAAATCAATAAAATGTACAAACCACTATTTGGTTGAGCAAGAAAAAAAGAAATCACAACAGAAATTAAAATCGCCAATATCAGAAATATCAGGAGTAAAAGAAAATGACTGTAGATTTTAAAAAAAAAAGACAAAAGGAAATCTAATGAGCAAGTTTAGGAGAAGAAATTTGATCATTAAATGAACAGGGGTGCCTGGGTTGCTCAGTGGGTTGAGCATCTGACTTCCACCCAGCCATGATCTCATGGTTCGTGAGTTAGAGACCTACATTGGTCTCACTGCTGTCAGTATGAGCCCGCTTCTGATCCTTTGTCCCCCTGTCTCTTTGCCCCTCCCCCACTCATGTGTGCACGCACACACACACTCTCTCTCTCAAAAATGAATAAACACAGGGGCACCTGGGTGGCTCATCAGTGAAGTATCTGACTCTTGTTTCCAGCTCAGGTCATGATCTCACAGTTTCATGGGTTCAAGCCCTGCATCAGGCTCCATGCTGACAGTGTGGGATTCTCTGTCTCCCGCTCTCTCTGCCTTCCCCCCACTCCCACTGTCTCTCTCTCTCTGAAAATAAATAAACTTTAAAAAACTGAATAAACATTTATTTTAAAATATATATATAGTAAACAAGTTCCATGAAAGATGCAAATTACCAAATGTGACTCAAGAAGAAATAGAAATTCTAAATAGCTCTATATTTGTTACAGATATTAAACATGTAATTTAAACTTTTTCCACAAAAACTCTGGGCTAGATGATTTCACTGATGAATTACATCAAACATTTAAAAAGAAATAATACAATTCTAGACAAACTCATTCAAAAAACAGAAGAGGAAAGAACACATCTTAAATCATATTATGAAGAAAGTATTCTTCTGATATTGAACCAGACATTACCAGATAAGAAAATTACACATTGATATTCCTTGTAAACATAACTTCCCCCAAATTAAAAATCTTTTACAAAAACATTAGCAAATCAAAAGTGGTAATACATAGAATAAAGATCTATCATGGCAAATTAGTGTTTATCTCAGGAACGTAAGGTTGATATAATATTCAAAACTCAGTCAAGAGAATTTACCATATTAACAGAATAAAAAAGAAGACATCATATGATCATCTCAACATATGCAGAAAAAGCATTGGACAAAATTCAACACTTATTTTAAACTCTTAGCAAATTAGCAACAAGAGGGAATTTCTTTAAATTAATAAAGGTTTTCTATAAAACTCTACAACTAATATCATATATCTTGCTGATATATGCCTCCCTTCTAGGATCAGGGACAGGGCAAAACTGTGCACTCTCACCATTACTATTTAATAATGTATTATTACATTTATTGGCAAGTTCAATAAGACAAGAAAAAAAAGGTATACAGATTAAAAAGGCAAAGTTGTCTTAATTCACAGATGACACAATTATATGCTCATGTATGCAAAAATTCTTAAATAACCCACCAAAAAATTATTAGTAATAATAGTTTAATGTAGCCATATTGCAGGATACAAGGTCAATATGCAAAACTCAATGAAATGTCTATTAGCAATAACATTTGAAAACAAAGTTTTTTAAATACAGTCTACAATAGTGTCAAAAAATGAGAAATACTTGGGGTGCCTGGGTGCTCACTTGGTTGAGCATTTAACTTCAGCTCAGGTCATGATCTCATGGTTCATGAGCTCAAGCCCTGCTTCATGCTCTGTGCTGACAGCTCGGAGCCTGGAGCCTGCTTCGGATTCTGTCTCTCTCTCTCTCTTTCTCTCTCTCTCTCTGCCCCTCCCCTGCTGGACCTCTGTTTCTCTCTCTGTCTTAAAAATAAATAAACATTAAAAAAAAATTTAAAAAGTAAAATACTTAGTGGTATATTTAATCAAATATGTGCCAAACCTACATACTAAAATCTGTGTAACATTACTGAAAGAAATTTAAAAGACCTAAATCTGGGTAAAGATAAACCATGTTAATGGACTGGGAAACCAAATATTATTATTATGTTAATTGTCCCCAAATTGATCTATGGATTTAATGCAGCCCCACTAAATGCTTTGAAAGATTTAAAAAAGAATTTGATAAGCTCATTCTAAAATTTCTATGGAGATACAAAAGACCTAGAATAGCCTGAAATAATTTTGAAAAGGAAAGGAAAATTGGAGGGCTTCCACTTCCTAGTTTCAAGATTTAATAATAGTTAAGCGAATCAAAATGGAAGGAATTTGTGTAAAGATAGACATAGAGAGTAATGGAACAGAATAGAGTCCAGAAGGAGATCCGTACATATACAATCAGTTAGGTTCCCAAAGTAGCTCCAAAAATAGTTTAATGAAGAATGAAAAGTCTTTTTAACAAATTATGTTAGAAAAATGGAATATCTGGGGTGCTTGGGTGGCTCAGTTGGTTAAGTGTCCCATTCTTGATTTCAGCAGCACGGAGCCTGCTTGGGATTCTCTGTCTGTTTCCCTCTCCCTCTGCCCCCCACCCCGCTCGCTCTCGCTCACTCTCTCAAAATAAATAAATAAATAAATAAATAAATATTTTAAAATTAAAAAAAAAAAGAAAAATTGATTACCCATTTGGTGGAAAAAAATGAACCTTGATCCTGAGCCTGAACCGCACATAGATAGCAACTTAAAACAGATCACAAGAAAACCCCAGAACATAAATCTTCTGAAGGAAATCTAAATGGAAGCCTTCACGATATTTTGGGTAGGCAAAGATAACACAAGATATAGAACCCAGCAAACATAAAATTTAAAAATAATAATAATTTAGAATTCATAAAAATTAAAATCTTCTGATCTTCAAAAAACATCATTCAAATCAGTTCCAGTTCTACCAAGACAATGTAAATCCCTTAAAAACCCATCCCTCACATTGATAGCAATGATAAGCTATAAACAAAATATTTAAAACAACTACCTGAGAGCTCTGAATAGCAAGATAAAAACAAACATAGAATGAAGAGGAATTAAACTTCGATAAGTACCTGGCACAGGGACCAGTTTACTGTGATGGTTGTTGTTGTTGTTGTTTGCAACTTTCCCAAGATAGAGCCACAGTCATGAAACAGTGTGAGCAGCTAAATTTCCCAGAGAAACCCTGATATAGTTCTTGAAAGAAAAGATGGAAAATAGCCTAAGCAGGCTAGCGAGTGAAGAAGAATCTTGAGCAGGAAAGAGTTGGAAAAGAGAATTACCTAGTTTTGCCTATGAATACATGAAGACTCTGCCAATCCCCATATGCATGAAACAGACCCAAGACAGCATCAAAAAAGCTCAAAGAAATAAATTGAGATTTGGACTACCATTCAAAGAAGGTAAGAGGAGGTTACCATCTGAACCCAACTTGGTTAATTGTCTGCTAAAATAAAACTCTCAGTATTCTCCAGAGGACTATAACAGAACCCAAAATCTACACATCATATGAGTAATGATGTCCAGGATACAATCCAAAATTACTTGCTATAAAAATAATCAGAAAAATATGATACATTCTCAGGGGAAAAGACAATCAACAGAGACCAACTCTGAGATTATCAAGATATCAGAGTCATCAGATAAGGCTTTTATAGTAGTACATATAACTTTCAATGAAATCAAGATGAACACATCTGAAGTTAATGAAATAAAGGAAATCTCAATGAGAAATATATTACAAAAAATAACCAAATGGAAAGTTTAGAAGTAAAACATAATAAGTAAAAATTTCACTGGATAAGCTCAATAGCAGAATATAGATGACAAAAATTTTTTGAACTCTAGATCAATAGAAATTTTCCAATATGAAGAACAGAGAGAAGAAAAGATTAAAAAAAAAAAAAAGATGCTCAGGGATCTAAGTGTGGAAAAACATCAAAAGGTTAAATGTACATATAATTGGAATCCAAGGAGGATAAGAAAAGAGGTTGGGAAAGAAAAAATAATTGAAGCAATTATGGTAAAACTTCCTAAATTGTGTAAAACATGTACATAAACAGATTCAAGCTGTTCAGGGAACTTCAAACAGGAAGAATTCAAAGAAAACCATGCTTAGAAACATCATAATCAAACTCCATAAACACTAAAGACTTTGCTTCTTAAATCTAAAAAGTAGTGATTTAAAAATGATATATTCAGGGGTTCTTGGAGGGTCTCAGTCAGTTAAGCATCTGACTCTTGGTTTAGACTCAGGTCATGATCTCGCAGTTTGTGAGTTCGAGCCCTGCATTGGACTCCTCACTGACAGTGTGGAGCCTGCTTGGGATTCTCTGTCTCCCTCTCTCTTTGTCCCTCCCCTGCTCGCTCTCACTGTCTCTCTCTCTCTCAAAATAAATAAACTTAAAAAAATTTTTAAAAAGACATATTCATAAGGAGTATCAGTGATTTAAAAGACTGCAGATTTGTTATCTTCATGGTTTCCATGGAGGGCAGATGACATGGAACAACATCTGCAAAGAGCTGAAAGGGGGAAAAAAAAAATCAACCCAGAATTCTATACCCAGCCAAAATATCTCTCAGGATTAAGGCAAGATGAAAACATTTTCATATAAAGGAAAACAAAAAATTTGTTGCAAACCAGCCCTGCATTATAAAACATGCTAAAAAGCCCTCCAGCCTGAACGAGTGATGCTAGAGGGAAATTTGAATTTCAGATCAAATAGTAAATATTAGAAATGATAAATATCTGAATGAATATAAAAGTCTATTTTTTCTCTTGAGTGTTTTAAAATATATATGACTTTTTAAAGAAAAAGTATATAATATTGTTATGTGTTGTTTTCAATGTATGTAAATATAATACAAATAATATCTATAACATACAAAATGGAGGGGGGAGGCAAGCAATCTATATTGTTGAAAGCTTTCTATATTTTACATGATGTTGTTAGTACAATATTAACTTTAAGCAGACTGTGAACAATGATGATAGATAGATATCCCTAGATCAACCCTAAAAAATATTCAAAGTATATCTAAAAAAAACCAATAGATAAGTTAAAATGGGATACTGAAAAGTATTGAAATGACCCAAAATTAGGCAGAAAAGGAGGAATAGAGGAATAAAAAAAAGAGTATTAAAAAAGCCCAGAAATCAATAAATTGGCTGACTAAATCCATCTATATCAGTAATTATATGAGATATTAATTGAAGCCTAAACACTTCCAATTAAAAGAAAGATATTATCAGATTGGACCAAAAAAAAAAAAAATCCAACTAGCTCCTACCTATAAAAGACACATTTAAAATATAAAAGTATATTATATAAATATAAAATTAGGTTGAAAGTAAGTAGAAAAGACATACTGTGCAAAGAATAAGCATAAGAAGACTGGAATGATTATGTTAATAACATAAGTAGACCTTAGAACAAAGTTTATTACCAGAGATAAAGAGAAATATTTCATAATGATGAAAAGGACATTAGGTTAGGAAGAAACATATGTGTACACACCCAATAACTGAACCTCAAAATATATGAATGTACAAAAATCTATGGTGTGTTCATGCGATGTAATACTACGTAAGAATAAAAAGAAGATGTACAGATGGCAAACATAGGAAAATTCTCACCATCACTAAGCATTAGGGAAATACAAACTAAATCATAGTGTAATAGTACTACACACACATGCCCTGGAATAAAGTGATAAAGACTGACCACAGCAAGCATTTAGAAAGATATGAAACAAATACAGCTCTCAGGTAAAATTGTACAACTGCACTGGAAAACAGTGTGATAATTTCATGATCTCGTGGCTGGTGGGTTCAAGCCCCGCATCAGGCTCTGTGCTGACAGCTCAGAGCCTGGATCCTGTTTTGGATTCTGTTTTCCCCCCACCTCTCTCTCTGCCCCTTCCCCACTCACATTCTGTCTCTGTCTCTTAAAAAATAAATAAACATTAAAAAAATATTTAAAGTACGTGGCACAGAGAGGAAATGAAAGAAATGATTGCCTCCTGTTTTAGAAGAACCAGATTTTCAAAACCAAGCTTGATTCCCCACGTCCCATGAAACCTATACAGGTTTACCTTGGAGATATTGCAGGTTCAATTCCAGACCACCATAATACAGTAAATATCACAATGAAGAGAGTCAAGTGAATTTTTTGGTTTCCTGGTGCATAGAAAAGTTATGTTTATACTATCCTGTATACTATTAAGTAAACTATCCTGTATACTATATAATAATAGCATTATGTCTGAAAAAAGAAAACAACACACACACCTTAATTAAATGATACTTTATTGCTGAAAAGCACTAACCATCAACTGAGCTTTCAGCAAGTCATCTTTGCTTGGGGATGGTCTTACCTTGATGCTGATGGCTGCTGACTGATCACCAAAGGTTGATGTAGCTGTAGCAATTTCTTAAAATAAGACAACAATGACATTTGCTGCATCAATGGACTCTTCCTTTCAGGAATGATTTTTCTGTTTGATAGCATTTTGCCCAGAGTAGAACATCTTTCAAACTGGAGCCAATCCTCTCAACCACTGCCACTCCTTTATCAGCTTAATTTATGTAATATTCTAAATTCTTTTTTTTTAATTTACTTATTTATTTTGAGAGCGAGTGAGGAGGGGCAAGAGAAGGGAGGGAGGGAGAGAGAGAGAATCTCAAGCACTCTCCACACTGTCAGCACAGAGAATGACATGGGACTTGATATGAAGCTCAACGTGAGGCTTGAACCCATGAACCATGAGATCACGACCTGAGCCTAAGTCAAGAGTCAGACATTTAACCGACTGAGCCACCCAGGTGCTCCCTAAATTCTTTTGTTGTCATTTCAACAATTTTCACAGTATCTTCACCAGCAGTAGATGCCATCTCAAGAAACTACTTTCTTTGCTCAACCATCAAAAGCAACTCCTCATCTATTTAAGTTTGATCATGAGAGTGAAGCAATTCAGTTGTATCTTCAAACTCCACTTCTAATTCTAGTTCTCTTGCTATGTGACCTCACCTGCAGTTACTTCCTCTGCTGAAGTCTTGAACACCTTAAAGTCATCCACGAAGGTTAGAATCAACTTCTTCCAGGGGCGCCTGGGTGGCTCTGTTGGTTGAGCATCCGACTTCGGCTCAGGTCATGATCTCATGGTTCATGAGTTCAAGCCCAGCATCGGGCTCTGTGCTGACAGCTTGGAGCCCGGAGCCTGCTTTGGATTCTGTCTCCCTCTCTCTCTCTGCCCCTCTCTGGCATGCACTCTGTCTCTGTCTCTCAAAAATAAATAAATGTTAAAAAACATTTTTAAAAAAGAATCAACTTCTTTAAAACTCTTGTTAATGTTGATATTTTGACTTCTGCCCATGAATCACAAATGTTCTTAATGGCCTTTAGCATGGTAAATCCTTTCAAGAAAATCTTTGATTTACTCTGCCCAGATCCATCAGAGAAGGCACTGCCTATGGCAGGTATAGCCTTACTAAATATATTTCTTAAATAATAAGACTTGAAAGTCAAAATTACTCCTTGATCCTCGGCCACAGAACAGATGCTGTGTTAACAGGTATGAAAACAACATTAATCTCATTGCCCATCTCCATCAGAGCTCTTGGGTGACCAGGTGCATTGTCAATGAGCGGTAATATTTTGAAAGGAATCTTTTTTTCTGAGCAGTAGGTCTCAATCGTGGGCTTAAAATATTCAGTAAATTATCTCGTAAACAGATGTGCTGTCATCCAGCCTTTGTTGTTCCACTTACAATGCACAGGCAGAGTAGAGTTAGCATAATTCTTAAAGGCCCTAGGATTTTTGGAATTGTAAATGAGCACTGGCTTCAACTGAAAGTCACCAACTACATTAGCCCCCCTAATGGGGGACAAGAGAGACAGCCTGTCCTTTGAAGCTTTGAGGCCAGGCATTGACTTCTCTCTACTATGAAAGTCCTAGATGGCAGCATCTTCCAATCTCAAGCTGTTTTGTCTGTATTTAAAATCTATTGTTTAGTGTAGTCACCCTCATGAATGATCACAGCTAGATCTCCTGGAGAACTTGCTGCAGCTTCTACATCAGCACTTACTGCTTCACCTTGCATTTTTCTGCTATGGAAATGGCTTCTTTCCTTAAACCTCATGAACTAACCTCTGCGAGCTTCAAACTTTTCTTCTGCAGCTGCCCCACCTCTCTCAGCCTTCATAGAATTGAAGAGAGTTAGGACCTTTCTCTGGACTGGGCTTTGGCTGAAGGGAATGTTGTGGCTGGTTTGATCTTCTATCCAGATCACTCAAATTTTCTCCCTATCAGCAATCAGGCTGTTTCACTTTCTTATCATTAGTGTGTTAATTGGAGTAACACTTTTAATTTCCTTCAAGAACTTTTCCCTTGCGTTGACAACTTGACTAACTGTTTGGCACAAGAGGCCTAGCTTTTGGCCCATCTGGACTTTCAACATGACTTCCTCACTCAGTTCAGTCACTTCTAGCTTTTGATTTTAAAGGAGAGACATGTGACTCTTCCTTTCATTTGAATACTTAGAGGCCATTGTGGGGTTGTTAATGGGCCTAATTTCAATATTTTTGTGTCTCAGGGAATAGGGAAGCCTGAGGAGGGGCAGAGAGATGGGGGGCTAGCTGGTCAGTTATCCAATGGTGTCCCAAAACAGTTACAGTAGTAACATCAAAAATCACGGATCACGGATCACTGGGACAAATACAAGAATGAAAAAGAATGAATATATTGCGAGAATTACCAAAATGTGACACAAAGAAACGAAGCGAGCAAATACTGTTGGAAAAACAGTGCTGACGTGCTCAATGCGGGGCTGCAGCAAAACATTCGTTTGTAAAAATCACATCTGTGAAATGCAAGAAAATAAGGTATGCCTATAATCTCATTCAGACTTCTCATGCTATGCATCCTGGGATTTTTGTTTATTTATTTGTTTAAGAAAATAGGTGACTATGTTTATGAAGTGAGAAATTTAGGGTTTATTTTAGTTGTCACTAAATTTGTCACTCAGCCAACAATATTTATTAACCACCCAGTGTGTAACAAGCACTTTTCTAGTCTCCGAGGATACTGTTGGGGGAGTAGATAGGGAATAACTAAAATGTTTTTAGTTAGTGGTATGTATATCATTGTATGAATCTATCTATCTATCTATCTATCTATCTATCTATCTGTCTATCTATGTATCTATCTACCTACACACAAATCAAGTATAGTGAACTGACACACAATTTTGAAACATCTTGGAGTATTCTGCATGGTAACAAGACCCTAGAGTTCCACTTTCAGTTCCGCCAAAATTGATGTCATATTGGACAAGTGAACTAATATTAGCTTTCTCATCTATGGAACAAAAGAGTTTTGAACTATGTCACCTTTCAACTCTGAGACCTTCGGATGGAAAAATGTCTAAAGTCCTTTCCTCTTTTTTAAAATCATTAATTACATAGACTATCTTTTCCACTAATTCTGGGTGTGCATTATTAATCAATTATAGGTCTGCAGGTTAGAAGAGTTTGGATTGTGAATTATCATCTCAAACAAAAAAATTATTCATTCATTCACTCATTAAATATTCACTGATCATCGTCTATGTATAAATAACTATGCTAAGTTGTAGATATAAAGTGAAAATCAAAACAATCTTGGTCCCTAAAAATAAAAAACAAGCAAACAAAAAGACAATCTTAGTCCATGACCTCGTAGAATTTACTAGGTACAAGAGTTAAGAAAAAAGTCTTTAGATTTTGGAGGAAAATAAAGAATTCCATTTTTATAGGTGATGTCTGAGATACAGCCCAGTAGAAATGGCATGTGAGATAACCCAGGGAGATATCACCAGATAGATATTCTTTAAATCCACGAGGCTGGATGTGGTTGAGCTGAACGAGCACATACAGTGAGAGGGAAAGAAATCAAAGTCTAAATTTTTATGGAAGTTTTAAGATTTAAAGATTGGGCATTGGAAGAGTTGCCAACAAATCAGACTAAGAAGAGACGGGAAAGACAGAATGAAAACCAGAGTGTAGCATACCAAGTAGAGGGAATGATCAACTGTATCAAATACAAATTAAGTGAAAGAAGGACCCACTGAATTTGGGGAAAATTAAGGTCATTGATGCACTTGGCAAATGCACATTTGGTGGGCGGGTTCAAGCAAGATAGAAAAGTGTTGAGAAATAATGGGGGGTGAACAAGTTGAAAACGTAAGTGGACAATATCATAGAGAAAAATGGTAGTTGGAAGGAAATATACATTTGACAGGTTTTGTTGCTATTGTTTATCTGCTTTTTAGTGTGACTGTCTTTTGTGATATCAGGGCTAAAGGGAAGTTGATGATGAACAAAAGAAAGAATTGATGAATGAGAGCTCATAGACAGTGAGCAATGTAACCCAAAGGAGAGTGGAAGGATTTGTCTTTGACACTTTAAAGAGGCTGAAAGTAGTGGAACTATGCAGTGGGTTTGCAAAGGATGGATAAAGGAGAGAGGCAGCATGATAGAAAGTTTAGGGGCCAGACGATGGGACAGGCTCAAATCCAACCACTTCCATTTACTAGCTTGCTCAAGTTATGCTTTTCTGGACTTCCAATTTCTTCATCTCTAAAACAGAGGAAAAGTATTACCCCTGTTATAGATTTGTGAATTTATAAGTGAGTTAACATTTATAAGAGCCCTTAAAAAATATCCGGCATAGGTGGTAGTTATTGTGGGGATGATAAAGAAGGTCCTGTTGACTTATATTTGCTCCATGAAATGGGACAAATACAAAAACAGTGTTAACCTCTCTAGGCTCAAAGTCATGCAAATAAACAATGAGACGATTTTTTTTTTCCTGTTAACTTGCTACAGATTTAAAAACTGTAATACCCAGTATTGGCAATGGCGAGTGAATCAGGCCCATACCTCCATGTCTGGTGAAAGCAGAACATATACATCGTCTCCAGGAGGCAATTCGGTCATAGGAATCACAAGATTTTATGATGCCAGTAACACAGAGGTCCTCAGAGGAGGCGTGTGTGCTGTAAAGGGGGTAGAAAGTCCTGCTAGTTGGTTACATTTGACTCCATCCTCAGTTCCCTGATTGGTGAAACTCCTGGGTCCTCCCCCTGGTTCCTATTAATTTCTAGGTTTATGCTCTGTGGTGTAACTGGCCTCGGGCTCCTGTGTTTGTATGCTGTCTTTGTTTCTCTTTCCAACAATTCAGCTTCTTCAAGAGTCTCCCAAAAAAATCCACTAAGGGGGGGGGGTTCACATCCTTGGAGTACAGTCTCACATCTTATTTCTCTCTCTTATTCCCCACCACCCATTACCTCAGGGGGTCTAAAATTCTTCTCTATTGTGCAGAGCATTCCAGCTCTTCCATATTTTCCAGTTCCATAGTTGCATATTAAACCCTTCGGCGCATGCACCGAGAGTATTCAAAGACCTACTGTTACTGGAAGCGTCATTATCAATGGCAAATTTTACTACTACCTCAGCAATGTCATTCCCAGAACTAAATAATCAAATATTTATTTCAGTATCATAATCGCCCAAACATTGTAAACAATTTAAATACTCAACAAAAAGGGTTAATAAATCATAGTTACGTATCATATAATGGAATTCTAAACAACTATTAAAATATGATTTTGGAAAGAATTTAATACGGGCAAATTCTTGCAATGCAATTTTTTAATAAACTGAGGTACAAAGAATAAAACAACCAAAATGGGGTAGCCTTTAATCTCCCTTCCCATCAACATTTTAATAAAGAGTAATGCATATAGAAGGTTATAAAATTTAGGCAGTGCAGAAAGTTACAAAATGGAAAGGGAAAGCCTTATTTCCCTCCTTCCTCTCCCCTACTACCCTCTCCATATGAACAATTGCTTTTTTACTTCCTAATTTTAAAAGGCATAAATCTGCATAAATTCACATCTATCTTTATTTTAATTTTACACAAAGGACTATACAGTTTACATTGTGTTATAACTTTTTATACTTATGATACGTTATAGAGCTCTTTCAATAATCAGCATATATATGTATATGCTATATACACATTTTAAAATATGACATAGATAATATTCCACATTGTTCCATCATATTGATATATTCTAAATTATTTGACAAGTACCCTATTTTTGGGAACTCTGGATGCTATATTTGCTTCCAAAAATTGTTCCAATTTACACTCCAATTTATAGAGTTTTCCCACATTTTTATTGCATCCATACTGAGTGTCATTAAAATTTACACTATATATTTAAAAGGGAAAAAAAGCCCAATTTAAAAATGTAAATGAAGTCATTCAACTTCCAATTAATGAGCAAGTACTAGGTGAACTTAAAAATCATGACATGGTAGGGGCAGCTGGGTGGCTCAGTTTGTTAAGCATCTGACTTTGGTTTGGGTCATGATCTTACAGTTCATCAGTTCTACCCCT
The DNA here is from genome assembly GCF_018350195.1 of Panthera tigris. NCBI lineage: Eukaryota > Metazoa > Chordata > Mammalia > Carnivora > Felidae > Panthera > Panthera tigris. The sequence goes on from NC_056664.1 coordinate 116,544,253, forward strand.
GCATAGGGCTCCGCACTGATAGTACAGAGCCTGCTTGGGATTCTCTCTCTCTCTGCTCCTCCCTCTATCACACTTTTCTCTCTCTCAAAATAAGTAAAGAAACTTTAAATAAAAGAAAAGAAAAATCACGACATGATACTACACTTTGTATAACAGAAATCAGTAAGATACGATTCTCAGCCTCTGCCTTCAATCTAATAATCCGGAGGAGAGGAGGAAGATGAGAACAAGACACAATAAAACAAAGAGGGAAGAAAAGAAAAAGAAGGAGAAACGATTTCCATGCTAAAGCTAAAATGAAGAGCAGAACATGGAAGAAGAAATGATGTGTTTCCACTGGGCTTAGGAAAGCTTGCACAATACAGGTGCCATTTTACCTGGGGTTTTAAAAACAAACAGCTCCAGTTTGTTGATGCTTACTATGTACCACACACTATGCCGATTTACTTTAAGTGCATCTTCTAATTTAATCTCCATCACCATACGAGGTAGATAAGAATTGCATAGGCCTTTATAAATAAGAAAACGGAACCTGAGCAAGCTTAATTGCTTAAAGTCACACAGTTGTTGCCCCATACCTTCCATGTCCAGCTCATTTAAATCTCATAATGTTCCCCTTACGTAAGCACTGCTATTACCCCTTTTACAGGTGATAAAAATAAGACATGGAGGACTTAACTTATCTGTTCAAGGTCACAGGACAGACAAGTGGCAGAGCAGGGACGTACAGGGAGGCAATCTGATTCAGAGCCCCTTTGTCGATTCCTGTGGGGGAGAACAGGATGGGGGAGTCACCGGAAGAGGAGAGCACTGCTTGAGCCTTAGTGTAAAGGATGGCTCTCGGATGGGCCAGACTCTGGAAGCACGGTGACCAGTAAGGGAGTTGTTCACGAGGGATTTAACAGGGCCAGTGTGGGTGGGAGCCGAATGAGTGTGCAGGAATGAGACACATGGCAGAGATAGAATAGAAAAGACCCAAGGACTAAATAGGTGCCTCAGTCACAGCCTGCTCAGCCTTCACCTCCCTAAACTAAAATCACAGCTCACAGGTAGCCTTACATTCCTTTCCTCTGGGTTATTTTAGAGGCCTGTTTCCAGATGCTTCTGTTAGCTTTGCAATCACTCTTGTGCAGCGTGGGCTTGAGAAAAGACAGTGCTGGTGAACTTTGCAGATCAAATAGTTCTCCTCCCTCTCTCAATCACGCACCAGTCATATGAGGTCAGGGTGGGGGGTATCGAGCAGGTTGCAAGAGAAATAGCCTCCTACCCTCCAATAGTTTCTAATAAGAATGAAGAGGTGGGTCCTAGTGACATATTTTTCAGATATCCTAACACTTGTTCTGCAGCATTTGACACGCCGGATTATTCCGTCCTTGAAACCCTACTAACTTCTACCATACTAGTCTTACTGATTTTCTTCTGTGGAGAGCAAGATGGGGTCACTCACGTCAAGCAGTGACTTATGCCAAGCTGTGATGTAAGCAGCCAAGGGCATTGCAGCTAAGACCTGATATCGCTGAAAGCGTCACAGGCTGATGACATCCAGAACTGATAACCAGCAAGCAGAACCAGAGGACGACTGCAAAGGCCCAAGACTGATTAAACCCCTTTAAAAAGGGAGGATTTTTGCAGCAAACTGTCAAGTCTCTCCAGACACTGACCCTTTTATGTCTGATGGCATTAAAAAAGCAACTGCCACCCAAGATTCAGCCCAATTGATCTCTGAACGTAGCAGAGATCTTCCACTGCCTCAACATAATAAGCAGCACACGTCGAGAGCTGGCCTGGACCAGACCCAGGCCTCATCCCAACTGCATGCTCACTGACTGACTTCGCGTTTGGTTTGTTAACTCCTTACCCTTCGTTGTCTCTTGTTTGTTGTATGACTTTGTATTGGGCTTTGCCTGGTATGATGTGTATGAAGCCAAGTTAAGTGTGTAGGGAAATGCCATTGAGTTTGGAATCCTGAACCTGCTTTACATTAACCTTGCTTTATGATTGAATAAAGCTGACACCGTGGAAAGACACAACTCGTGTGCGTGCCTTCATAGCGTGCTTGTGACATCCTCCTGCCTCTCTAACTTGCCTTTCCATTCCACTTAAACATGGTCTGTTCCTTCACCTGCCTGCCTCCTAAAGGACCAATGTGCTCCATGGTTTGTTCAGCATCCTTCGATTCTCCCTTGTCTGCTTCTGGTACAATCTCAAATAAATTCACTTAGAATCTTTTCATTGTCAATTTACAGAAATAAGAGGACCTAAACTTCTTATTTATTTCACTATGTTCCTTCTGGAGAACATATTAAGCTTGTAATATTCATATAGCTTTGGCTAGAACTCATTTCTGAGAAGGTCACATGGGTCAACTTTACCTACTTCCTTTTCTCAGCGGGTCTGATGATTGGCTCCTTGACTACATTCATGCCTAGGCTTTTGCACTGCTTTCAGCTACTATGCATAAACACTTTATGTAGCCTAATCTAGTTATTAGGAATCTATATCAGTAGTTCCCAGATTTTACAACATATTGGAATCACCTAAGGATTCTTAAAAAAAAATACTGGCACTCTGTCTCCACCCCAGACAGGCTGATTTAATTGGCATGGGGTGGGACTTAGACACTGGACTTTAAAAAAGCTTACCATATGGGGGTGACTGGGTGGCTCAGTCGGTTGAGCATCTGACTTCAGTTAAGGTCATGATCCCATGGTTCGTGATTTCGACCCACGTTGGGCTGTGTGCTGACAGCTCAGAGCCTGGGGCCTGTGTCTCCCTGAATCTCCCTGAGATTCTGTGTCTCCCTCTCTCTCTGCCCCTCTCCTGCTCATGCTCTGTCTCTCTGTCTGTCTGTCTCTCTCTCTCTCAAAGGTAAAAGCTTACCATATGATCCTAATGTGCAACAAAATTTGGAAACTACTACCTCCTTTGGTGGTTCTCACACCCAGTTACTCAATGGAAACACTTAGGAAGTTTCTTAAAAAAAAAATGTGGATTTCTGAGTCCTACCTTAGGCCTCAGCCAGTGGTACTCAGCAATCTTGAGTTTGTAGAAGTCTTCTGGTGAACGGATACTGAGACTGACTTCCTGCCATGCATGCAACTTGGAGTGGGCCTTTATGGCTGGATTACTACCTGTCTTCATTCCAGTTTTTTTGAATGGCACCATAACATAACTGGCCCCTGTATCCTGAGAATGGTCTATAGCTTCTGTTCTGATCCATGTTTTTGCGTTCAACTCATGTATATAAGATCCCGAAGACATTTGGCTGTCATCTCATGTACACTTCATTTTCAACTGTGGCCATAATTGAATTGATAATTTTTTGTTTTGTGTTGTATTTCTCTTCTCTGCCTCATCCAGGTGAGTATCACCCTCATCTACACTGATGTACAAGTCCCAAGTCTAGCCACCATCTTTGAATTCTCTTCTCGTAAGCCCGCAGCTAATAGTAACTAAGTCTGCTGCACTAAATTCTATCCTGTTGGTTCTCTCCATTTTGCAGATTATAATCTATTTTAGATTCATATTATCTCCCAACCAGAGACCTTTTAATAACCTAGCTGATCTCTCTGCCCGCTGATTTCCTGACTGCTAATCTCAGCTTTCTTCAAATCTCAGCTAGATTCAAATCTAGCATACAAAGCGCTTCATGAGTTTTGCCTTCAGCCTCAGTTTCTCAGGACAAAGTTTCCCTTTCGTGTGAATCACCTGGGACCCCTCTCAAGACCTGAACCAGATTCCCTGGAGGAAGAGCCCCAGCTATCTAATATTTAACAAGCCTTAGCTGATTCTGCTGATCTCACAAGATGGAGAAACCCAGCCCTCAGACACTCCCATTCCTCTTGTCATTTTAGAAAGCCAATTTGCATGAGGTTTCCAGAATAAACTACACTGTGCCATGTCTACTGTGTCATTTGTCTGTGCCTTTCCACCTGGCTTACTTCTACTTATCCCTAAGGTCCCCTCATGGGGTGGAGTCTCCTGACTCTTCAGGTGCCACTCTTCTGTGCTCTTCTGTATTTCTACAACACCTCGCGCCCACCCGTATTCCACCATTTGCCACCTTGTTATTTTCTTATCTAACTTCCCCACTAGAATTTGAATTCTTTGATGATACATACTACATCTTGGTTTTCTTTTTCTTTTTATCCCCAGATTCCAGCACAATGTTTTGTATAATAAATGTTTGTTGTATGCATTACTAGAAAATGTAAACAGAGGAGTCCATTATTAAGTAAACAGGGTTGTCAAAAGCCTGGGCAGATTTAGCAATACAGACAACTATCCGAATTTGAATTTAAGGCTGGAGGTCGTATACTAACAACAATTTAAAATACAAGCAGATATACACAGAGAGAATCATAGCGTAAGTACTGTGTCAGTCAAAATTTTAATTGCAAGTCGTAGACACTGATACAGGCTGATTGGAATGGAAAAGAAATGTATTGAAAGGTTATTGGGAAGCCGACAGAATTTCCAGGAAGACTAAGATGCCAGCTTTTGGAAACAGGCAGGAACAGAGGGAGGCTGAGCGGCTAGAATCACAGCCACTGCTGAACAATGGAGGCTGCAGCTCTTACACCTGTCTCTACCAGCACGGGGCACGATTATGCCGTTGGCACAGCTTCCAGAAACTGTTGCTGAGGCCGCTGTTGCTAAAATGACTTCTCTACTTCTCCTATTCCTTGCCTCCCTCACTCCAGATTCAAATCTCAGAAGGCTTCTGGTGACTGGACAGGTTTAGGTCCGGGTGTGTGTGACAGAGGGTGCAGCGAAAGCATACTTCTGGACTTCGTGGGTGTGCAACAAAGGTTCCAACCTTGGAGAATTCTTCCAATAAAGGCAGGAGTTCAGATGCTGGGTAGACAATTAAAAAAAAATTCATTTCTAATTTTATACAATATTATGAAATGGTAAAATTAATTAAAATCCTAGGGTTCTGTTAAATTAATTCCTGAGTAAAATAACAACATTCACTACATACTGTGACAACGGACTCAAGTCTTCAGGCAGCAATCACTGCAGCATAGATTCCTCCCAGGACTCCTGGAGAAGGAATAGGAATTCAGAGGAAAAAGTTAGGTTCCACATACTGGGAAGAGAGAGGACAGGGCTGGGCTCCAGGGTGTGGGTCAAGAGTTTTGTAACGGGGCAGATGGAACTGAAGCCAAAGAGTGCGAAAAAAAGCATAAGTTGAAAATGATTGCCTCACACGGGGGGAAGTATTCAAGGTTAATTGGTTCATTTGAAATTTTATTTCTTTGTTTTCACTTAAAGAAAGTCTTCTTTGTCAAAGGGTATGTAACTTTAAAAACGTAAGCAATATTGAAAAATGCAAACAAGAAAGTTTAAACATTAATCGCTTCAAATCCTGCCCCTATGAAATGGCCATTAACAGTAGCAGAACATCATTCTAACCAACTCCGTACATATGTTTACAGATAGAAGCGTCTGGACTGCCACATCACACTGCTCCAGAGGTCACCATTCATATAGAATGCACATTACAAAGGTAGACGACTAGATGGACGGATGGACTGATGGATGGATGGACTTTTGTTAAATGGTCTCATGTTAATAAAAGTAACAGTTTTGATTTTAATCAATAGAGAAAAAGTTAGATCAATGACTTCAGAGATGTCTCTTCATCACAAAATACGTAATTTCCTCTGTAAAAAAACCCTAGCATTAAAAAAACAAGAGATGAAAATTGTTATTAAAAATTTTTTCTTAATATCTATTTTTTTTAATTTTTTTAACGTTTATTTATTTTTGAGACAGAGCGAGACAGAGCATGAACGGGGGAGGGGCAGAGAGAGAGGGAGACACAGAATCGGAAGCAGGCTCCAGGCTCTGAGCCATCAGCCCAGAGCCTGTCGCGGGGCTCGAACTCATGGACCGCGAGATCGTGACCTGAGCTGAAGTCGGACACTTAACCGACTGAGCCACCCAGGCGCCCCATTAATATCTATTTTTGAGAAAGAGAGAGAGAGAGAGCGTGCACACGTGCTAGCAGGGAAGGGGCAGAGAGAGAGGGAGGCACAGAATCCTAAGCAGGTTCCAGGCTCTGAGCTGTCAGCACAGAGCCTGACGTGGGACTCAAACCCACGAACAGCGAGATCATGACCTGAGTTGAAGTTGGACGCTTAACCGACTGAGCCATCCAGGCACCCCCCCAAAAATTGCTACTTTTTTTGTTTCAACTAAGTGTTTGGTTTTAGACACTATCAGTAGACTCAGTGCTACGAGACATGAGAACTTGAGCACTCTTAAACTTCTTGTAACCTGCTCCTCTCAATCTTGCCATATCTGTGCGTTGTTTTCCTTCTATCCTGTCAAGACTTCTGGTAGTTATGTTTGGTTGTCATTTTCCAGTATTCTGTAATGGAAATGGATTAATTGCTCAGCACATGTCCTTTTGCCATCTACTTATCCATTCCTCGGTTTTTTATTTTGACTCATTTTGTTATACAGTTCAATTTTTGTCATCAAATAAGTATATTTTTCTTTACAGGGAAAACTAAGTATATTCCCTGAAGTTTTCCTTGGTTAACTATGTTTTTTTTTTTACTTACATGACACCATGCCTGGAAAAATGTTCTCTGATCCTGCTTTCTTTACTTCAGAACTTTTTACATTTCTCCATGGTCTCTGGTATTGATTATTGCTGTGGACAGAAGTGAGATGCCAGCCTTTTTGTGGTTGTTGTTGTTGTTTTTCTTTTGTCGATTATTTGGTTTTTTTGCCTAGATATTAGATTATTTTTTAAAATTAATTATTTTTATGTAAATTTTAGTTAGTTAACATACATGATTGGTTTCCGGAGTAGAATTCAGTGATTCATCTCTTACATACATTACCCAGTGCGTATCACAAGTGCCCTCTTTAATACATATCACCTATCTGGCCCATCTCCAACCCATCTCCCTCTATCAACCCTAAGTTTGTTCTCTATCATTAAGAATCTCTCATGACTTGTTACCCTCTCTTCTCTTTCTACTCCCTCCTTCCCATATGTTCATCTGTTTTGTTTCTTTAATTCCACATATGAGTGACATCATACAGTATTCGTCTTTCTCTGACTGACTTACTTCGGTTAGCATAATACATTCTAGCTCAATCCATGTTTTTGCAAATGGCAAGATTTAATTCTTTTTGATGGCTGAGTAGTATTCCATTATATATATATATATATATATATATATATAAACATTTAATTGTCTATTATATATATTATAATATATATTATATATTCCCTGACCCTCAGTCAGGGAAAAAGAACTACTGCAAATTAAAGGCATTATAATGCATTTATAATGCCTTTATAATGCATTATAATGCCTTTAATTTGCAGTAGTTCTTTTTCCCTGACTGGGGAGTTCCCACCAGGGAATGAGCTTCCCTGATGAAGAGAAACAGGTCAGCTGCAGGGCACCTGGGTGTTCAGTTGGTTAAGTGTCCGACTTTGGCTCAGGTCATGATCTTGAGGTTCGTGACTTTGAGCCCTGCGTCAGGCTCTGTACTGACAGCTCAGAGCCTGGAGCCTGCTTTGGATTCTGTGTCTCCCTCTCTCTCTGCCCCTCCCCCACTCACTCTCTGTTCCCCCCCACCAAAAATAAATAAACATTAAAAAAAATTAACAACAACAACAAAAGAAACAGGTCAGCTGCAATGGAATCCTTATAATATATAGTTATAATCTATAATATAAATACACATGTCTTCTTTTATCCATTCATCTGACTATTCGTTTTTATACTTTCCATACTTTCAAATTCAACAAGTAAGCCAGAAGTTTCCTGGAACGGAGAATTCCTTATCTAATTATTTTTATTCTTATTACAATTTGAGGTACGATTATTGCTATCATGACTTTGGCAGTCCTGAGAAAGAGTTCTTCAGCAACTTTGAAAAGTTAGGGTTATGAGTGTGTCAAGAAGAATGCCAGATGCTGTCTCTGATTCTGATTTTGTTTCTAGTTCCATTCTCTTTGGATTTTGTTCTTTCTCGTGTTCAAGCAAGTCCTGTAGCTCTTCTTGGGTAGCTTGAAGTACTTCCCTGCACTGAACAATTTCTGGAAAGATGATGTAAAGAAGTAACAGGAGTAGAAATTATTGTTACTAGGGAGGAGAGTGCTCTTGGTGGAGGGTTGTAGCGAGTTCTGCACATAGCAAGTGTGGTAGACCAGATGTATTATCTGGAAATGAGTTTTGTGAGATTCTTTCTGCCTGGCCAATGGTCTGTGATTTGTGATAGGTAGATAGATAGATAGATAGATAGATATGGATAGAAGGGTCTGAACAGAATTTTCTTTCTAGAATGAGTAGATGAGGTGGTTGGGAGTCCATGAAGGCAAAATACTTCTGCATAGGCCTCCCATGCAGAAATAATTTGTGTCATTTTGTTGAGGGAATCTACTTCCACCAAGAGGATTTTGTATCTTAGGAAAGAAAAGGGGAAGATCCAGTAATAAAATAACAGGTGATATTATGCCAGAGGTGCTTGTGGGTCAAGGGGCTTAAAATAATTATTCCAGATCCTTAGATCTACTTTGCCTGTATGCATGTGACATAAAAGCGTGTATACTGGACATGGATTTAGCAAAGTTAGAGTCATCAGAAATTCCAGAGGATCATTTCAAATAGCTTTAGTGGGCCACAGCGCCTGTACATGGCAGAAGGATCGCATTTGTGGGTGTGCATCTTATGCCAACACACGTATCTAGTTGGTTTAGTTAAAAAGTCTCTCACCTATCACTGGACCATACTGCTGGAGGCTCTGGATCCTGAGTAAGTGCTGTGCATATAAGCGTTGGTTGGCTTCCCTGGATTGTCTTCCTCAACCCTGACAGAGGCTGAAAGATCACAAAGGGTTTGCATTAGAATATTTCTTGTGATAGGCTGGTCTTGTGCCTTATAGAGCAGTGTCTTTGTGGTTGTTGAGGCTCCTGTCTCTCATTAGCAATACAGAGCTCCCCTCTGCAGAAGCAAGACCAGTTCTCAAGTGTGTAAGAGCTACTCACAGCTTGTAAGTGAGGTGTGGATGTATCTCAGGATACTGAGCCCCTTTAATTCAAGAATTCTTAGAAGTTAGTTACCTATGTAAAAAAAATTAGGAAATGGCCTATAAAAGTTCAGATTTCCACCTTTTCTTGTAAAATGAGATATGATAGTCATGCCAAGTGTACATTTCCAACGGCATTACCAGATCCAGCGGTGCTAAGGAGAGCCGAGAAGTAGGTGTCCTTTTGACATGGGGCTGTGCTCCCCAGTTCACCAGGGTCCCCACCAGTTTTTATCCTCGCGATACAGAGGCCAGTGGCCAGTTCCCAGTTACGGTTACACTGGAACTTTTATGTCTCTTGTAGTAAAGTCAAGAGGAACATGACCTACCTCCTAGGCTTTACCTCTACCATAAGTGAAGACACACAAGATAAACTGAGAGGATAATGGATTTCTTTTTCATAGCCTCCTTCACTTATTGATATTACCTGATGGGAAACTCTAAGCACCTGAGTTTATGACTGTTGCTTTAGAAGGGCAAGGTGGATCAGGTAGGTCAAGATCAGGATATACACAAACATGATGGTTAGATGTAGAAAAGGACAGTTCCTCCCATGTCACCAGTACTTATCTTTGTCATGTAGGAGTAAGGATGCTTAGGAGTAGGGATGAGACTCCTGGGGGGAGAAAAGTCCATGGTAATAAGGGACCATTGGATGTCTTTAGTTGTTTGCAGTCACATATAGCTTGCTGACTTTCCTCCCTGAGTTCTACTCTTATCAAATTATGATGTGATTTTTTTTTAATTTTTTAAAAAAATTTTTAACATTTATTTTTGAGAGAGACAGACAGAGCTTAAGCAGGGGAGGGGCAGAGAGAGAGGGAGACACAAAATCTGAAGCAGGCTCCAGGCTCTGAGCTGTCAGCACAGAGCCCGATGCCGGCTCGAACCCACGGACAGTGAGATCATGACCTGAGCCGAAGTCAGACGCCCAACCGACTGAGCTACCCAGGCGCCCCTCTGATGTGATTTATTGTAAGTTCCCTGCTTACTCTCCATGCCTGAACTACTATGCCAATTAGCAGTTTGTGTGTGAGCTTCACCGATGACTCCAGGCTAAGCATCCTTATAAGCGGTGGTTCCAAAATCATCTGAGTTCCATACCAGCCAGCCACTTTGCAACTACGCAGTCATGTGAGATATTATCCTTGTATGAGTTGTCACCTCGCTTTCCTTGGTCCAGCTTTCAACTTCCTTACAGTTCTTAAAATTATTTTTAAATTTATCTTGGAATGACTAATATATTCCCTTGGTTCAAATTCAAAAAGTAAAAAGGGCATATAGTGAAACGTCTTCCTCCCACACCTGTCCCTCAATCATCCAGTGCTCTTCACTGAAGGGAAATAATATCACCAGCCTCTAATATATCACTTCAAAAATTATTTAGGCAAATATTTCTCGAAGTGTGATCCGTGGACCCCTGGGGGTTTCCACGCTGCACTGAGGGAGTCTGTGAGATCAAAACCACTTCGTAATGGTAATGAGACATCATTTGCCATTTTCACTGTGGGCATTTGCCCTGGTGGCGCAAAAGCAACGTTGGACAAAATCACTGGAACTTTGACATGAACCAAGACGGTACACTACACTGTACCAGGAACCATTATAGTGTTCCCTCCCACATGCTCACAGATGAAAACATTCAAATTTCACTTAATGTCTTTGCTGAGCAAGAAAAGCTCATAATTTTATTAAATCTTGACTCTTGAGTCAGTCTGATGCAAAAGCGAAGTACATAAAAAGTGCTTTTGCTGCATACGAAAGTACTGGTTTAGCTCAAGGAAATGCACTTGCTGGTTGTTGGATTTGCAAACCCAACTGGCTGACTTTTCATGGAACGCCATTTTTTACTTGAAACAATGACAAACTATGGTCATTCATACAAGTGTTTGGCGAACATTTCCTTGAAAATGAACAAAATGTGCCTGTTACTTCAAGAAAAACAAATGACGGTATGAGCTGCAAATTACTAAATTTGAGCTTTTAAATACAAATTAGAATTTTGGAAAACTTGTATCCACCACTGTGACCTCCATAGCTTCTCAGTATCTATAAACTGTTCTGGTGGAATTGCTGGTGAATTGGCAAATGCAATTTTTTGACATTGTAAAATGAGATGTATTAACATTTAATAAAAGATCTGTATAACTCAGTGGACTAATATTTCCCAAATGACCAATGCATAATCTTAAAAAAATCATGCATGGGTAAAAGAACCATCCAAAGTGGAAGGCAGACAATGGATTTCAACATAACTGGGTATGAATAGCTCTTTGATAGAGTTTCAGATACTAGATTGCAATTAACCTTTAAGAAACTACTAGTTGTTGAGTTTTGGTATAATATCAAAGAAGAATACCTACAGTTATCTGGAAAAGTTGACAATACTTGTCTGCTTTCCAACCTCTTATCTGTGAGAAACCAGATCTTAATCCATATCAGTACATATATATCTCCCTTATTCTTTTTATGGCTATATATTATCTCTTTGTAAGAATAAACTATAATTTTTAAAACTAGTCCCATACTGATACATTTTTTGCAACTTATTTTGTTCTTCTAAACAATGCTGCAGTAAGTGACCCTGTACCTATGTTATGTCACACATGCAGGGGCAAATCCATAGGACAGAATTAGAAATGCTGGTCAAAGATTTAAGTGGATTTGTAATTTTGATATATGTTGCAAAACTTACAAACTCATGCTTTTTTTGAACAAAGTAAGTAATTTATGACAGCTTTATAAAAATAGATTGCATCAATGTTATATTAAATTGTGATCAGGTAAATATAACAGAGTTGAATGGCATGTACATACACACATATGCAACTTACGTGTTTGGGAGCAAAAATTGATTTAATAGAATAAAAATTAAGAAAGGTGTAAAGTTGGGGCACTTGGATGGCTCAGTTAGTTAAGCATTCAACTTCAACTCAGGTCATGATCTCATGGTTTGTGAGTTCAAGCCCTGCATCGGGCTCTGTGCTGACAGCTCAGAGCCCGGAGCCTGCTTCGGATTTTGTGTCTCCCTCTCTCTCTCTGCCCCTCCCCCACTTGCACTCTATACCCCTCTCAAAAAAATAAAAAATTAAAAAATTAAAAAAAAAGAAGGGTGTAAAATCTATTACAATATACAAAATATATTGTTGATTGTCCATTAATCTCCTATATCATGAAAGTAATTTGGGAGAGGCCGTAAGTTTTGGGCATTTGTTCAGTATTTAGTTGACATAATTTGGCAACTTTTGCGTGAGGCCTTGAGGCAGCTGACACTGACTGCACCAGTGAACACAAGGCCTCACCATTTCTAAATTCCAAGTTCATGGTGGCCATGGGAGGAGATAGTGCTTGTCATTACAGAGGCAAGATTTCAGAGTGGGGTGGAGCTGTATTCCAGGCCAAGACTGATGGAGACAGACAAGGTGAGTTCTTGGGTTCTTGCTTGGATACTGCAGGTGTTTACAGCTCATAGATATGGGCTAGTAAGTGATATAATGAAATATCTCTGGGGGGGGGGGTGGATTTTTTTTTAAATCTTAACGTTTTCAAATAGTTTAAAGAAATGAAAGTTCTTAGTTCCCTCCCCTCTGTCCCCAAACTAACCATCACAATTTTTCTTTTGGCATTTATTGATCTTTTTTGCTCATTACCGGGTGCCCTATATCTTCCATTCCATCTTCAGATATCAACTTAAATGCCATCTCCTCCAGAAAACGTCCCAAGTTTCCCTTGAACTCAACAAAATTATTTTTCTTTATACTCCCATAGGACTTTTTACTTCCTCTGCCATAGCATATATTATGATGTATTATAACTGCCTATTTATTTACAAGATTTACACTATATCTTACATCCTAATGGGAGTGCTGACATGTGTCTTATTCAATGTTTTTTTCCTAGAACCCAGGATAGTGCCTGGTATATAGTAGGCACTCAATAAATATTCGTCAAATTAATGAATAAACAGAAGGATTAATTTAGCTAGAACATGGGCTCAACGCATCTGGAAATTTTCATTTAAAGGCCTCAAATCTCCTAACAACTATTGTATTTTATTAGCTCATTATTTTATTTTATTTTGGAGAGAGAGAGAGAGTGTGTGTGTGAGCAGGGGAGAGGGGCAGAGGCAGAGAGAGAATCTTAAGCAGACTCCACGCTCAGCACAGAGCCTGAGGGAGGGCTCAATCCCACAACCCTGGGATCATGACCTGAGCTGAAATCAAGAATCAGATGCTCAGCCGACTGAGCCACCCAGGCGCCCCTCATAGCAGCTACTTTAAATAGCAATATTTTCACATCATTTGTTTTACTGTTTCATGTAAAATTCTAGCAAAATAAATACACATGATATCTCTAATGTGGATATAATATGGTTTGGTACAATATAGAAAGCTGTTTTCGGGGCACTTGGGTGGCTCAGTTGGTTATGCTTCTGATTCTTGGTTTTGGCTCAGGTCATGATCTCACAACTCGTGAGTTCAAGTCCCCATCAGGCTCTGTGCTGACAGCGTGGAGCCTGCTTGGGATTCTTTGCCTCCCTCTGTCTTTGCCCCTCCCCCGCTCTCTCTCCTTCTGTCTCTCTTAAAAATAAGTACACATTTTTTAATAATTAAAAAAAGGAGAAAGCTATTTTTTCTCTGTTGTCTCTACTTTCCCTAGTAATATTAGTGCTATTTGCCTTACTTGCCATCAATGCAACTTTGAGCCAAAGAAGAGGAAAATGAATTCTCCACAAAGCAATAGGATAAACCACTTAAGAAAAGTAGCAAACAATAAGTTAGTATAATATACACATAACAGCCCGGTGAAAGCAGTCTTTAAATGGCACTATTAAGTATGAGATTACTTTTCCATATTGACCAAAATTGATTTATTTTCCTTGGTTTCGTTTCTAAACTGCCTTAGGCCAACCAAAGCAAATAGAATCTCAAGATACGGGGTAACTTATTATCATCTTTTAATTCCGAAAAAGCTTCCCATGTGTCAACTTACTGTGATCGAGGATCAAGTGAGGAGAAACTCTTGAAAAGAGGAAGTGTCAGGAAGATGCTCCTTGCTACCTCTCCACTTTTCTGAAAGGCCAAATCCTATTCATTTATTCTGAGAAGACTTCTCCCGTGCTTCCATTCCAGCCAGAACGTATTATTCCCTTTCCTGGGTTTTTCACATATGTCCCTAGTTCTGTGTTTGCTCTTGTGTCTTTGGACAGAAAATGCACTTCTTGGGGGTCCATCCTGAGTTTTCCTGAGCGATCCAGCACAGTGACTCACATATGCTGATGGCCCGTAGATATTTGTTGGATGCCTTAGCATCTCTGCGGTGACTTGCCCTATTGTCTATGTGGACATCTGATGTAGAGAACCAGGGTATTCAGAGCAGGTGGAAATATGAAGCCAAACTCTTAAAAATACAGAAAGGTTTCAGCAAGTACAAGAGGATTTAAATGAAGAGGGTAAGAATCATTTCAAGGGCATCACAGCTTAACTTAAGCACTGGGGACAGACCTGGCTCAAATCTTGACATGAACATTTGTAAGTTTGTATTCTTTGCTAGAGGACTTAACCTCTCTAAACTTTAGTGTGTTCATCTGTAAACTGAGGATAATAAGAGCAACTACCTATGTTAGGCAGAATTCTAAGATGGCCCCAAAGGTTTCCCCCAACTGGTACCTACACTCCCATTATAATTGCCTCTCCTTGACTATGGGAGGGACCTGTGATGGAATTTTACTCTGGTGATTAGAGCATGGTGTGTGACGAAAGTGAAGACATTTTTCAGATGAAATTAAGTCTCCTAATCATTTAACTTGGAGCTAATCAAAAAGGGAGATAATGCTGGGTGGGTCTGACCTAACTAGGTGAGCCCTTAAAAGGAGAGTCCAGGGTTTTCCTGAAGGGAAAGAGATTTTGCGGCCCTGCTTGAAGAAGCAAACTGCCTTGTTGTGAGAGGCCTAGAGATAGGGTCATGTAACAGAAACTGCAGCCTCCATTTGATAGCCAGCAAGAGAAGGGAACTTCAGTCCTACAATCACAAGGTGCAGAATTCTGCCAACAACCGTGCAAACCTCAGAGGACTCCAAACCCCAGTTGAGAGCTTAGCCCTGGCTGACATATTGACTGTAGCATTGAGAGGCCCCCAATCTCAGGTATGCCTAGAGCCCTAACCCAAAGAAACTGCGATAATAAACATGTGTTATTTGTCAGCAGCTACACTCATGGCCATTTGTTATACAACAAAGGGAAACAAATAGGCCACCTTATGGGGAAAGTTTTTAGGTTATAAGCAACTGTTTCTGGCTAACATTAGATTTTTTAAAAAAGCAGAATATATTGGAACACAATTTGGTATGTCAAAGGGTTGAAGGAAAAATTAGATGATCGGGCCTTGGGGTAACAGGGACCAGGGCTACTCTGAGGTTAGTATTCAGGAATTTGGGGGGGGGGTGTAGTTTGAAATAACTTACCTCCAACCACCATACCTTTGTCACTTGGCCCATGAATCAGATTCGCCTGACAGTGTAATTGGCCTCACTTCCATTACCCATGCTTCCTTGAGGTCAGGACGTGTTAGAACTGACAGACCGCCCCCCGCCCCCAAGACCACAGGGAATAAGACTGGGAGTTCTCCGGGGACCATGTGGTGATGTTAACGAAAGAAGAGGAAAGGAATCTGGGGAAGCCACAAACAAAATAAATGCACCTTGGTCCCTATAGCGTTGTTGAGAAGACATGAGATAATACAGACAAAGTGCATAACACAGTTCTTGGCGCCCCGTAATCACTCAGTGAATTTTAACCGTAATTATTAAGCACAAGGGGGCCTGAACTTCATGTTGACAGTAAAATTAAGAACACTGTCTCTGAAGATGAAAAGAGAAATCCCATCTTGATGAGGGAAAAATTTCCCTAGCACTCAAGAAGACAGGCTTAAGTGCCTGTTGCTACCTTGATGATTTATAATTAAAGGGTTATC
The DNA here is from genome assembly GCF_018350195.1 of Panthera tigris. Classification (NCBI taxonomy): domain Eukaryota; kingdom Metazoa; phylum Chordata; class Mammalia; order Carnivora; family Felidae; genus Panthera; species Panthera tigris. Next base: position 116,560,288 of record NC_056664.1, read on the forward strand.
AGAGGATAGAAAGTTCTAGATTCCTAAGTGCTATTTGTGCTGATTATTGCCATGTACTCAAAACCAAACCAGCTATGAGACAGAATGCTTCAGACTCTGTGGGTCAGGGAGGGAAGCCAACTGATGGTGGCTATATGTCTTCTCACAAAACTCTTAATGGTTGGCTCACGGCTCCGCTTGTAAATATGCTGGACAGTGTCTAAGCCCAACCATCCGTGTTTAAATTACGGCTTTCAATTTGAAATTTTAGAAAATTAATTCCAATATGAGATGATAGCCATGTTTACTAAGGACCATGAATAAAATCTGTATCAGCTGTGAGTACCTGGTATTGAGGGATGTGGTGGTGTTTTTAAGGTGGGCTTTCCTTTGACCTTTCAGTTGGTGAGTGCCATTGGTCAGTAAACCCCTTCTGAGGGAGGCCCATCTAATCGGGTGGTGTCATTTCCAGCCTGGAACAGCACTGATGGCTGAATTTAACTTCCGTTCCATTCTGTTCTCCTCTGTAAGTATTTATTGAGCCCCCGTTATGCACAATGAACTGCATTAAGGGCTATGCTAGATTAAAAAAATGAAGAAATGAGACAGAGCTCCTGCCCTTAGGGTATTTTATTATCTCAAAAGAGAGACAAAAGTTTACAAGGACCAGACACAATATAGAGCAGAATGTGGCAAGTGCTAAAATAGATACAGAGACAGAGGAAACCTTTAAATTTCCAGTGTAATTACACCTGGACTTTTTCATTGTAGAGGTAGAATTTGAGCCTTTTTCAGTTTATATGTCCCTCTGGGACAGTTAGCACTTTATTTATTTATTTACTTACTTACTTTTTGAATTCCCAGTACCCAGAATAGTCCTTGGCATTTAATATATGTGACTAAAAATATGAATTAGAAAAAAATTTAAATTGTAAAATACACATAACATAAAATTGACCATTTCAATTTATTTTTAATGTTAATTTATTTTTGAAAGAGAGAGAGAGAGACACAGAGCACGAGTGGGGAAGGGACAGAGAGAGAGGGAGACACAGAATCAGAAGCAGGCTCCAGGCTCTGAGCTGTCAGCACAGAGCCCGACGCGGGGCTCAAACTCATGAACCACGAGATCATGACCTGAGCTGAAGTTGGACGCTTAACCAACTAAGCCACCCAGGTGCCCCCAAATTGACCGTTTTAACCATCTTTATTTGTACAGTACAGTGGTATTAAGTAAATTTGTACTGTTGCAAAACCATCACCACCATCCATCTTCAGAGTTTTTTTCATCTTGTAAAACTGAAACTCTGTACCCATTGAACAATAACTCCCCGTTTCCCCTCCTCCCTGCCCCTGGCAATCACCGTTCTACTCTCTGTCTCTGTGAATTTGACTACTCTGGGTATCTCATAGAATTGGAATCCTACAGTACTTGTCCTTTTGTGCCTGGCTTATGTCACGGAACCTGTCTTCAAGGTTCATCCACGTTACAGCATGTGTCAGAATCTCCATCCTGTTATAAGGCTTACTAATATTCCGTTATATGTATATATCACATTTCATGTATCCGTTCTGTTGATGGCCATTTGTGCTGTTCCCACCTTTTGCTATTGTGAATATGCAATATGAAATATCTGTTCAAGTGAGTTAGAAATTTTGATAGGTCATGGGGGGGGGCAGAGACAGGGCATTTTAAGCTTGGGAAATAGCATGGGCCGAAGCAAAGACAAGTAACAAGGCATTGGGCTTGCTTTGCATGGCTTTCTCGTGGTTTTGTGGGGTGTAGTACCTGAAGATGGAAAGATCCATCTATTCCAGTGCTTGAAGGGCACTAAGATGAACATTTTCTAAAGTTATGAGGAACCATTTAGGGATTCGGAGCAGGGGAGTAACATTACCTACTTTATACCTGAGGAAAGTAATTGTAGTGGAAAGGATATGGGTAGAGATACAGGGTAATAACCCTGGCAGGAGACAAAGTAGTAAAAGGCGGAAGAGGGTGTAGAGGAGAGATTATTACACAGGAACAATCAGTAGGATCTGTCGACAACTGGGCATGGGTGGTAGGAAGAGGAAGTTGCACTTCAATCAGTGACTGAGAGAACAGTGACATTATAAACTGGGATGAAGAATGTGGAAGGAAGAAGCAGGCGAAAACAATAGTTACCCTTTATTAAGCTCTTCTGAGTTAGGTGCCTTCCATGCATTATGTCATTTAATCTTGATAATGGTCCCTGAAGTAGGGGTTATTATACTTGGGGAGAAACTCAGTTTGGGTAGATTAAGTTATGAAGATCTGGTTAAGTGATAGAATTGGGACCCTCACTCAGTTGGAATTCCAAAGTTGAAGGCTTTGTTCTTATAACCCCCACACCATTCCATTGTCTTCAAACACACAGAATATACGTGTGGATTCATCTCTCAAGAAATCATAAATGTAGCTCAGTAGAATGATCTCATACAAAAATATAGTCCAGGAGTTCTTTACACAGTGGTGAGTTCTTCAAATGATGCTGGGTGGGTACATGAGTTCACTCAAGAGAGAATGTAGAGACAGAAGGGAAGACCAGAAGCTAATTCCAGAAGCACTCATATTTATCAAGCGGGAGGGGGAAAAAGGACGAAGCCTGAGGGACAAGAGAACATTGAGAACAGTGAACTGGCAACGAGTTCGAACGAAAAGACAGTTTCAGAGAAGGGATTAGTCAACACTGTCAAATCTAGAATCTTAAATAGAAAGTGGACTGTGGTCAGTAGATTTGACATTTAGGAAGTCATTGGAGACTCTACAGAGAAGAGGGAATATATAGCAATGCCCATGGATTGAAGAATGAATGAGAGGTGAAGAAATGAAGAAAGTGAATGTAAACTACTTGTTTAAGAAGTTTGGCAGCAAAGCAAAGGAGAAATTATGGCACAGTATTTGAAAGGGCATAGAGTTGACAGAAGGTTTTCTTTTTCTGGATTGGGAAGATAAGCATGAGTATGTTTTTTGGCTGTGAAAAAGCCAGGGCAGAATAACGGACTGTAAATGTTGGGAGACTCATGAAAATTCGTGAGGTACTAGAGACAGTGTGACCAAGAGCGCAGTTAGAGGCACAGCCTGGGGAAGGAGTAGGGAAGTTTTCCCCTGGAGATGGGAGAGGAAAGGAGAGAGATTTGGAAGTCGAAGGAAAGAGTTGCAGGAGCTTGTGTTGGGAGAGAACGCTGGAGCAGAGTCTGACCTTGAGATGAGTAAACAGCTGATTTGGCCATGAAAGACGGAGTCAACTAGAGACAGATGAATAAATTATCCAGCTTAGCTGGGGACCCCTCTGAGTTAGGATTTTTTGTTTTGTTTTGTTTTATTATTGAAGTTTAGTTGATATACAATGTTATGTTAGTTTCAGATGTGTAACATACTGAGTTAGCAATTATATACACGCTGTGAAATGTTCACCATGATAAGTATAGTTACCATCAGCTGCCATACAAAGTTATCACAATACGAAATATTTCAGTAAGATCATACAATGTATTACAAAGTTAATACAACGTTTGACTGTAATTCTGTAGTCAGTCAACTGAAATAGAGACCAAAGCTCAGGATCTATTTTTGGTCCAATACATTTCAGACTTTCTTGAAACTCCACGGGGACACCTGATTGGATTTTGGTGTTTTCCAAATCTCCTTAGCCTTCTTGTAGATGCTTAACTTAGATTACTCTTGACTGATTTCATCAATGGCATACTGATTTTTATCCATTTCTGTCCTCACTTTCTACAAATTCTAAGGGCATACACACAGAAACCCTCAACACATTGACACTAGGAAAGAACCGCTTTCTTGCAGAGATTTTCACAGAAAAATAGAAAAAGATTGTGTAACTACTCAGATATTGTAAAATACTTCAATACTGAATTTCAAAATTTTGTTCTTTAAAGACTTCAAACCCATTGAGAAACCTCAGTTTAAAAACCTTCCTATTGATTGTAGTTTCTGAAAGAGAACCAGGGCAAAGGCATAGCTAGTGTAATTTAAGATTGTCTTCTTCTCAAACACTGCCATTCCGTTCGACATTCTCCATGAACGAAGTCATGTTCCAGCTTTTTTTTTATATACAGTTACACTTATTGTATTTATGTGATGAATTCAATTCCAGATAGAGGTATTAACGATGGGAACTGTGCCTCAGTTACCTCCCTTATGAAAGATAATGTAGGGATGTTATAACAAATATTTAGTTAAAAAACTGAGAAGGGCTTTGAAAATGTAAAAGTGTAATATAAATGCTAAATAAAGATAATATATTCTGAGCAGCAGGCTCCTTTGAAATAGGGCCTATGAATTCCATTAGCACTCTCTGTTTACATGCTTTTAGGAACTTTTAGGAGGATGTTACCCATGAGCATGTCTGCGACATGACACCCATGGCCCAGTTACCAGCTGGGGAAGAGGCCAGTAAAAGAGCAGGTGTACTAATTTGTGTATTAGTATTTCCTTAAGTCATTCAATACGTATTTTTCTCATAGTTAATGGTGTGTCGGCACAATTCTGGATGCTAGCAATACTGCAGGAAACAAAAACAGGGTAAAATCCCAGCTCTCAAGCTCACATTTCTGATTACCAAACCATGTGCCAAGGATTAGTCTTACGTAAGTCCATGAAATCATTATAACAGCTCTATTAGCTAGGTGCCATTCATATCCCCATTTTATAGATCTAGAAAGTGAGGTAAAATTCGCCTCTAATTTTGCAAGTCGAAAGGGAACAAGTCAAAAAAAAAAAAAAAAAAAAGAAAGGGAACAAGTCATACATCTTGCTGTTGCTTGGGTTCCTCTGTTTATCTATGTAATTCAAAAAATGACTCAATTTTCCATAAGGGATGGGGAATTACTATTGTTTTTAATTTTTAATGTTTATTTAGTTTTGAGAGAGAGAAAGACACAGCATGAGCAGGGGAGGGGCAGAGAAAGACGGAGACACAGAATTTGAAGCAGGCTCCAGGCTCTGAGCTGTCAGCACAGAGCCCCATGAGGGGCTTGAACTCACGAGCCCGTGAGATCATGACCTGAGCCAAAACCAAGGGTCAGACACTTAAGCGACTGAGCCACTCCAGGGATGGGGAGTTATTATGACAGTAGTAGTGAAGACAGAAATTATAGCCATGCAGGTAGGTCTTCATGGTCACCACAGAGCAGCCTGGCCTCTCCAAGACTAGAATGACCTTTGGAAATACGAGGTCATTCAGAGCCCACTAAAGCTCTGGGAACTTTATCTTTATCTGGCTGGCTAACTTCTGCTCTGCTCTACCTTATGATTTCTATTTATGCATAGTTTCTAATGCCTAATAGCTAATGAGCCTGCACTCTACCTGGTTCCCTTTGTGAATCGTTTAGTTTTTATAATACCTATCAACTAACTTTATCTTCAGTATTCCCAGCTCATATGGCCAAGTTTAAGAACATGACTGGTCCATTTCATCACTTTTATTCATATGGGAAAGCACTCCCTGCTGACTCATAGGCCACCGCTTGCTACTCAATTCAGTCCTTGGATTAAATGCCCTTTCCTAGACCAATCAACTGTGGCCAGGAGGCCAGGTCAAATGGAAAGAACATTCTAGAGCCAGGCGCTAAGGGTATCAGGAGCTATCATCACAGACATGTTCTGAAGTCTGGCAGGTGCCTTCTAATATGATTAGTTATAAGGCTTCTGGATTTAGGCTTTAAATGAGTTAGTGTATTATGAAAAATCATAAATTATCTTTTTCCTTTGAATTTACAAGGCAGTCTACCATTCCATATTATTCTGCTTTTTAAGATATGTCTGTCATATTTCTATCTTTACTTTTGTATCTAAACAAAATGATAATAAATATTCACATCTATCCAGAAGCTCTTTCTATATTAATTTCCTTAGGATATTGAGAATGTGATACACATTATAATCCCTTCCTTACCTGATGAGTAATATACCCTTTTGCTTTCACCCTCAGCATTTCAATTACACTTTATCATCACAAGCCCCGTGTTAAGGATGTATGCAGATGTATCACAGTAAAGATAACCAGGATTCAAATGAGAGCCCCTAATAAACATTTCAGTGTTATCTAGAACGCTAACAAGAACATCAAACTCAGCTCTTACAAATATCAGTCATAAGAATCTTGGCGAAATCAATGTTAACATCATTTTTATACTTGGGAAAACATGGAGCACACAGTTATGTAGGCTAAAAAAAATCAATAACTTGACTCATACTTAAAATTAAGATAATACATTAAAAAGATGATTTCAAGTATTATTCATTTAGAACATTTCTATGGAAAGATTCAATTTTACCTCAAGACTTGTGACCAATGGCACACGTTACAACACGGGGGGCTGGTGTCAGAAAAGCAGTTTGTGGCCATGAAGCAGATCAAAACTAGCCATTAGGGAATGGAACTCATGACCTTTGTCTCATTAGTACCAGGCTTAAACCAATGGAATGAGCTATAAACTGATAACATTCTGATACCTAGAGGATGGATGGGATTTTCACTCCTTAAAATTCCTTTTTTGGTTCCATATTATTTGTGCCAAAATACGACAATGTTCCTGTTCTGCAGGAACGATGGGGAAAGGACATGGCTTTCAAACCATGGCTTTCAAAGAGGCCTCAGAATTCAATTACTCTGTTTTCTTTTTCTAACTAGTGACAGAATTGAAGCCCTGATTCGTGAGGTGACCTGCCTAATGGTTCCCAGTAGGCGGTGGTAGAACTGGATTAGAACACAAATCTCTTGGACTTGACTCCAATTTCAATTTGTGAGGGATTGGCCCATGGAGGAGGTGATCCTTGACCTGTTCCAGGGCAGGAAGAGTGAGTCCTATCAATGCAGACAAGCTTAGTGTTAGGAAAAGGGAGTTTAGGTTTTTAAATAAAAGTTTACACAGAGTAGAGGTAACAGAATAGAGTACAGTGAGAGAGGTGTTAAATGACCTCACTGGGCGGTAGTGAGAAGCTTCAAAAACTCTCTGGAGAACGAATGCAGTGATTTATTTAAAATATTTTCTATGTTGGGGCGCCTGGGTGGCTCAGTCGGTTAAGCAGCCGATTTCGGCTCAGGTCATGATCTCGCGGTCCGTGAGTTCGAGCCCCGCGTCGGGCTCTGTGCTGACGGCTCAGAGCCTGGAGCCTGTTTCGGATTCTGTGTCTCCCTCTCTCTGACCCTCCCCTGTTCATGCTCTGTCTCTCCCTGTCTCAAAAATAAATTAAAAATAATAATAATAAAATTTTAAATATTTTCTATGTCAAATAACTTTAGCTTCAGACTATTTAGGAATGGAGCACCCTGAAGTCATTTTGGGGGAATAAGCCTGTGTTTAGATAAATCAATACAAAGAATACTAAAGGAATGAGCTAATACTTTAGTTTGAGGTGTGAAGGAAATTGAAATCTCATCGGAAGGATGGATTTGGTTTGTAGATGTGAGGGAATAGAGCAGGGTGGTATGGGAAGAGGGGAATGGTGGAGGATGATGACATTAAGTGAAACTGGAAAGAAGGGATTCATCATGAATTATTCGCCAGTAGCTGAATGGTGGAAGGGTGAAGGAACAGCAAAGAAGCTTCTACTAGTGTATTACCATTTAGGGAGCAGATGGAGAGAGGTCCTTTAAATAGTACCAGTGTATACGAAGAATACCACAGTTATCTAGATTCTAATACTGCATTCTGCCTCTATCTCAGGTGGTGGCACTAAAGGATTCTTTGTAGAAAAATGTGGTAGCAGTCTTATTTTTACATGTGAGTACCTTCAAAATATCTCCTACCCTGCACTACATCTTGGGAACAACTGAGATAAAATCTTTGAGGTTTTACTGATGATCTCTGGCAGAGAGAGGCAATATATTGCAGAAAGCCTCAACTCATCTTTATTTTTGTTAGTGAACCTCAGTAAGTGCACAGGTCCCAGGCAAGCCTTGCTCTCTATGTTTATTATTATTATTATTATTATTATTGTTATTATTATTATTATTTTTGAGGGGGGTGGCACACAGAGGGAGACAGAGGATCTCCTAAGCAGGCTTTGTGCTGACAGCAGACAACCTGATGCGGGGCTCGAACTCACGAGCCCCGAGACCATGACCTGAGCTGAAGTCAGAGGCTTCACCACCTGAGCCATGCAGGCACTCCCAAGCCTAGCTCTCTAAACCTTCAGACTCCTCTTCTTGGATGATTTTCTCAGAGGAAAAGTGGAACCACACAGCAAGGATGATTGTCCTTCAAGCATCAGCTTAGCTATGACTTTTCCTGGAAAGCCTGTCCTTATTGCCACAGGTGCTCCTCAAATGTACTTGCTCCGCATACCTTACTACAACACACCGTACTAGAATGCAATGCCCAGCTTGCTAGACATCTCTCTTGCCAGACTGAATTCCTTGTGGCCTAGTTTTTGTCTGCTGTTATTCCCTAGCACCTTGCAGAGTGCTTAGCACAGGTAGGCCATTAAGATAAATTTACACACTGATGAACCATCATCTCTGAAAATATATGTGAAACAGAAATATCCAAAATTTATCCAGAGAAAATAAATTGAAAATGGGTTTTTTACAAAGAAAAATCTCAAATTTAAGATTTCTATTTATTTTATTATTATTATTATTATTATTATTATTATTATTATTTATGTTTTTTGTGTGTGTGTGTGTGGTCTTAGTTTTGCGCATAGTTCATGGCCTTTTTTCCCTGCTCCTCCTATAGTCTGCCTTTGGCCATTTCACTGCTTATTATTCAAGGGCTAGGGAGAAACGGAGAGAAGCTGAAATTCAGATCAGTTAATTAGGCTGTTTGGGAGCAGCCCTGAAAAGGGTTGGATGTGGTGGGTGAAATCAATAGTTAACTGGCGGTCTGAGATTATCTATAGCTCTCACTAACCCAGCCCGCTGCACTTCACACCCCTAAACCAAGGACTGCCCAACGTATGAAGCATATTTTATAAGCTCATTTTCACTTCCTGGGTTTGTTCCTTTGTTCTTGAGTACATGGCAAGCCACATGTCCTGATTTTTAGTTTGGAGAATTTAGTCACTATACCAACGGAAGAATCTGTGGGGTGGTCAGTTTCTCTAGGGTAATTTCATGGTCCTAAAGAGAGAAATTAACAGTTTATTTTCTGAAACTGGTTCAAGGAACATTCCTGAAGTAAGAAAATTCAATCAAGAAATAATATTACTTACATTTTGAGGAAGGATTTTTAATACAGCATTTCCATCTGTGATATATTTAAATTCTAGGCCTCAGGCAGCAATTTTGGGGAAAGGCCTCCTTTACCTTTTACGAGATGCAAAATAAATAGTCCACTCTGAGGGGTGGAGCCTTTCCCTCACTTTCCCACCCGTGCAAAATGTAAGACTTGCCTCTGCCATTCTTGAAATCACACGTGCTACTCTTTCCCCCCCTCAAACCGCAAACTGTTATTGACATGAAAATGGCTATCACAACTTCAATTACTCAAATTGTTTTGCAATACTTGTGTCTGGTAGAAGAGGGGCATGGTGAGCTGGCCGAAAGGAGGCCTGCAGTCAATAAGTGGAAGGCCGTCAATACTGAAAAACAATACTCTCCCTTGATCTAGTTTTGACGCCTTAACAAAGGCAGGTTTTGCTATTTAGGACGACTCAGCCATCTTGACGAAGGGGTATGCGAAGAGGGTAAGTCCTCCATGGGTTTATTGCCAGGGTACGGTAACACTGCCTTCTAAGTTGATGAACCAATTCCAAGATATTTCACAACAGAGGCCTAACATGTTGAAGCTATCAATAAAGACCAGCACTTCAGGAACCGAAAGATCAAGCAAGTTTTGCACACACACACTTTCCTATGCATGCTTCCAGTCCCCAAATAGGGGGAGGTTCCACCGCATAAAAGCTTCAAACTTTATTTCTTATTTTTCATGACCTGTAGCATGCATGTAAGCCTTTGGGTAGTGTTTGTATAAGACTAAGGCCCACTCTTTAATGGCCGAATGAATACATGTACAGTGCGTGCTGGATTAGCTGCTCTGAGAATTGCCTTAAAAAAAAAAAAAAAAAAAAGTAAAGTGAAAAATAGACAAAGAAATCTATAACCTGAGCAGTCTTTCATATTTGCTTTGACTGCTCCTGAACCAGCTCTGAGCCGGGGACAAGGATATTGAAAAGATGCACCTGAAACAGTATCTGCGGGCAGCTGCATTTGCCAACCGGCTTTATTGCTGCTTTCCAGCGGCGAAGGCGCAGCAGCAGTAACAGGGAAGCCAGAGCGAGCCTCCCCGGCAGCGGCGGCGGCGGCGGCGGCGGCGGCACCAGCGCAGTTTCCCCTCTCCCCAGCCCTGACTCTACGCGCACATGCGCACTGCGCCCGCAGCCCTGGACCATTTGTCAGGACTACTCGTGAGACGGAGAAAAAAAAAAAGAGAAAATTTGGGGGTAAGAAGCGGTTGATCGGATCTAATCTCTAATTAATCAGAAGATTTGTCCGTGCCAAAGCCATTCATTTATTTTTCTGGGTGCGGATGAAAGTTAAGAGACCTATAGAGAGAAGGAAGCGCACCCTCGTCTTGTGAAACAGATCAGGGGAGGGGAAAGGACAGAAGGGGTTTCTCCCCCACTTCTCTGCGCCTCTGGGAAAGAGGAGAAAACTTAATCCCGGGGAAAAAAGTGGGCAAGTGACTCGGAAACGGCTGGAGGGGGAGTCTCTGGGCATCTCACTCTCAAGTAGTGAGTGCGAGTGTGAAAGAGGAACAAAAGAGAGAGAAAAGAGAAAGGAAAAAATGGGGGGAGGAGAGACTTGTATTTTTTTCTTTGCGCGCACACGGGGAAGGGTGTGGGGGGCCGTGCGGAAGGGAGCCGGGGCGAGGCGGCCGCGTCGGGCTCTCGCCGGCGCGCAGGCGGCGGGATGCGTGTGGGCCCCCTCCCCCGCGCCCCCCGAGCTTGTCACTTTGGTCGCTTTCATGACACCGGGCGCGGGGTGGGGGAGCGCGGCGGCGCCGGGCTCCGCCGGGGTGCGTGCCCGAGTGGGCGCCGCGGAGCTGCAGCCCCGGGCGGCGAGCGCGGCCGCCGAGGCTGGGGCGGGAGAAGGGGGGGGAGGTTGCCGGCCGGGGGGGGGGGCGCGGGGGCGGCCGGGGCGGCGGATCGGTGCGGCGGGAGGCGCGAGCCCCGCGCGCCGCCCCTGCGGCCCCCTCCGCCCGTGTGGCCTTTGTGCCGGGCGCGCACCGGAGAGCGAGCGAGTGAGCGAGCGAGCGCGAGAAGTACAAGTACGGGAGACCGAGGCAGTGGGAAAAGAGGCCGGGCCACTTTCTCCCCGCTCGGGCTGCGGAGAATGGACTGGTTGAATGTGCAGGCGCGTCTCCCCGGCGTGTGCAGTGTGTGTGCGCGGCGGAAAGGCCTCCCCGACTCCCACCGCGCACACGCACACTCACACGCACGCACACACTCGCGGACCCGCGGCGGGGCTCGGCGGCCGAGAGTTTGCGTTTTCTTCCTCGCCGCCTCCCCCTTCCCGACCGACTGTGTGAGAATTTCATATAGATCAGCTCCAATTTCCGCCATTTTGGGAAAGTTGCACAAAAATAAACCCTCCGGTTTATTTCTGCCCGAGGCAGGAAAGTGCTTCGGGAAGCAAGGCGGCGCGGGCCCGCCGCGGCCGTCCGCGCGGGGGAGGGCGCGGGCCGCGGGCCGGGCCGGGAGCCCGCGCCGTCGCGGCGTTCGCCCCGCTCCGTGCCGAGCCGCGCCGGCCGGGGTGCGGACGCGGGCGTGTGTCGGGAGGCGGCGGCGGTAGCGGCGGGCGGCGGCGGCCGCGCCGGGGCGGGGTGGGGGGAGGCGCGGGGCTGCTTTTCCTGCAACTTGTTTACGCCGCCCTTATATTGGGGGGACACGGAGGGGTCCGGGGCGGGCCGCCGCCCGCCTCGCGCCGCGTGCGTGTGCCGTTCCGGAATAATGGGTTTTGCACACTCGCGTCCTGGGCCCGGCGGGCCGTCCTCGCGCCGCGGCGGCCGGGCGGGGGGGAAGTAGAGGCCGGCGGGGGTGGGGATCGGGAAGCGCAGGAGCCGAGGCATCCGCCGCGCGCCCCGCGAGCTGGTGTGTGGTGGGGGGGGCGGGGAGGAGAGGGAGGAAAACTTGGGAGCCCTGGAGGCGGTTGGGGGGGGCACGGTGGTACGGGCGGGGGGGAGGACGCAACTTTTGTGCTGGTGGTAAAACTTTAATTACCTTTAAAGAAAAAGGCCTTTTGATTACCTCCTCTCTCCACCCCCCCCCCCCTTCTGGTCAAAGCATGGCCCACAGTGCGACCGTGAGAGAAAGTTTAAAAGCAGGCGGTTTCCTCCCCGCCTTCTCCGCGGAGGGGTGGGGGTGTCTGTTTGTCCGTCTGCGCTCGGAGAGAGGTGGGGGTAACGAGCCGCTCTCCGGGGTCGCGAAGACCGTGGCCCTTACCCCACCCTTCCACGGGGAGACGAAGGTAAACGTCGCTTCAGTTTCCCTCCTCCCCGCCTTCCCCACCCCCCCGCTTCCTTTTCCTCCCCCTCCCCGCCGATTTTTTGAGGGGACCCAAAAAACGGAGTCTCTTTCCTTATGCAACTTCCTCGGGCGCTGTGAGCACAGCCCTTCCCCCTCCCTTGCATCCCTTGGCCCGCTCCTTTCCCACCTCGGGTCCACCGCCAGAAAAATGCATTATAAATCATGCAAAGTCCACGGAAACAAAAATAGATTTTTTTTTAAATTGTTCTAAGTTTAAGTTAAGGGAAACTGAGATGAGAAATAAGATTTTGGGCGGGGGGGGTGGGGGGTGACGGCTGGGGCGAGTGCGTCGAATTTTAATTTTGATTTTCCTGGAGCGTTGTTTGTGATATCTTTATTGGTTTTGGGAGCCCGAGAGTCTCTCTACTGGCAAGTCGGTCGCGTGGATTTTTGCGCAAGTTTTTAGAAAAACACTGACTCGAGTAGAGCATTTCTCCGGAAAGTTTCAAGTGCAGCAAAATAGCGAACATGCAAAACTGGCCAAGGGGAGACCTCTAGTGGTTAAACGCTTCTTTAAGTTCGGAAGGCCGAGAGCAAAGTTTGGCCTTTGCTTGTAGCTACGTAGTCCGTTCAGACGTGGAAGTAATTAGACGACCTGAGCGAGCAGCCAGATGTGTGTGAATGGATGCCGATCAGAAATAGAAGGTTTTAGTATTGGAGAGCAGATAAGTTCTGACGACCCAGACCCGGTGACTCGGATCCCTATTTGTTTATATGGGAAAAACACTTTGCTGTTATCTGTGATTTGAGATGGGTCTATAAACTGGGTTAGAAACAATTGTTTGTTTTTATATATTTATCCTTGCCTTTACCTTTGATCAACTTTTCATCAGGAGTCACAGCGGGTCGTTTCATTTTGAATATTAATAAAAATGCAAAGTGTTTACAACTGTGAAAAAAATTTAAAAGTCCTTTGGTTGAAATTTGTCTTTTACATAAACTGATCATTTTATTTGCCAATAAATAGAATTAAAGGCTGGTATTTAGTTTTTTAGCCGTGCAGTTTCATATAGTCACAAAATAAATAGTATCTTTTAGTTCTAAGTGTAATTTTGTTTCACTAAGATCTTATTTCAGAATACTTTGTATAAGTTGTGATTTAAATATTTACATATATGGGAAAAAACTGCTTACATAATATCTATTCATTTGCGAATGTGTGTTGTGCAGAGTAACTTCAATTTTAAACACAAAGGCACTGAGAGAAATTAAAGTTGAATTAAATGGTCCCTGTAACTTTCACCTGTGGGCGGTACAGTGGGGGAAAACTTTAGTTTAGCAATTTAGGATAAGGGTATGATATGAATGATAAAACCCACTTCATCTCATCCAGAACTATTTCGTTTTTAGTATACTGAATGGTATTGTGTGCAATTATGCAATAAGTCAGCGATTCAAAAATTAAACGTGTTAATTGTGGATGTGAAGTCGTCTTTTTTTTACGACAGTGTATTGATTTTACTTTTCCTCTCTTTAAATTAATGCTGGACCTTTAGGAGAAGTCTTGGGGGTGGACAGCAATCCCAAAGACCACCAGACAGTTATTTCTTCACTGCCACTAGGTAAGATTTGCTTGTTAAACAAATTGCTTGGTATACTTGGCAGCTGTTAAAAGCTGCAGTTGGGGGTCAGGAAGGAGAACGTGGAACAGGGTTGGCAGGAAGATATCATTTTGTGGGGGCTGCTTTGAATGCATGAAAGTCTTGACATTAAGTGTGATGAGGCTCAAATAAAACATTACGAAAAGTTGAGATTGTCCTGGATTATTTTTGGACAGGCCCTTTTACTAGACTCTTAATTTGCATCTCAATTGTACCTGTTTTCTACGGCAAGTAAATAGTTTTCTTCTTTGGAATTGAAAAAATGGGAAAACTAGAAGCAAGCACTTGTAATTTAACTGTTATCACACAGTGACACGGAAGATTCTGGAACTTGTTAAAATTTTGTCAGTGAAATTTACAGTGAGAGCTTTGGGGCATTTAAGTAATTTAACTTCGGTGGCTCAAATCCAACATGGGCCGACTTGTGCCAGATGTCACGTCAAAGGTTTGTAGTGACTTTCCAGCATGTTAGCACAGACGTGTCAACTTTTGGACATACCTCTGCAAAGAATATAGCTGTTGTCTAATAAATAAGATCTCTTTGGTAATTTTGGAGGGTGCTGGTTTGTCTCCAGTCATGCAGGGCCTGCTTTCAGGACAAAGGTTGTCCTCAGGCAAAAGGGTCAGTCCTCGTAAATAAAGCATCAAAGTATGTTCACGCTACTCTACTGCTTTCTTCTATTTATACTCTTTTTTTTTTTTTAATTTTAATTGTAGATAGAGCACGTGCAAGTGGGGGGAGGGGGACAGAGGGAGAGAAAGAGGGAGAGAGAGAATCTTAAGTAGGATCCATGCTCAGTGCCGAGCCGACGTGGGGCTCTATCTCAAGACCGTGGGACCATGACCTTAGCTGCAACTGAGAGTCAGATGCTCAACCGACTGAGTTACCCAGATGCCCCTGTTTCTACTTTTTGTTTTCTTTCCTCTTCTTAATTTTTTCCTTTCCTTTTTTTGCTTCTTTTCATTCTGTTTCTCTATCTTAAGTAATAAAGGAGTCACTGATTCTTGTTTGGCAAAAACAGCACAGAAGCAGTTAGCCTTACTTTTTATGAGTAGGACTAATAACCCTCATTGGACTACCTTATAACCAGGATAGGCATGATCTAGATGTCAAAACGGAATAATTACTGATGTAAAAATGATCATTAACAGGAATTTATTGTCATTTTCTGCTTGTGGATAGTCTTGAACGGCGTAATTAGCAAAACAAGTAGTTGGGGTCCATGTATATGATGCAGTAGAGACAGCGAGGCAGGAACAACCCCAAGAAGATCATGTAGACAGAAGTAGAGGGCAAGCAGAGTAAAAGGTGTTTCCTAGGATGGTGAGTTCAGGCACGCTGAGTGGAAGACAGTGACAGTTTTTCTTCATTTGGGGAGTCATTGTGGCTGTGGATAGAGTGGTAGAGTGGGAATCAGAAGACGAGTTAGCCTCTAAGTGTATCACGTTATGTAAGTCACTTTATCTCTTCCAGCCTAGATTTCCCCATCTGGAAAATGGGAGCAGGAGTGCTTGTCTTGCTTTCTTTGTTGAAAGGAGAAAATAAAATAAGGGTTTGAGAACTACAAAGAGTTATTCAAATGTTTGGTAGTCGTATTACCATTTTACCTTAGTCAGGCTTTGTGAAGGGCAGGAAGGAGGTTGTCAAGGGCAGAACAGAGTGATTTAATTCCTAGCTAAAATTATTAGGTTCGTTGCTGGTGTATATATTATATGGACTTGTCACAGTATTTCCAGGGGATATTTCTTTTCTTTAGGAAAAAGCTAGTTTATCTTTAATAGCGTCGGCTCGTTGCAGGAAGGGACCGTGTTTTAATATGGTGCTGAATATAAACTGAAATTTATTTATCCCAATCTAGTCATTTAATAGGTAGGAGTAAGTGAAATAAATCAAATTTAAAATGATGCCTAATTGTGGAAATGGGAGGGTGGTGATAGAAGAAGGGTTGGTGTGAAGGGAATTCGTGTGCTGTAATTAATATTTTAGTTGCATGAATCTGCTGGGAAATGGAGATGAGAAAATAGGTAACTGGGGTAGGGAGGATTTACATGCTAGAGGTGGGAAAATGGGTCCTGCACGTGACTGTGGATTTAGGGAAAGGTCCTCACAGGGCTTCCCTTTACCCCACTTATGTTTTCCAGACCCCTTTGCCACTTTATTCTAATTATAACCAACTATTATCTAGATAGGAAAAAAAAAAGTCACAACGACTCTCTGTCATTCTAAACTTGCTGATAGTGAACTTGACAAACCCTGACAAGTTTTTTTTTTTTAATTTTTTTTTTTTTTAACGTTTATTTATTTTTGAGACAGAGAGAGACAGAGCATGAATGGGGGAGGGTCAGAGAGAGAGGGAGACACAGAATCAGAAGCAGGCTCCAGGCTCTGAGCCATCAGCCCAGAGCCCGACGCGGGGCTCGAACTCACGGACCGTGAGATCGTGACCTGAGCTGAAGTCGGACGCTCAACCGACTGAGCCACCCAGGCGCCCCAAACCCTGACAAGTTTTTGTTGGTTGTAGTTCATCTTTCTTCTCTTGTAGACTCTCCAATCAATGTTCTAAGAATCCAAAAACAATACTGTTGGAGAGAAGAAATAGGTGTCCTGTTGAATTAGTCCTTGAATAATTGAGGATTGATTCATGAATAATTTCCACTGGTTTGTTTGGTAGTTTATTTCTAAGAAATATATATTTCAACCAAGGTTCTTTGTAGCAGATAGGGTTAGGATGGGAAATTTTTAATAGAATTTGCTTCATGTGGTGTGGGACAAGTGTACCCTTGGAGTCCTAAGGGTGGGTATCCTTAGTGATCCCTCTTGCAGTGTTTCTACTAGTTAACCAATTTTTAGTGAGCTCTTAAAGTGCTGAACACCAAAAGACTAGGTCTTTGCCCGTGAGTTCCCTAGATCCTAACCCCAAGGACTGGGCTCAATTCTAAGCTCTGTTAATAAGAGTATAGCAGCTGCACTTGGTAGCAGTAGGAAAAAACAAGGGACCCAGCACTCTTGGGAACCAGCGAGTCTGGAAACAAGATTCCTGGGTTTACTGAAGCAGGACAGTGCCATATAATTGTATATACATGGCACAATATAGCTCATCGTTTCTTGAGTGAGATCCTTTAAAATGACAAAGCATGGAAGAGACCGTCTGCTCCAGTATGTTTGTATCCTTTTCATGCATATTAGGCTGATCGCCTTTGTTATTTCCTACTGAAATTCAGGGCATCTGTAGAAGATATATTTTGTAAAGGACTTCATTACCCAGTGGGAATATTTTCAGGTTGTTTTTTTTTTTTTTTTTTTAACTAAGTTAAATTATTTCACTGACACTTGAGGATAGGAGTAAATAGTGGCCGACTATGAACTAGCTTGTACTGATTGTAGCAATAGCTATGCAACAAGGGGAGGAAAGCAAAACACCAGGAAAGGTACCCTTGCAATGTAACTGAGTTGGATTGATGAAGTCAAATGGAGAAAGACATTTAAAAACTCCCCATTTACGAGACAGGGTGCTTGGGGGGAAAGAACAAGGATGTTTGAGAAGAACTTAAGCGAAATTGGTTGATCTTGGCTGAGAGAACTTCTCGTGAGTCTTGGTTTCTTCCTCAGAAGTGGACCTAGAATTGGTGACTTGAACAGTGATTGGAAGAATTACTTGTGTATTATACATAGTAGCAAAATGCTTACTTTATTATTATTTCTGTAAGGGTTCTGTGTCCGTCAACTAATATTTATTAAGCACCTATTTTTTAGAAGTCGCAGGTAGGGAGTGCTTCACATAATCAACACGTAGAACAGAGTTGAATGAACGAATGGGTTAGGGCTCTAAAGAAAGCAGCAGTCCTTGGCCTCAGCCTGTTCATAAATCTGGTTGAGGAGAGAACCCACACACGTACAGTGACGAACAAAACAAAGCTGTGGTTGAGTGGGAAAGGTCGAGGTGAACGTGGTAAGTACTGTGGTAGTACCACTGGGTGTAGTGTCCAACCTGTTGCTGAGGGAAGGACCTGGGAGGGAGGGTGTTGGCTGCAAAACAGTGTCAGGTGTTGGTATGTTAGGTGTAATTGTATGTTGAGTGCCTTCTGAATGTCAAGCATTGAACTGGGCACTTTTTATATTCATTCATTCATTCATCCATCCATTCATGCATCCAACAAATACCGAGTGCCTTCTGTCTGCCCAGGTACTGTTCTAGGCACTGAGTACTGTCTAATGTTGTCACAAACTTTGAGCGTTTGGTATTATTATTTCACTTTTGGAGCAATCTGGTGCTCAGAGATATTCAGTAACTTGTCTAAGTTCATAATATGCAGTTCGAAAGGGGTGGAGCCGTGGAAAATGATACTGGTTTATGACTGTTTTGTTAAGGCTTCCAATTTTCAAAAAAGCAATTCTTTGAATATTTTTAAGAAAACACATTTCCAGATTAATGTATTTGCTCTTACACATTTGTTTACTAAGATAAGCAATAGCAAACAGGTATCACAATAAATAATGGGGAGAGAACTCTATCTCTTTCCTTTTCCCTTTTTTTTTTCCTTTTTAAATCAAGCATTGAGAAAAAGACCAATTATTGAGTTGTACTGAAAAGAACACCTTGGCCCAGCTCATGGCCTTGAAATGATCACAAACTGTTAAGAAAACATAACTCAGATTAGGCTGAGAATTACTGGGCTTATTTATAAAGAGGTTCACTTGTTCTTTGTAGGAAGAGATGGGATGAGGCAGCAGGGTTAGTTCTGAAAAAATGTAGATCAATCAGTCAATAGAATAGGACCTACGTTTTTTAAAGTGAACTTGAAAGATGATGGGATTTACTCAGAAGGCAGGATTGTAGAAGGAAGGAAGAAAATTTAATTGAGGGAGAGAGAAATTGGTGGTGAGAAACTTGGGGCAGGGCTGAATGTAGCGTACTGGAATCAAAATTAAAAAAAAAAAAAACAGGAAATATGACTAATAATATATTCAACAACAGTGCTATGGTTACTGTTCTACTCCTTAACCAGAAGAGTATGCTCATGTTTGCCAAATGAAGTGAAGAGTCTCTATTTATTCATTGGCTAGTTCTGTGTTGCAACGGGAGTCAGATAGTATCTCCAGTGTGTGAGTTACGGTCCATCAGGCAGAGCTTTAGTCTGACTTAGAAGGCTATCCCTGCATGCATTCATGATAGGGTAATGGACTGCTTCTCCTCTAAGGAAGCTCTATCAGCCTTTAATTTTTTTTAAATTTGTTTTTTTAATGTTTATTTATTTTTGAGACAGAGAGAGACAGAGCATGAATGGGGGAGCGTCAGAGAGAGAGGGAGACACAGAATCCAAAGCAGGCTCCAGGCTCTGAGCTGTCAGCACAGAGCCCAGCGTGGGGCTCGAACTCACAGACCGTGAGATCATGACCTGAGCCGAAGTCAGAAGCTCAACCGACTGAGCCACCCAGGTGCCCCCACCCTTTAAATTTTTTTGAGCATTTACTGCATGCCAGGCTGTTTTAAGATTGGACAGTAGCTTTACGTTATGTGTAATTTTTCAGAATTAAACTACTTCGGTAGGAGAACATTTTGAGTAGGATTGTTCAGGCACCAAAATCATTCGATCATTCCCCCCCCATCTGTTACACTGACTGAACCCTGAACTCTGAATTGAAATTCCTAAGAGGTCAGTCTGGTCAGGTGGTTGAGATCCACTTTGTGTTCCTGTTAGCTAGATTTGAGGCCTAGCTGTTCAGTCTGTTGGTAAGGAGTTTAGCTACCAATGGTTATCAACATAAACCTGTAGACTTGACTTCTGAGAAAGAAATAAAATCTGGTCACAGCTACTTTATTAGATACAAAAGAGAAATCAAGTGTAAATCTTAATTTTAGCTCTGTGTTCTATAAAAAATACGAAGCAGAGTAAGAAAAAAGAAGGTACTACTTTTAGCGTTTAAAAAATTATGAAATGAAATAAGAGAAAAGAACAAGATACTACTTTTAGTTTTTCTTTTTTGAGTTCATGCATATTTTGCATAACCATGGACATATCTGTGTCAGACAGGTTCTTGTTCTTTTTATGCCCTTTGAGTCCCTTTAATGGGTGTAAAATTTGTATTATGACCCTATTAGTGTAGTGATGTTGATGATATGATAGCACTTGTCAGGATGTTTTTGCCTCAAACTGAGATATCTTCTACTCTGTACATTGAAAATGAACTTACCAATAAAAGCATTTGATGAGAGTGTGTTAAATATGCCATAGGCCTGTTAATGTCAGTTTGTGATTTCGTTTTCTATGTACGTTTTTTTTTCTTGAAAGGCATTTTTCATTTTCTGTTCCTCCTTTAGAGGAAGTAAGTAGGTTAGGCCACAGAATCTCAAATAATTCATCCTTCTTACAGTAACAAGCGGGAAGGCAGGAAGTTGAGATTTTTGTCAAGTTTGCTTTCAGTGACTACCCCTTTGCATATAATCTTCATGGCAGAAAAGGTAGCCAATCAGATAAACCATGGCTGCATTCATAGGGTCTTTCTCATTAAAACATGACCAGGACATATAGGTTTTGAGAAAATATCAGTAAGAAGGAACCATCCTAATAACCAGTTTCACGTTTGAAGGAAGCATAGATCAGGCATCTACTATAGAAGGATAGATGTGGGCAGAAGACCCAGATTCTCGAGGATTTGTTCTTGATGGTACAGAGATTTCGTTTCTCACATTGAAATGATCTAGAGTTTTGCCTGCCTCAAATCTATGAACTTGGGCCCTGGGGGCAAAATTTCACATCTCTCCACAAAGGATCTCAATTCCAGGATGTGTGCAATTCAGAGTTCTTATCAGGCGGGTGAGTAGGGATATCAAAGCTGGTGTCTGTCATGCTTGATTTGAAAGGAAAATGTTTCTTTGTAGCAATATGTGTTTGTTGAGAGATGCTTCAAGTGTGAGTTTAGATTTTTCTCTTATCCTTATTGAATAATCCTGTTTAAGAGGTTTGAATTTAACTTCTTTTGATGTGTTCTCCACTGACACTTAAATAAGGAGAGTTTCTTGGAGCAGTAATGTTACGCTTCTGCCAAAGAGATAAATAAATACTTAGCAGCATAGCTGTTAGTTAGAATTTCACCGGAGAATATGAGATAGATGGACAAATAAAGATCTTTTTTCTGATTTCCCCTGTCCCAAATTTCCACCCACAACTAGTCTGTTGCATTTTCCCCTTCTCTTTTTATTCATTCATTTGATAAATTTCATTGATACCTACAGTGGATATTCATAAGGCATAAGGAAATGAATAAAGCAAGGTCTCTTTCTTCCAAAGGCTCGTCTCAGTAGATCATCATGATACAGTGTAACAAGGATTGTGATTGGGGTATAGATTCTCTCTTCCCAGTCCCACTTCTGGTATGTCCCTTACACATACTGCAGTACTTGTACAGAGAGAGACTCATTCTAGTCTCCTTTTGGTGGGGGGGGGGGGGGGAATTGGGGAGGTGAAATCCCATCTCTAGTTTTCATCTCTCTTTCTCCTCCCAGCCTTTTGCAGGTCCTGGAACCGCAGTTGATATGTGAGGAAGCTTTTATACTTCCTCGGCAAAAATATCCTTAAGGTTGCCAATGGCCTACTCTTGGGTCGTTATTCGGAGATTATGTTCTTCTTACGTTTTTTGGTTGTTAAAATGTTCTTTCCTTTATAAGAGTGTGGCAGAACTAATAGTTACTGACCTTGTGTCAGTTTCCCAGATTCATTTGGAAATTGTACATGTCCATGAAATCCAGAGCCTTGCCATTGTTCTTAACCTACCATTTTACTTTACCTTCACCTCTGGACTCCTGAGAAATCAAGTAGGGCGTGGTGGTGCAAAGGTCTTGGTTCTTGCAGTTATCATTCCTCTGTGCTAGTATGCTTTAGATATTGGGTGAACTGGTACTTGGAGGGAATATGGACACCGGAGAGCAATTTGTTTTCTTTTCTTCAGAAAACCACAGTTCTGTGTGTTGAGTGTCTGCCATGTGCAAAACACTCCCAGCATGCACAATTTAATTTAATTTAATTTAACTTTATTTTATTTTTTTAATGTTTGTCTATTTATTTTGCGAGAGAGAGAGCGTGCGCAAGCAGAGAGGAAGAGAGGAAGGGAGAGAAAGAATCCCAAGGGGGTTCCGCACTATCAGCGCAGAGCCCTATGCGGGGCTCAGTACCATAAACCACGAGATCATGACCTGAGCTGAAATCAAGAGCCGGACGCTTAACCAGCTGAACCACCCAGCTGTTCCTACTTAGCGTGCATGATTTGGAAAAAAGTTTTTGCATCTCTGTAAAGTAGCTCTTCCCATTCCATTTTATAGATGAAGGGGCCGAAGCCTCAGGAGAGGTGAGGTACCCTACCCAGGAATATGCAGTAATTTGTAAATTGTGAAGCCAGGATTCAAACATGGGTACTCTGGCTCCAGAACCCGTGCTTGCCAGCCTAGATTGGCTTCTGTGTTGACTGAAATACAACATACTGGGCACTGTGGTATAGTCTGAGGGACACTGTCTTAGGAGATAAAAGTTTGTTTCTAGGCTGGGTGACTTCAGTTTTCTTGTCTGGAAAATGTAATCCGTCTTAAGAGGTACTTGTGAGGGTCAGATTGGTTGGTATTCTTGAGATCCTTTAAAATGACAAAGCATGGAAGAGACCAGCTGCTCCAGTGTGTCTCTACCCCCTTCGTGCACATTAGGCTGCTGGCCTTTGTCTGATTACCCCTTTGTAGCCTTGTATTTGTGAGTATGTGCGTTCTCCCCTTGCAGGCTGTGTACCTGTCTCATGTCACGAAGGTACAGGCCATTGGAGAGTGAATCAGAAAACTGTAGACAGGCCTTAGGAGTCAGAGGCCGTATCTTTCTCAGAATCACTTTCTCCAGCCTCGACTTCAAGGGCTACAAGTCCTGAGGGCATTCCCCCGTTGTAGATACTATGAATCTCAATACTCCGATGCCGGTTGGGAACTAGGTCAGAAGGTGGCATCTGTAGTGGAATCTAACCTAAAGATGAATACATTTTTATCCTGTAAAACACTACCTACTTTCATGTCATTTCCTGAATTTATTTTCCATCACGCAGCATTTTCCCAAAGGTCGGACGCAGGGGGGTGGGAGGGCTCCATGGAATTCGATGTTCTGTGATAATAGAGTCACAAGGCCAAGTGACTGTGGAACGCTTTGCCGCGCTGCTGCTGAGGTACTCTGTACGTCTCCTGGAGACCCTGAGGGGATCCCACATCTCTTCCAACAAAAAACTTGTTATCACAGGGCAGGAATCAATGGTCTCCTAAAAGTTGTGTTTTGAGGGACAGACTGGGGTACGTTGCCCTAGCCTTTCATCAAGTTTTGTTTCAAAGCCTTAGCCTGGCCTGCAGTGTGTAGTCAGACCAGCCTGGTAGCAGGGAGAGCCTGGCCTTCAGGCCCAACCCCCTCTGCTTATGGCGGATCCTTCTCCATCATTTCAGAGGTATTGTTCTGTTAACAAAGGTAATAGTCACGGGAAACAAAAGCAAAAATAAACTATTGGGACTACATATAAAAAGCTTTTACAAAGAAAGGAAACCATTAACAAAACAAAAAGACATCCTACTGAATGGGAGAAGATATTTGTAGATGATCTATCCAATAAGGGATATCCAAAGTATAGAAAGAATTTCTACAACTCAACAACAAAAAAATCCCAATCTGATTAAAAAACGGGCAGAGGACTTGACTAGACTTTTTTCCAAAGCGGACATGCAGATGGCCATCAGACAAATGAAATATGCTTGACATCACTAATCATTCAGGAAATGCAAATCAAAACCACAATGAGATAGCACCTCTTACCAGTCAGAATAGCTAGTATAACAAAGACAAGAAATAGCATGTAGTGTAAAGGGAACCCTCATGCATCGTAGGTGGGAATGCATTTTGATGCCGCCACTGTGGAAAATAGTAATGGAACTCCTCAAAAAATTAAAAATAGAAATACCATATGTCCAGTAATTCTACCAGGTATTTACCCAAAGAAAACAAAAACACTAATTTGAAAAGATAACATACACCCCTGTGTTTATTGCAGCCTTATTTATAATAGCCACGATACGGAAACAACCCAAGTGTCCATCCATAGATGAATGGATAAAGAAGATGTGGTATATATACGGTGGAATATTACCCAGCCAAAAAAAAAAAAAAAAAAAAGAAAGAAAGAATGAGACGTTGCCATTAGTGACAACACGGATGGACCCAGAGCATATAATGCTAAGTAAAACAGGTCAGACAGAGAGAAACAAATACCACATGATTTCACTTGTATGTGGAATCTAAAAACAAATGAACAAATAAAAAAACAGTCTTGTACAAATAGAGAGCAGAATGCTGGTTGTCTAAGGGGAGGACGGTGAGGGGATGGGCAAAATAGATGAAAGGCATTAAAAGGTTAAAAAAAAAGCTAGTACTCTTTTCTGGAGCTATGTAAATATGAGATATTATTATTAACAATAAAATACCTACTTTGATGTAGTGATCTTGAATCTTGTGATGCAGATTTTGAGTAAGTGCTCTACCGCAAGAGCTAGTATAGAAATAAAATTCAATGAAAGAAACGAAATTCTAGCTTTTTTTAAGGTCACTTGAGCAGCTTTCATGAACTCAAATAATTGTTAAACCAGATAATTATAATAAAAAGCCAACAGTTCATTGATTGGTAGGCAGTATGCTAAGGTATTACCTGATGTATCTCGTGGAATCCCCACCCGTGCCCACTTCAGAAAGGTTCCATTCCCCACGCTTTATAGGTGGGGGAATTGAGACTTCCAGAGATGAACTGCTCAGAAGCTACCCTTAGGTAATTACCAGATTTTGCCAAGTGAAAGGAAGCGGAGGAAGGGAGAGAAGTGGTTGAGGAAAGGCTGAGGGATAGAAGGGGGGATTGGTGAGAAGATGGCAGGTGTTAAGGATGATCCATGACGTATTTGATGAGCACCTGTGAAAGGGTGACGAGGAGCTGGGTAGGTGGGGTTAGGGAGGCTCAAAGCAGTTTCCTAAGCCGCATTAAGAAGGCGTGTAGCAGTGGAGAGCAGCTTTTTAGGTGATGTTACCGAATAATGATATTAGGACTTTTTGTAGGTCACAGTGTGCCAGATAGAGCATTTGGTTAGCGACTGATGACTTCTACAAAGTAAACAAAAAGCCAGCTTCAGTTGATGGTATGAAAGTGGGCATCTTAGCAGCAAGGCGTTAGATGGACTTTTCTCACCGATACACGTTGCTCTGTATCTCTTTGCTGTGTTTCTCCTGCATAGTTTGCATTTTTGTTTGGTTCGCGGTAATGATTTTAGGGTTAACATTCCTGACTCTTTACAGAAGATAGGTTGCTCTGTTAACCCAAACTGATCAACACCAGGTGCTGATATCTCAGTTCTGTCATCTGACAGAATTTTAATCCGATTCTGCTTTTGAGGTGATGTTTATCCTCATAAGCACTTCCAGTTCATAGCCATATCATCTCTACGCCTTATTTTTGAAAAATGTGCCTATTAACTATAAGGCTACAAAATACAACCCTAAAAAAAGCAACTGTAGCATTATTGAAACAATTTAACTGCTTTTAGTGAACATTAGCTAGCCATTCTTCTAGAAATAATATTTTGAAACTGTGGTTTGAGCAGGAATGGCCTGGCTATAGGTAGCTGCCTTTCTTCATAATCTTTATTTCCCACCTTATCTGCAGATTGAGACTTTTGGTTTATAGCAGTGCCCACTCTTTCAGTTTATTTTGAGCATCCTAGATTGGGTGGCTTATCTCTCAGGACTGTTAATCTTGTCTTCATCTCAGCCCCAGGTAGGTTCATCACCTTGCCGGTGCTGTAGGAGCTCAGCACTGGGGGAGTCCAAGCCCCTCACTCAGAGCCACCGCCTTATCCACTCAGGGCAGAGATGAATGAAGGGATTGTATGAAGGGGGGATTATGAAGGACACACAAACTCTGTTTATCTCTTGTCAAAATAAGATAAGGGTAGATTCTTGACGTCTGTGAAGAATACATCCCAAGGCAATCGCCAATTCCCAAATTGAAAGAAATCATTGTAACATACAATTCCTTCCTTCAGATTGCAAAAGTATAACTGAAAAATGTAAATGATCTCTCTAGACCTGAACTACTTATCTTGCTTGATGAGCAATTTTTGTACTGTCTGGAGCACTTATTGAAACAAATTCACACATCTTTTCTACTTACTTCCTTTTGGAGCATTTGGTAGTTTTGTTCACACAATGTGTCTGAGTCATCATTACATTTGACATTTCAGTCTTTAATTTATCTGAAACTTCTATTTTGTGGCTAGGGCCTATCACTTTCATAAACATTTCCATACGCCCCTCATTCTGTCATCAACACTAGAATCAACTAGCAGTTAATTGTGTTTGTTTCATTTCTTAACAAGAAACAGAGTTTTATCTCTTTATTCACAGTGGCCGTAGTGTAAGACTGAGGGCTGTGAGTAAGGGCCTACCTGGACCTTGGCTGACCCAGGGGCTTGTCCTCGTCCCTCAGCTTTATGCATGTCTCATTCAGAATTGTGGCTTTGCAAAATGACAAATTACTAAATGTCATGGGAACTTCAGATGCTACTCCGGAATGGTAGAAACCATAAATAGTCTGTGAATGCCAGGAATCTACTGTATACTTCTGATACCTGAATTGTAGAGAAGCAAACCCTATCCTTCCTCTTCTCATCCATCTGTAGAGCTGGTGCATTTGCATATATCGTTAAATACCTGCTATTTAAATTACCCAAGAGCTTTGGGGAAGTTGACTTCCCTTAGTGACTTCTGTGCTAAAGCTTCTGTTGTTGGCAGCAATAACAAGCTAACTATTTTCATGGGAAGACATGCCTTTTATTACGTGGACTATGCTCAATAAACCTGGAAAAGGATTTTAAAACATTTTTTTCATTAATTTATTTCTTTTAAAAAACATTTAAACAGTCAATAGGTGTGAAAGAATGTCCAGACAGTTTCCTCCCATGGCAGGCTTTTCAGCAAAGTATTGCTCCTTCCTGGAGGCAGCCACTGTTAGCAGTTTTTGAGGAATCCTTACAGAGAAAACGTATGCGGATACGAGTAATACACACACGTATATATACGCGCATATATATACACGTATATGTATTTATGTACACACACACACACACACACACCTCCCCTTTTGTTTTATAGAAATGGTAGGAGTGCCCGGGTGGCTCACTTAGTTAAGCGTCTGATTTGATTTTGGCTCACGTCATGATCTTGTGGTTCGTGAGATCGAGCCCGGCATCAGGCTCTGTGCTGAAAGTACAGAGCCTGCTTGGGACTCTCTCTCTTTCCCTCCCTCTCTCTCTCTCTGCCCTTTCCCCAAAGTACATGCACATGCGCTGTCTCTCTCACTCACTCTCTTGTTCTCTCTTTCTCTCTCATTCTCTCTCTCTCTTTCTCTCTCATTCTCTCTCTCAAAATAAATAAACTTAAAGAAAAAAAGAAATGGTAGCACACAGTTTTTATACCTTGCACAAAATTAGAGTATTAGTAGTGTCATGGAGCTTTTTCTGTATCAGAATGTAAAGAGCTTCCTCACTGTTTTTTCTAATGGCATTATATACTGTATTGATGTACCACAGTTGTCCTTAATCGATGGACTTTTGGATTGTTTTCCAGTTATTTTAACATTACAAACAGACCCATGTGAGTATCTATAGAATAAATTTCTGTGAGTAGAACTACTGAATTGGAGGATATGTTCTTGGAAATTGATCTCCAGAGAGGTTGTTTTAATTTATAATGCCACTATCAATACATGAGGGGGCCTGGTTCCCCATATTCTCGTAACAGAATTTTTGAAAATATTAACTAATCTCCTCACTGCCTGATGTTTCTTGCAAACTAGTGTTATATGGTAGGCCGAGAATTCCAGAGACTGAGGAAGTTCATCCATTAGATACAGTGTCCCAAGGGAAAGGCAAGTTGCACAGCTTTGGTTTGGAGACAAGGAATCCTGCAGGAGAAAGATACAGAAGGTAATTCTGAGTACAGTGTTGCATGTCATTTAATCTGTCTTCCAGCCCTTTTGTTGGAGGCTTAGGGCAAGAAGATTGTAATAAAAATGAGTCAAAGTGACAGTGAACTGTTTCACAGAGGGGGGCTTTGGAAGTAGAATACATCTGAATAGGTGCCAGCAGTAATGGTGTCTGCCTTCAGTGAAGTCAGTGGCTCCTAACAATGGGTGGCTCCTAACAATGGGCGTCCACAGAAGCACATTGGACATCAGAAGCCTTGATTTTAGCCATTTCCGGCCATGATATGAAAGCTAGTGGGAATCAAAAGCTGCATTGGTGTATTTGCTGGATATGTGAACTCCAGAGTGGTCCTTTTTGACGTCAGCAGTGGCTGGAGATCCTTAGGATTTAGAAGAGGTTATTGGGAGGAAAGTGGTAGATCTTGGCTGATAGCACAGAGGATCCCTCATGGGGCACTTTTAAGGTACTTCTTAGGAAACCTTGGCATCGTTAACAAGAGATTTGGGATGAGATTTTCTGCAGAATGAGAAATGCTGTCTGACCTGCACTGTGAGTGACTCTGTTACCTACCTGCTTTTTATGGTCCGTGGAATATAGTTATACATGGGATTGTGGAATAGTGCCAGGTGACAAAGAAAACATAAAACCTGTGCTTCTAAGAAATGTGCTTCGTTCTTAGGAACCCAGCTAATTGCAGTGAAAGGACTTTGTATATATGCAAGTGCGCACGCTTATGGAGGCTGAAAACCAGAGAGGGAGACTTAGGCTGTCATGAAGAAGCAGCTTCTGTGAAAATCATGCTGGTTGATGGCTGTTCTGTCTGATGAAGAGATGATAGAAAAATACCTGATCTGTCCTAGCCTTTCAGACTTCCTGTGGTAGTGCAAGTAGCCATTTTGCTTCAAAATCAGATAATGGGAAAGACCACATGGTAAATATTCTTATGCTAAAATATTTTATACAAATATTCACAAACCTTAGAACAATGAAGGGAAACAGTTTTTTAATAAATTTTAGATATGTGTTTATACACAAGGTACACTGTATAGCATTACCAGTGTTTTGTATTTCCAAAAACGTGTCATGAGCATTTACTGCAGGTTTTGTACAGTGCTAACTTTCCTATTTCTTCTTTCTGCTCCTTCTAGTCACAGACAGGATTTTGCTGTTGTGAATTTTATGCGTTTGTGTTTTGGGTGGGAAATTCGATTCCTGTTGCATACGTGTCTTAATGACAATTTGTTAATACGCATGTATTTGATAATATTTTATTGAAAGGATACACATTGCACTGATATACATAAATCAAGCACTTTGACCCTGGTAAACTGGTTTCTGGATTTGTCATGCCTGAGCAGTTACATAGAGAAAAGTTGGTTTAGCCAGATTCTTAGAGGGATAAGACTGAGACAAGACAGGACAATGGTTGGGGGGAAAAAGCCCAGGATTGGAATCAGACTGACCTGAATTCAGATCTTGGGTATGCCACCAAATATGCTTTTGGGTGAATTACTGAACTCTGCAACTCACTTTCTTCAACGTATACTGGAAGGATAATAGAACCCATCTTTTTGTGAGACAGAAATAAATGAAATAGTATATATAAATTGTGCTTTGAATCCTTTTCTGGAAGGTGAAATGGAATTAATAAATTACAAAGTATACGTATTATGTCTGACACTGAGTACCTGGTGAATAAATGTTATTGTAATTAAAAAAGAACAGTAAAACTTTTCTTTTCAACGGATCATTTGGGTTTTACCCAGTTTATCCACCAAGGGAAAAATTATTCTGTCTCTCTACTGTCTATCAAGAAAAAGTTGCCCCTCCTACAGCACTTACAAGGGAAGTCAATTTTGTTGCTGATCTCAAGTGAGGTAGGAGTCCTAGAGACCGTAAGGACAAGCCATAATTCACTTACTAATTCACTATTTCTTAAATTAATCTCCTTCAAGCCTTCACATCTTAGTTCCTCTTTTAAGGATTAAGTCCTAATGGTAGTGAAATCTAGTGCGTCTTCAAATTCAGACTGTATAAATTTTGAAATGATCAGAAATAGACTTAATATATAACATTTGACACTGGCTCATTTAAAGAGGACAAAGGAAGAAAGAATATGGAGGTGTCTAATAAACTTCAACAAAAGATAGCTATAATTCAGAGAAACACAGGTTTATTTTTTTTTCTATTGACCATTTAAAAATAAATTATATTCTATATCTAAAGAGACTGCCCTTAAAATGTATTTCTTTTATGGAATTTTGCAAGCACACACAGAAGTAAGATGTAGTTTAATAAACTGGGTCCCTCACACTTCTTGAGAATTACCAGCATGTTGCCTCTTTATTTTACCACTTCACGCTCTTGACTGATTTATGGCAAATTCCTAACTTAATCATTCCATCTGTCAATTTCAGTTGACAAGCATGAAGTCCCCTTTTAAAAGTGCATGCCGTGATCATCCCTCTAGAAAAAGCAGCATTTTTGTATATCATCAAATAGCCACTGGCATTTAGGCTTCCCTTCCTGTCTAACCATCAGCTTTTTCTTTAAAAAATAGGTTAGGGATGCCTGGGCGGCTTAGTTGGTTGAGCATCTGACTCTTCATTTCAGCTCAGGTCATGATCCCAGGGTTGTGGCATTGGTTGGGTTCCACACTGAGCATGGAGCCTACTTCAGCTTCTCCCTCTCGCTCCCTCTGCCCCCCTCCCACGTGCACATGTGCGTGCTCTCTCTCTCTCTCTCTCTCAAAACCTAAAAATTAAAAAAAAAAAAAGTTTAAATCAGGGTCCAAACAGATCTATGAATTATGATATTGTGATTTATTAATGTCTTTTAAATACCTTAATCTAAATTTTAGATTTCCTCTTCCATCTATTTGTTTGTTTGTTTGTTTGTTTGTTTTACTCTGTGCCTTCTGTGCATGTATGTGTCCATGTGGCCAAAAGCCAGTTTTTATCCTACACAGCAGTGGCTCTCATACTCTTTGGTCTCAAGTCTCCTTGACACTCTTAAGAATGATTGAAAACCCCAAGGAGCTGTTGTTTGTATGGGTTATATCTATTAATATCTACTGTATTCAAAATTAAAATAGGTAATTTAAACTATGTATTTACTTTTCAAAATAACAGTAGCAGACTCATTATATTAACGTGTGTCTGCACAATTTAAATGAAATGTAATCATAGTTTCCGAAATTAAAAAATGAGAGAAATGGCACTGTTTTACATTTTTGCAAATCTCTTTAATGCCTGGCTTAATAGAAGAGAGCTGGATTTTCATATCTGCTCCTGCATTCAGTCTGTTGCAGTATGTTGTTTGGGTTGAAGTGTGTGAAGAAAATCTGCTTCACACAGATGTGAGTTTGGAAAAGGGGAGGAGTATTTTTTTTCATTTAATGGTGGACATTCTTCTATGATACTACACCAAAAGTTGACAAGTGGTAGTTTCTTAAAGGTAAGTTGCAATGGGCAGTCTGAAATCCTAACAATGAACTTTTCATACTGTGTTATATTAAAATCCATCGGTCTGTCACGTACTTTGATTGGATGCTTTACTTATGCATAATTTTGTGACATCAAGCATTGGTTATTTGGAAAATACTGCATCACTGAATTATGCAAATCTCCCAGATGTTGACATAGGTCAAATATAAAATACTTAAAAAATCCCTCTCATCAATATCACCACCCATCTCCTTAGAAAATATGTAGCTACTGGGAAGCTCTCAGGCTCATGGTGGTAGATACACGTTTTCCGGAATCATGATTATCCCTTGAATGTTCAAATGGGTCTTCAGCAACAAATGCTGTCAGTGTTTTCCTCGATGTCAACAGGCTCGCTTCGTTTATTCTTGACAAAACATTTGCCAAATAGCCAAACCCGAAGAAACGTAGTTTGTTAAATAAAAGTGCGCTCCGTGAAAAAAGCAGCTTGTTCAACTTGCATCTCAGACAGTTCACAGGTGCTTTCCCTTGGTACTCTGACGCACCAGAGCGCTTTATGGGTGCTTTCTATTTCACCACACAGAATGTTAAAAAGATACGTATTCAAATATCCAGACTTAATGAAAGTTACTATTTTGCTTCATCAAGGATGCTGTTTAGCGAAACCAGCATTTGTTTACCATCAGTACCTGGCGGTAAAGGCTGCAATGACTGCTGCCTACTTGGGAGCCGCTACTCCAGCAGTTTTACCCACTGTTGCTTTTTTTGTACCATCCGCGCAGATGTCAGCATAGCGCAGAAGGCAAATAATGTGTTAGTATTTTTATGAAAATGATTCTGACTTCTTGGACCTTTTGAAAAGGTCTCAGGTCTTCCCAGGGTCTGTGGACCACACTTTGAGGAATGTTGCTGAAGAGTTTCTGACAGTCTGAATTTTACTTCTTATATTAAAAAAAAAAAAAAAAATTATGTTTGTTTATTTTTGAGAGCGAGAGAGGGAGTGCAAGTGGGAGGAGGGGCAAAGAGAGAGGGAGACACAGAATTGGAAGCAGGCTCCAGGCTCTGAGCTGTCCGCACAGAGCCTGACATGGGGCTGGAACTCACGAACCATGAGATCATGACCTGAGCCAAAGTCGGATGCTTTACTGACTGAGCCACCCATGTGCCCCATTTTGTATATTTTTATGGTGTGATTTTTACGTGTTCCTTTGTCTCAGGTATTTCCTGCAAATGGACTTGATCAGATTAGGTTTGATTTTGTTTTTTCATGGCAAGACTACTTCCTAGATGGTGTTGGGTTTGTATTCTTAGTAGTCATTGATAGCCATTGCCTGCAGCCATTAATGTATCAAGGATTGAAAATGGTAATGTTTCAGTTCTGTCATTCCTTTTTTATTTATTAGCAGGAATTCTTTCTAAACTGAAACTTCCTCTCGCCATTGATTTGCGTTACCCTGGAATACAGTTTCATGGATCTCATGCAATATAGACAGGATAAATCCTTGTTTCTTTTTCCAGATAATGAGTTGGTTCCTGTGTAGTCTTAAAAGGTGATCAGTAGGTGTTCTTGGTTTGTTGGTTTGTTTTCAATGTCAGTATGAACTCTTAGATTTAAACTTATTTGATGTGTTTCAATTCATGCAGCTACTATTCTTTGGCCAGCAGGAGCCTCTTGAGATTGGTTTCTAAGTTCTTTTGATATGATCTCTGTTGTCTTTGATAGCTTCCTTGCTTTTTTTTTTTTTTTTTTTTTTTTTTTGACAAGAAGTTCCAGACTCATCTTGCACATTTCCTGCCACTGAACAGAAATCAGCCCCTTCTCTGGGAAGACCTCAGAGAAGTGGTATTTAGAGGCCACAGTCTGAGCACTTGGCTGCTCATCACTGTTGATTGGTGGTTGTTTCTAGATTCTGTCAGTGGGCAAGGCTAGAAAATATGCAATTTTTTTTTAAGATTAAAATGCATTAAAAGATTAAAATTTAGGGACACCTGGGTGGCTCAATTGGTTAAGGGTCCAGCTTTGGCTCAGGTCATGATCTCATGGTTTGTGAGCTTGAGCTCCACATTGGGTCTCAGCTCTCAGCGCAGAGCCTGCTTCAGAGCCTCAGTCTCCATCTCTCTCTGTTCCTCCACCACTTGTGTCCAAAAATCTGTAAAAAAATTTGTTTTAATGTTTATTCAGTTTTGAGAGATAGAGACAGAGTGTGAGGGGGGGAGGGGCATAAAGAGGGAGACACAGAATCCAAAGCAGGCTCTAGGATCTGAGCTGTTGGCACAGAGCCTGATGCAGGGCCCGAACCCATGAACCATGAGATCATGATCTGAGCCGAAGTCAGATGCTTAACCAACTGAACCACCCAGGTGCCCCTAAAAAAAAAAAAAAAAAAAAAGTTTAAAAATGCATCAAATTTAGAACTTTAATCCATCTTCCATTGCTTATCAATGACACCAACATAATTACTACTTTTATCCCATACCACATAGACAACAGTCTCAATACAATTACTAACAATATGATTATGGAAAACTGTTTTGCAGTTTAGAAAAATGAAAAACAGA
This sequence comes from Panthera tigris, assembly GCF_018350195.1. Lineage (NCBI taxonomy): Eukaryota > Metazoa > Chordata > Mammalia > Carnivora > Felidae > Panthera > Panthera tigris. The sequence goes on from NC_056664.1 coordinate 116,594,426, forward strand.
TTATCACAGTTTAGCTAGTTGACTTGGTTTTCTTAACATAGCCTTATTATTAGTGTTTGCTGTATATTTTAAGACTGTTTTCCTATTTTCCAGAACCTCAAATTGGTGGATATCTCAACTGAATTCAAAAAATCAATTTACTGAGAGAGTCAATCATACCATGTATTTGTTGAATTGATACAACAAACTTAACTGACAAATTAGCATAGATGATAGTCCTAATGGACTGGAATTTTCTTGTTCTTTTTTATCATCGAAAAGGTTTCATTTTGCTTATTAACATTTAATGTCTTGTCCTTTATCCATACCCACTCTGTCATCAATATCTTCAAACAACAACAACAAAACCCCCTACTTAGTGGGCAAGAAATTCTGTTGATATATATCATGACTTTTTGTTTTAAGTGAATGTGCTATGAAAAGGTGAATTCCTTTTTTAAGAATAGAAACTTTGACACTTTACAAATTTTAGGTATATTCTTTCCTCTTTAATTTACCAGGGATTAGGGGGTGCTTGGGTGGCTCAGTTAAGTGACTCTTGATTTCGGCTCAGGTCATGTTCCCACGATCGGCATGATTGATCCCCGTGATTGGCTGTGCACTGACAGCACGGAGCCGGCTTAGATTCTCTCTCTCCTTGTCTCTGCCCCTCCCCTGCTCATGTGCGCATGCATACTCTGTCTTTCTCAAAGTAAATATTTTAAAAAATACATAAATTTACCAGGGATTGTACTAGAAAAAATGTTAGTGATATTTTCGAAGCACTTAATTCTAGATCTATGGATATGGGATATTGTGATCAAGACAATTATGTAATTAAGGGAAACCAAAGAAGTGACCACTAAAATAAAAACTGATTTTTACGTACAGTATTTAATGATCTGCCTTTTTCCCCCTTCCAGGTTCCAAAATAAATCATGACTGAATCTGCCTCTAGCACAAGTGGTCAAGAATTTGATGTATTCAGTGTTATGGACTGGAAAGATGGAGTAGGAACGCTACCAGGAAGTGACTTAAAGGTAAGCTGTCTTTATTAAATGCAATTATCTGTGTGTGCATCTGTGTGTTATTTGTTAAAAGGAGTTTGACTACATATGTAAAATAAGAATTAAAAGCATTAAGCATGATGCTCTAGGTCTTATATGATACTTAGACCTCTACAGTAAATTTTCAAGACAATTTGGAATGTTGACAAATTGGCCGAAGTCTTTTTCGCTTGGGGTGGTGGACGAGAATATTTTGGCATATGCTTATTTTGCAGAAGTCGAATTATAGCTTCCAGGGGATCACCCTTGGTTTGACTTTATCATGACGGACAATAAATATGGAAATGGTAGGCTTAGAAGACCTGGCTTCATATATTTTGTAATAATGAACTTGAGAACTTTAAATGAATAACCACATTCCCTGTGCCCTAGTTTTCTCATTTGAAAACTGGATAATGTTAAAATATTGAATAGACAGGACTATTTTCCTCCCTTAAATTATTTATACGATAAATATGAATTTTTATATAATCATTTGTTCAAAAGCTGGTCCTTCCTGTAAACCAGGCTGCTTTTATATAGAGGAGAACTCTCTTCAGAGAATGATGCTTCAGTGTGCCTCTTTACTATGTGCTTATCCTTCCCCTTTTCCCAAGGCTTCCCGAACCCACTCTAGACCCACCTCTGCTGCCCTATGAAACAGTTACGCAAGCACTCATCCAGGAAGCCAGTCCACCCCACCTCTCATTTCTAATTTGCTTTTGCTCTAATCCTATCTCTGGGACCTTGAACCTGTCTGTGGCCTTTTAGACTTTGTTTGTACTTGGTCACTCAGGTTTTTGAACCTCTGATCACCCTAACTGGCTGTCAGTTGGCTTTTCCCTCTAGTGCTTGATGTTCTGGCCTATCTCGAATAGAAATTCCTGCCCCCTAATAATTGGCTTCCTGGAATCCAGTGGCTACTTGACGAGTATTTCAGCCAAGCCCAACCTAGTTCATCTTCAGTGGTGAGATTTGGACAGTCTGTCACTGGAAAAATACCCAGATTTTAGTTGGGTTAGGTTGAATTAAGTGCAATGTGCCAACATATCTATCTGTTTAGCTTAACAAAAATATCGCAGTGAGGTTCAGTGAATTCTGAAAAGGAGATACGGTTTTTAGTTTTAGTTCTGTATGTCCTTGAACTAGTCAGTCAGTCTCTTCAGGCCAGTTTCCTCTTTGGTAAAATAAGGAATTAAATGAATACTAAGGACTTTATCTGCTCTAACATTCTCCAAATGTTCATCTGGATTAGATATGATGGGAATTGAGTGCTGAAATTTTTCAGAAAGAAAAACCATTCCAGACGCTCATAATGTCAGCCTCATAGTAGCTATATGAGCTTTGTCAAGTTATTTAAATTCCCTAAGTTTCAGAATCTTCATGTATAAAATGAGGAAATAGAATCTATGTCACAAGGTGGTTATAAGGATTGAAAAATATAACATATGGAAAACATTTAACAAATTGTATTTTTTCTGGCTTTGTGATATATTATGTAAATTGACTTTTTAAAATTGCTTTATTCTCATATTTTGCTTGTACATTTTTGTCCCTTCTTCTCAATAGCTTTTTTTTTTTTTTGATGTCAGGTGGATGATGAAATTTATAATTTTTGTTCAGTTAGGTTTTGAACTTTCAATCCCTAAGAAATTTAAATTGCCTAAAGGTTTTCTAAGCAATAGATCTTAGGAATTAGCCTATTACTTTTATTAAGGTAATCAGGTAATTAAGCCACTTAGTGGGTATTATAATCTGGTTTATTTTATTTGACTTTTAGGCTCATCTAATTATGTGGGTAATTTCCATGTATCCAGTTCACTTCATGTACTGTAGACAGTTTGAAACCCCACTTCTAAAAAAAAAAAAAATGAAAAAAAAAATTCTGCTTCATAACCATTTTTATCTGAAGAGATTCAGATAGTCAATTGATTGTGTTAATTTAGGAATCTGAATCACTTGCTCCTAATATTAATATCTGAGTTGCTTCAGAGATCTGATTGAGAAATTGATTTTTCACAAAATTAAGATATTAAAAACTTTGAATAAAGCATGAAATTTGCTCTTTCACATCATGCTTTGCCTACTTTACATTATTTTTTTTTAATTTTTTTTTTAATGTTTATTTATTTTTGAGACAGAGAGAGACAGAGCATGAACGGGGGAGGATCAGAGAGAGGGAGACACAAATCTGAAACAGGCTCCAGGCTCTGAGCTGTCAGCACAGAGCCCGACGCGGGGCTCAAACTCACGGACCACGAGATCATGACCTGAGCCGAAGTCGGCCGCTTAACCGACTGAGCCACCCAGGCGCCCCCCTACTTTACATTATTGAAACTACTTTTTTGTAGTGGGTGTAGGCATGTAGATTTCCTAATAAACAAGGTGCTATCCTAAGACAAGAAGCTCAGGTTAGTTCAGCCAATACAATCAGCTGCTACATAGAAGTCAGTTTTTTATCATGTAAACAGGTTTTTATATGCTTCGGTTTATTACCATTTTGAAAGTATGTTTCTCTGTAAAAGCCTCATGATTGCTGGCCAAATTATATCACTCTTCTGCTTAAAAACTTTTAGCAGTTTCCTGTCTTTCGTGGCAAAGTCAATCCCCTTAAGTTTACCCCAGAAGTTTTTGGTGGTCTGGCCCCTACTTTCCCCTGGCTGCGTCTCGTTTCACTCCTCAGTGCCATCTTGTTTCCTTTCCAGCCCAACTGTCTAGTTGAAGGCTTCAAACCTTCGTTCCTTTATACTGTTTCCCTTGCCCCTTTTCAGGGAGGCTAAACAGCCTTTATATAAAACAGAGCGCAAAAACTTTTTCCATTCAGGTGCAGTAGGGGAAAGAATAGAGAGCTTACTCTCTGATGAACACTTTATCTGTATCCTTGTATTTAATCCTTTCATTTAATCCTTTTGAGGTAGTTCCTATCATTGTTGTCAGTTTACAGATGGGAAAACAGAGGCCCAGAATGGTTAAATCATTTGCTCAAGGTCAAGATAATTGGCAGAACTAGGTCTAAAGCCAGGCTTTTCTGATACTGGAATCGATTCTCTTACCACTAGTATACTATAGTCTAAAGAGAGAAAATGTTTTCATATCAAAAGAGATACAGAGAAAATGTTACAGCGACTTAGAAGAGGTATCATTTTAGCTGGAGGGATCAGGAAGGCTTCGGGGAAGTAGTTGTCATATGAGCTTCAGGTACCCGAAAATAGGTCGGCATCTATATGAAGACTTTTGTGGGTCAGGGACAGCAGGCAAGAAAGAGAAGGGCATCGAAAAGAAGGACTAGCATAAGAAAGTATAGTGTTAGGGGAGAACAGCAAGTGTCCAGGGGCCTCCTTGAAAATATTATAGTCATTAACAAGACATTTTTGTTTAAGCAAGCTTTGGAAACTGCACCGTTGCCTAATTATTCTATAAAATGGCAAATTAGTATTTGTAGACTAATATCTCAGGGCCAGCCATAAGAACAGGCAGGCAATGAGCGGTAGCGGGAAGGTGCATGCTGGGGCTCCCTGTCCCTAAGCAATCTCTCTCTCTGAACTTGTAATGATGTCTGAAACTTATCCACAGAGGATTATTCCTCTGGGTCATAAGGATTTAGCCATTTGGAATCCCTCAGTAAAATGCAGATATACTCCTGAGAGCGATAGCATCTTATCTAGTAAGAATAGTTGCCACTTAACTGAGAGCAAGACCCTGCGGCAGCAGGGCAGAAACCCAACTGGAAACACTGTGCTCATAGTGCACGGTTTTGCTCGTTGTGATTAATGTTCAGAAAACTTTAGTTACCAAATATCTTTGCCCTTAAAACAGATTGGTAAGTAGAACTCATATTTCGACATTGAAAGTAATAAAACAAAACAAAAATACCAACCTCAGCAGTGTCTTTTAAGGATCTGTTCTTAAAGATAGGCAAAAAGCAAAGGATCCTTTGCCTCTACAAGCAAAAATAAAGAGAATTGAATCAATTAAAGGTAGTTCAAGCCAGGCCAAACAAACCTTTGCAGTCCCTTATATCTTTCAGGCATAATTGTTTTCTGATTGACTCAGATGTTTCCACTAGTAGAACAAATTACAGTGTCAGCTGATGTGTTTGATGTACTTATTTAATACATTTCTTTTGTAGAGTTTATAATTTTGATGTTCTTGATTTGGAATGGAGTCACTCAGTAGATTGTTATGCTGCTTTTTGGATGTCTAGGTTAAAAGAACTCATAACTTTGAAAAAAGGAATAAAAGTGATTATTTCAAGTTTCCATAGCTCCAAAACCATTCATGAAAGCATTACCCATTTCTGAGTGTTTTATTGGGGGGAAAAATGTTAGGGAATGTGTCAGTCTTTCTGGAATGCTATCTGTGGAACTCCAGTAATGTTAACAGCACCTAACAACCTATGTTGTCCAGCATTTTCAGCAGTACTAATATTGTGAAAGACAGTAAATCCAAGTTGAGAAGCCAGAAAAAAAAAAAAAAAAAATTGATCCCTGTGTTTTTTTTGCATATGACAGGATACTTTGAAAACACTTTGCGGTTAATTTTTGAGATAAAGTAACTTGGTTAGAGTAATGTTCTTTACTTTTTCAAGGTTGCAGGATGCCTTTGAGACTATGATGAAACTGAAGAACCCTATTCCCAGAAAAATATGTATGTGTCCATGACATCATTTTGTATGAATTTCATGGGATTCTTCAATCCCCTGAAGTCCAACTATAGATACCTGACTTGCAGGAGTTAATTTTGTCCCTAAGTGTCATGACACCTTTCATTTGTGCTTTGGCTATAGGTCAGTTACTGGCAATAAACATTATAAGGAAAAGACAACTAGGATTAATTGTTGTATTGTGGGGATATTACCTTTTAACTTTGAAAGTATTTGAGCTTAAAGCTTCCAAGTGTCATAACTCTGGATTTTTATTCAAAGATTCCACTCGGTGGTGTTCTCTTTCTCATTGTTGGAAATGCAGGGTGGCTTACAGTGTAGCAGTAATTTGGAAACTTACACCACAGGAGATTCTCCATGTGATGAAAATGGTGCTATTTTTCACATTTTGTATTTTTCAAATAAGTATCAATTAATATTGACATCTAATAAAAGTAAAATTACCTACCTGGACTGAATTATAAAGGTGATGCCTAATGCCTTTTTAAACTTTGATTCAGAATTGATTTTCTGTGTTCTTCTTTACTATCATTAATTAGTAATCATTATGGCTTGTTTTTTCTGTTCTTGCCCAGTAGATGGTACTGTCAGCTTTATTTTGAAATATTCTGTTTTCAGAGTGGATCATTTAAAAATTTATTTTCCCCCCCAAAAGTAAAGTTATATTTAGCTCCTTTCCTCCCAGTTAACTTTTTGCCACTTCCTAGCCTGACATTTTTAGGCAAATACACTCAGTATAGTATACACATGTTACCTGGGAACTTGTATCTGAAATATGTAATAGAAGAAACCATTTTCACTTTCCTCAACTATTTCAACTTCTTCAGTCTAAAAAGCTTTTAATTATTGTACACTGTGTGCATACAGTTACTTAAGGTGCTGTTTTTACCTGGTGGAAAGAATAATTAGTAATTTTTGTTTCAGCTTTTTCTGACTTGTACTCTGAATCTAGTTTGGTTAAGTGAATGATTCTGTTGGCATGTTGACTAAATAGATGTTTTAGATTGCAAAATGGAAGGTCTTAAGCCTAACTGCTACATATTTGCATACTCCTATATTTCTGTGAAAGCTCTAAAAACGTTAAGCGAAAAGTCGTATAATCCTTTTGAATTGTGAACTTTCCAGTTCTTCGTCAACTGTCAAAATTAGTGGATCCCTAATATCATTCTATTTTATGGGAAAACAGAGGAATATGGAAAACTTTGAACTTCATCAATAGGAGAGTACACCTAGTTGTTTCAAAGAGGATGGAGGGGTCCCTGCACATAGATAGTGGGTAAGCCTTCAACATGCACACACAGTACAGCCAGGCTGTTAGAGGAACATACTAGGTTTGCAGCTTGCCATGAGGTGAGAAGAAATTTTCAACATTTGGGGTCAAAATGTCCATGAAGTCAAAACGCCTGTACTTTTTAGTGATAGAATTGACCTGTAGCTAGCAGATTTGTTCAGATCTCGTAGACGTTACCTGTTGTTTGGAGGATTAGAGGTGAATGGGGTGGAGAATTCCAAAGAGCAGTGAGAGAAAGAAGTGGAGAGTTGGGGGTCACATGGCTCACACTTCAGCCTTCCTCACCTACCTCCGGGAATATAAGGATATACGCGTGCAGGTCATTATTTCCGGAATAGAGATTTCCTTCTCTTGGACTAGGTGAGCTCGGGTGAGATAAGTTGATTCCCGGGAAGATAGTAATTCTCCTTTTAGTAATTTTGGTTACTAAGGAAGTAGTAATATGAAGTAGGAAACAAAAGTCCTAGCAACAACTGGTGTTCAGAATTATAGGCCACATTAAGAAAGCTGGCATCTCTACAGCACAGTGCAGGGCTGGTTGTATGGTACCTTAAGAAGTAGCTTGCTGCTTTGTTCTCTTTTTACTTCCCCAAATCCCCAAATCTGTAAAATGCAGAGGACTTACTGCTGGTAGAGGGCTTACCTAGATACAGTTGCTCAAATGAACTTTTAAAGTATAACTAATTTGCTTAAAGACTTTATGTGTCCACCATGAAATGACTACTGTCCTGAGCACCTTTGTAAGTTTTGCCTCTTTCTACCATATTGTCGCTAGTTTCGGGTAAACGAGTTTGGAGCCCTGGAAGTTATCACAGATGAGAGCGAGATGGAAAATGTTAAAAAAGCAACAGCTACCACAACTTGGATGGTACCAACTGCTCAGGAAGGTAAGACTGGGTCGTCTGCATTGCCATTTTCTTTCTTTTGAGAGTTTTAAAATAAGAATTACCTAGGTTTTACAATAGGCTGGAACTTTGAAGATCCTGGGTGATTTTCATGTCACGTGTTCTTAGGTGAATTTCTATAACAAAACTCATATGGAACCAACTTTTATATTTTAAAATAACTATAAACTGTCTTCTTTCCTAATGCCAGATCTGTAATAGCACAAGGTTAATTGGAAATTATTACCAAGTAAATCCAGTGTTGCAATAGCCTACCCAGGTGATTTAGCCAAAAGCCTGCCACTTTTTTCTCATCTACTCCGATGGTTGTAACTAACACCTATATGCTGATGACTCCCAAATCTATATCTCCAGCCCCGACCTCTCCCCCGAGCTCCAGGCCCGTATTTCCACCTGCCTACTGGACATCTCCACCTGGATGTCCCACAGGTACCTCAAACTCCACATGTCTGAAATGCGATTCATTTTCTATTTCTTTCTCCCCTTCCCCCAAACCTGCTCTTTCTTCTGTAACCCATATTTCAGTTGATGGTAGCACCATCCCCCCCAGTGGACAAGCAAGAAATCTAGGAGTCATCCTGAATTCGTTCTCCCCCAGCCCCATGGCCTGTTACTCCATCCTGTTGGTTTTTATTCCCTAAATATGTCTCAGATCTGGCTTCTTCTACTAATGACCACTGCCACTGCCTTAATGTAGGCCCTTAGCAGCTCTCACCTGGACTATTGCAGACTCCTCCTCGAGAATCACTCTGCTTCTAATTTCACCTAATTTATCCCGCACCTTCAAGTCAGAGGAACTTTTGTAGATTGCTTTTCTGACACTTCACTGACTTCATACTGTCTCTTTAGCTGAGCCTGCAAGGATCTGGGTGGCACGCGTCCACCTGCTTGCCTTGTCTCTTCGCTCTCTGTTCTGTTCTCTGTACACCGTGTTCTGGCAGTGCCAGCAGCACTGGGTTCCATGGAATTCTCTCAATGCATCATTTGGTTTCACACTCCCTTGACTTTGCTCTTGCTGCTGCTTCTGGCTCAGATGCCGTTTCCCTCTTTGTCCAGTTGGTTAATTTCTCTTGGCCTTCCAAACCCAGTTGAGGCTTTATATCAGAAAATCCTTCCCTGACCTCACCCCAGGCCGAGTGAATGACTTCTTCCTCTGTACTACTCCTGGAACTTGTTCATGCTTTGATTACTGCATGTATCACATTTTATTATAAGTATTGGTTTTCTTGTCTGTCTTCTCCTCTAGACTGTGAGCTCTCTGGGGCAAGGTCTATACTATCATTATCAGTGTCTAGCGTAAATTGGCACCTAATGTTTGCTGAATGCATGAGGAGCCTAACAATTCAGGGGAAAGGAAGTGTGAGTTCCTAAATGATTTGGGATAATTACGATTTAGGAGATCTGCTACCTTCAAAGTAAACTAGGTGTCGATTTAACCAATTTAGTAGAAAAAACCCACTCCTCAAAAGGTTGTAAACATGAAATAACATACATAAGCCTTTTTTGTCAGATACATCCATAAAATAGGATTCTGCAGATTATTAACAGTTTCATCTTCAAGTATAGTGAAGTATAGTATACTGTACTTCAAGTATAGTCAAGTATAATGAAATTTTATTTTACTTTGAACTCTGTAGAAGAAGCCTTAGACAAACTTTTATCTTTCCTGCAGAGTATTTTTTGTTGTGTAAATGATTTGAGTGGTTCCTGCCAAGCCCATCCTCTTCTCCCTCCCAAGCACAGTAGGTTGGTCATTCATTCATTCAGCAAATATTATCTTTTATTGTGTTGCTAACAAAATTATTAGAAGGAAAAGTTTGAGTGTGTTTTGGAATGTTTTCTGTCATGGTTCTAATTGTTTTTTTCTGTGTGTGTTTTTTTTGTTTTTGTTCTTTTCCCCTTTTCATCTTCTAGTCTTTTCAGAGAAGACTGGGATGCCTTTCAGGTTGAAGGATCCAGTGAAAGTAGAAGGGCTTCAATTCTGTGAGAACTGTTGTCAGTATGGCAATGTAGATGAGTGTCTTTCTGGAGGAAACTATTGCAGCCAGAATTGTGCCCGGCATATCAAAGACAAGTAGGTTTTTGCCCTGTTCCATCTATAAAATGGGTTTTATTTTATTTATTTATTTATTTTTAATTTTTTTTTTAATGTTTATGTTTGAGAGAGAAGGAGACAGAGTGTGAGCAGGGGAAGGACAGAGAGGGAGACAGAATCTGAAGCAGGCTCCAGGCCCCGAGCTGTTGGCACAGAGCCCAACGTGGGGCTCGAACTCACAGTCTGTGAGATCATGACCTGAGCTGAATTCAGATGCTTAACCGACTGAGCCACCCAGGCGCCCCTATAAAATGGGTTTTAGAGTCCAAGGTGCTAAGGAATACAGAGGCTCCCTGATATCTGTCACACCTTCATGCCCCTTTTTTCCCCCAGAGACTTTTCCTTTAGAGATCTGTGGACCCTGATCCCGTTACTGGACCTCCTGACTTCAGTCATGTCTGATCTTAGTTGTACTGCTTAAGTCCTACCTACAAGTACAACCTCTGCCTCTTTCTTTAGACTTTTGATTCCAGTGAGTGCCCCCTAGCAAGAGAATATTTAAATTTCTCTGGGCTACGTACATTTTGATGGCGCTGATGTTTATGGAAACAGAGTTTTGTTTTTATGTTGGGGGGGGTTCTTCAGTAACTCAGCTAAAACTCCACAGGTTGGGAACCAGCTGACTGAAGATGGCCATAGAGAGTGGCTTAATGAGTCACAATACTGTAGATTTCTGTAGACTGAAGATTATGAGACAGGGACGTCCGCTGTGGCTGGTGGTGCTATGTGACTCGGCCATCTGGGGACTGTCTGACAAAGTTCAGCTTATCACCGAGGTGTATTTCTTTATATAATTGTCTAACACAAATAAGTGACTTGACACTTATATTTTAGTGGAATTTCCCAGGTATTTTAACCAGGGTAGGCCTGGGAATTGTCTGTTTTTGCTGGCCAACTTTTATTTTACAAAGTTATACTTGGCCTTTTTTAGTTGCACTTGTCATTGTTAATAATTGCTAGATCTTTGCATTAAAATTGCCCCGAATACTAAAATATCTCTAAGTAATTGATTCTTTTATTAGTATGGATGGCAGATGTGAAAGACCGATCATTTTAAACTTGTTAGAACCTGTTTCACATATGGTACTGATCCCCTTTTGAAATTAATATATAAGCTAGTTTCCATTTTCTGCTTTGAAGAGTCATATATGATAATGGTTTTAGGTGTTCCTTAGCTATGATATCCTAATGCCTACACTCTTCTCCTGGTGGTTAAATGTTTTTCCTTCTCCTGGTGGTTAAATGACTTTTTTTTTTTTTTTAAGTTGCATGATAGTCACCATGTAGATGTTTGACAGGTATTGTTTTCCTGTCACTATTTTGGGTTTATAAATACAACAGAGATCAGAAGGAAGAAAGGGACGTAGGAGAGGACAATGAGGAAGAAGATCCTAAGTGTAGTCGGAAGAAGAAACCAAAATTATCTCTGAAAGCTGACTCCAAGGAGGATGGAGAAGATCGGGATGATGAAATGGTTAGTATCTCTGATGCAACTACCAAAGAACTCAGGGTACTTTTTGTTGTTGTTGTTTACTTATTTCTGAGAGAGAGAGAGAGAGAGAGAGAGAGAGAGAGAGAGCAAGCTAGGGAGGGGCAGAGAGAAGGAGAGAGAGAATCTGAAGCAGGCTCTGAGCTGTCAGTGCAGAGCCCGATGCGGGATTCAAACTTATGAACCGTGAGATCATGACCTGAGCCGAAGTTGGACGCTTAACCGACTGAGCCACCAGGTGCTCCGATACAGGGGCACTTCTTAAGAGAGTAACACCATGGTCAAAGGTGCTGGCTCTGCAGCCAGTTATCTGACTTCCAGGGCTGGTTCCATGACTCTCTGTGTTACCATCAACAAATTACCTGTCTACCCTCTTTGGTATGTCACTGTCTGCATTTCAAAATGAGAATAATAAATAATAATACTCCTCCCTTAGGGTGAGGAAGTAGGATGTGCTGAAATTTATTACTGGAGAGAAAAGGCAACAGCAAAACCTTCAGTTGTACAAATGAATCTTTAATTCCTCTTGATGGCGAAAAATGTCAATCCCATTTTGGTAAATTGCAGACAGATCTCATAAAACTATGTGAGTAGGTAGAAAATGGCATAAAAATGGCATATAAATGTCAGGTATATTTAGGGGAAACTAATTCCAAATGTGCTAATTAAAACATAAATATTGCTAAAGTACATATTAATGGTCCTATACGAAAAGAGAACTTTGAGGTCCTGAAGCATTTCCCTTCAGATCAATACTGAGCAACCAATTATTTGCTAGTCTTTCTTCTAGGAGCTGGGAGCACAGGGATGAACAGCATCAGGAGAACAGGGTCTCTCCTCTCAGGGACATCACATTCTTTTAAGGGGACATATAATAAACAGGAGACGTGTCAGCCTATGATAAATGCTACGGTGAGAAGTACAGGCGGGCATGAGAATTGATTCACTGCTTCCAGTTGGGTTCTCAGGGAGGCCTCCCAGAGAAGGTGGCATGAACTCTGTGATCTTGATAATAAGAAGGAGCCAGGTCTGTTAAAAGTAGGAGTGAGGAGCCCCCTGGGCAATGGAGTGGCTAGGGAAGAGTCCCTAAGGTGAGAACATGTGTAATATGTTTTGTTGAGGAAATAAAGACAATATGGTTGACCCTTACAGGTGAAGGGAGGGTGGAGTAAGGTGAAGCTGAAGAGGTCCAGCCTATGTAATGCTTTATGATAAACCAGAATAATGGGGTTTCATTCTGTTTTGTGTGGGCTGGGACTGGAAAGTTGAAGGCAAGGGAATATGTTGATAGGGTTTACGTTTCCAAGTGATGGCTCTAGCTTTGATGTGTGACAGTGAGAATGGAATCAAGGAAGGCTGTTAGTTTATTGCAGTAGACTAGCTGAAAGGGCTGTGTAGGGTAGAAGTCACTGATTTCAGGGTAGATGTTAGAGGCAGGGTCATCAGGAAAGAGGAGTCAGGAATAACTCAAGTTTTGGCTTGAACAGTCGACTGGATAACGATGCCATTTATTGAAGATGGGAAGGCAAAACTGGAGCACAGAAGTTAGAGTCCTTTGGAATCAGGAGTTTGAGATGCTCGTTAGGCTTCCAGGTGGAGATCCCAGGTGGGCAGTCGGGTTCATGAGTGTGGAGTCAGGGACGAGGTCAGGGGATATGACTGTGGATATTTGGCAGACAGATGATGTTTAAAACCCAGGAAGAGGGATTCGATAGAGAAGAGAAAGGGACTGGATTAGAGGAGACATCAGCAAAGGGACTGAGAAAGACGGGCCAGTGGGGTGTGAGGAAAATCAGAACAAAGTGGTCAAGGAGCTACAAGAAGAAAGTGCTTCAAGAAGGCAGGAACAGTATCTGTGCAGTTCCGGAGTGTAATTCTTGGAAACGTTCTTATTTGGTAATGACCTCAGGCCAAAAACAACACAGTTCTCATATGACCTATATTCTTACTTTCTTTAAAACTTACAAAGTGAAATTGAAGGAAAGTACAAAAAAGAATAATGCTTTCTGACAGCTCTCTAACTTTTCGTTGGTGCCAATTTCATGAGCTTGTAAAATCGTGATTTCCCTTTCTTGCTGTAGGAAAACAAACAAGACGGAAGAATCCTGAGGGGTTCGCAGAGAGCCCGAAGGAAAAGGCGAGGTGATTCGACTGTAATAAAGCAGGGTAAGTTGATGAAAGAAATGGTTTACTTGTGACTTTATGAAATGGAAAATATTTCACAAAGGTAGACATTTTAGTCTTAATTATAATGTACACAAGGGCCATTAAGGTATTGTTTTGGGTCTTTCTTTGATTAAATTTTGTCCATAAAAAGCGGGGTTTGAAGAAGTAGATAAAGAAAAAAATGGAAATGAGTAACTTTTGAATAATGTCAGTGCAAACTTGAAAACATCTTCCTATGTTTTTCTGTTGAGTAGGTTTTTTTCTCCTTCTGTGTGTTTTCTAAAACCTTTGTCCTTATATCCTAAGATTTTAAGTTTTTTTTTTTTTTAAGTTTACTTATTTTGAGAGAGAGCACAAACAGGGGAGGGCAGCGAAAGAGGGAGAGAGAGAATCCCAAGCAGGTTCCACACTACCAGCATGGAGCCCGATGCAGGACTCAAACTCACAAACCATGAGATCATGACCTGAGCCAAAATCAAGAGTCAGACGCTTAACTGACTGAGCCACCCAGGCGCCCCTAAGATTTTAAGTTTTTAATGTTTGATCTCAAACTTTAAACTCCTGATGTGGAACCTTTTTTGCTTCTTTCATTGTTCCTCGGGCAGCACTTTGTTTTCATGACAAATCCAGTCCTCGGACCCTTTCCTTTTGTACCTGACTGGATGAACTTGAACTCCATGTGCATCATGGCCCTTTGGCCACTTCCATGGAGGCCTCAGCGTCCTCCACCAGGTTTTGTCTTGCCTGTGGACCCATAGCATCTGCCTGCCAGCGTGTCACGTGAGGTCACGCCACTCTGTGCAGCCCCACTGCCGACCTCTCTGTTCATGCTGTCCCTGCAAATTGGGGCCGTGAACCCAGTGTGCCTTTCACTGCGTGGACGCCTTCCTGTCTTGTTCATCCCTCCATTTCTCAAATAAAGCGTGAACTACTCCCACCTGCCTCAGGCACACAGCCTGGCGTTTACATTCTCGGGGGACATGACCTTCTGTTTTACATCACTGAGATTAGAGGGGGGTAAATTTCTCACTCTGCTCTCTGCCTCACAAATGTTTTAACCTTCTTCTCTTCTACCTTCAGGGCCCTGACTCTTTCTGGAACCTTGTTCCTTTAGTCATTTTTTTTTCCCTGTTAGGTATTCAGATATTTTTCTCTTCGAGCTCCATCTCAGCCCATTCACATCTCATCCCCTAAATACCTTTCTCCCAGTTTTGCTACCCATCAAGCTATTATGCTCTTCCCTCATTTCTATTATCTGTTAAATTAACCCAGAGTAAAAGTGATACTGGCTGGTTGCATATCTTTACCACTTCTGTATTCTTTTGCTGCTCAAAATCTGGCCCTTGCTAAATTGATACCCACCCCACCCCCCACCCCCAGATTAGCAGCCATTCCCTAAGTACTCAGTGCACTGCCCTCTTCCCAGTCCTCAGCTTCTTGATCTCAGGAAATTTTTTTTTTTCCAAATATTTATTTATTTTTGAGAGAGCACTTGCAAGCAGGGTAAGGGCAGAGAGAGAGAGAATCAGGGGATCCAAAGCAGGCTCTGTGCTGATAGCAGCGAGCCTGATGTGGGACTCAAACTCAGAAACTGTAAGATCATGATCTGAGCCGAAGTAGGACACCTAACCAACTGAGCTACCCAGGTGCCCCAGGAAACATTTTTTTTTAAGTTTATTTATTTTGCAAGAGAGAGAGAGAGAGAGAGAGTGCATGTGCTCAAGTTGGGGAGGGGCAGAGAGAGAAGGAGAAAGAGAGAATCCCAATGCAGGGCTCAAACTCACGAACCTCGAGATCATGACCTGAGCTGAAGTCAGACACTTAACCGACTGAGTCACCCAGTCGCCCCTCAGGAGGCATTTTTTGATCATCTCGTTTCATGATACTGTTCTATCTCGGTTTCCTGCCGTGTCTCCTTCTTTTATTCTAAGTTCTTCTGCACCTACCGTTGTAACTGGTTGTACACCACAGTTTACTTCTTAGCTCTTGCTTCTTTGGGAGGCCCGGGAAGAGGCTGAGAAATACCGGGCGTGGTAGTAGTCGGGGAAGTGAGACTTCACAGGATACCCCTTTGACTTCCTAGATTTGGAAACCCTATCATCTTCGTCTCACTTGCTTTTCAGGCTTGCCTCCTAAGGGAAAGAAAGCCTGGTGCTGGGCGTCCTACCTGGAAGAGGAAAAAGCTGTGGCAGTGCCAGCAAAGCTGTTCAAGGAGGTATGGGCGCTTCTAGAAAGCATTGTCTATAAGAGAGAAGACTCTGGAATTCTGATCTGGAATTAGCATTGATGTTTCCAGTATGTGTTTGGGAAATGTGACTTGGGATCATTTCTCAAGCATACTGTTTTCATGAGTGTATTTACACGGAGGAGTAACTCCAAGGGCAACTGACGTGCATGTGTACTCACAGTCCTCCAACACACACGGATGGGCCCACATGCAGACGCACATGCTCTTTCGTCTCGACATTTACTGGGATTTCACTCACGACTTTTAAGGGGGATTCCTCTACTATTGCTGCAAAGCTAGTAGATAAAGAAAAACCGGCATGAAATTTCGTGTCAACATCGTGGCTTTGGGAGAAACAAAAACGAGTGACTGAGGTTTATATAATTTCTCAAGAAAACCCTGAAAGCAAGTTACCGTGTTACATTAACTGTAGTAAAAACATTTTGTCATAAGTGATTTAAAATCAGTTAGAATTATAGACACCAAGTGAAGTTCTGAGTAGGGGCTGCTGCCCCTGGGCTGAAGCAGGGGGGTCAGCAAACTTGTTCTGTGAAAGAGCAAGAAGGTATGTGTTTTAGGTTTTGTGGGGCATCAGGTCTCAGTTGCAGTGACTCAGTTATGTTGTTGTAATGAAAGCAGCTATAGACGATATATAAATGAAGGGCTATGGCTGTAGTCTACTAAAACTTTACTTACAAAAACAGGTTGAGGTTTGGAGTTGACCGAGAGAGGATAGTTTGCTGAACCCTGATTTAAATTATTTAATTATATTTAATCATGGTACATGATAAATCTGTTGATACCTTGGAATATATGCATTAACATAGGGAGTTTTTTGTTTTGTTTTTAAATTTTTTAGTGTTTTATGTGTTTTTAAGAGAGAGCGAGCAAGCATGGGGGAAGGAGAGGCAGAGAGAAAGGGAGACAGAATCAGAAGCAGGCTCCAGGCTCTGAGCTGTCAGCACAGAGCCCGAAGCGGGGCTTGAACCCACGAACCACAAGATCATGACCTGAGCCAAAGGTGGACGCTTAACCAACTAAGCCACCTGGGTGCCCGGACATAGGGAGTTTTAAAAAAGTGAACGGAGAGTCGATGTTATAATGATTACATCTACATTGAGAATATTATTTAAACATAACTGTAATTACATATGAACTTGTTCTATATAATTATTTTCTGTAACTTTGATTCTTTGTAGACTAGACCTTTTTACATGTAAAAAAAAAAAAAAAAAGCTTAAATGCAGCTAATTACTCGAATCAGTAACACAGTCATGTAATCGACACTATAAAAGTACCAGAAGAATATGCAGTATGTCCCTCAGAGCCCTGCCCTCCAGGTCCCAGGTCTGCCTCTCCTGAAGTGATTATCATTGCTTGCTCTTATATTCCCTTCTCACAAAATTCTGTATCCAGATCAGCACAGACAGACACAGATCCTGTCCTCCCTGTCGTCAGCCAAGGGGTAGCATACGTCACACATACCGTGTGTGTTTTTTTAGACTTTGTTTTTTTTTTTTAACTTAGTTTGGAAATCTCAGTTCGTTATGCCCTTCTTCATTCTTCTATAATAGTGCATCGTGTGGCATCTTAGGTCTGTTCCATAACAAGTTAAGCTACTCCCTATTGGTTGGCTTATGTGTGTGTGTTAGTATAGGACACATATCATACACACACACAACACACACTTAGTTTTAGTGAATAGCCTTGTACACCTGTCATTTTGCACACATGTGGATATCGCTGTGCACTAATTTCCTAGAATTAGAATTCCTGAGACAAACAGAACGTCCTCTGTTTTATAGATATTGCGAAATTGCTACGGGTTGGGCCACTTTACTCCCTGCTCGTGATGTACGTATGTGCCTGTTTCTCTAGAGCTTTGCCACCACTGTGTAATCAAACATTGTGATCTTTATGAATCCGATTAGGTAAAATACATTTGAGTGTAATTTTACTTTGTATGACTCTTACGAGTGAGGTTGAAAATCCCCTTTCTTTTGGATTTTTAAGAGTTGTTTATGTATTTGGTTAGTCTTTAAGAACGTTAATAATTCACACTTTAATTAGGCCTTCAGGATAACATACTAAAACTGCTGTCATTTTGCATTTTAGTATCAATCCTTTCCATATAACAAAAATGGGTTTAAAGTTGGCATGAAATTAGAAGGTGTGGACCCCGAACATCAGTCCGTGTACTGTGTCCTCACTGTGGCTGAGGTAAGTTTGCTTGTCTTTATTTTTGCAATAAAATGGTGGTTACGGGATTTTAATAATGGGGAAAAGTGCCATCTGTTGAGTACTGCTCTACACCAGGCATGATGCTTGTTGCTTTGTACGTGACCTCATTGAATCTTTGTAAGATTCATTTATAAGCTTTGCAGGTCCTGTTTTTTCATCCCTGTTTTATTGATAAAGGAACTGAGGTTCAGAGAGGCTAAGTGACATACACAAGGTCACACAGCCTCAAAGTGGTAGAACCAGGATTTGACCCCACGCTATCTGACTCCATAGCTTTGGTCATACTGTGGTTCCTTAATATAAAAAAAACAGACTAATAGGTACTTATAAACTTTTAATTTTTTAATTTTTTGGTTTTTTTGTTTCAAGTTTTATTTAAGTTCCAGTTAATTAACATATAGTGTACTGTTAGTTTCAGGAGTAGAATTTAGTGATTCATCACTTAACACATAACACCCAGTTCTCATCCCAACCAGTGCCCTCCTTAATGCCCATCACCCATTTATCCCATCCCTCCACCCTCCTCTCCTCCAACAACCCTCAGTTTGTTCTCTACAGTTTGCCCCTCCCTCTTTTTTCCCCCCTCTGTGTTCATCTGTTTTGTTTCTTAAATTCCACATATGAGTGAAATCATATGGTATTTGTCTTTCTCTGACTGACTTCCTTCGCTTAGCGTAATACTCTAGCTCATATACTTTTTTTAGTATTTTGAGGTATCTCTGTGAAATTTTTCAGGAAAAATTGTCCAAGTCTATTTATATATAGCTTAGTCTAGTATATTCCTGAGAGCACTTCTTAGAATTTGTTTTTTTCTTCCTGTGCTAGTGTCCGACTTCCTTCCTCCCTTGAGCCAGGGGTATGTATCACTTGAAAATGCCCCCCAAAAGAGTAAGGTGGTCTTGTGTGTTAGTTTCAGTTATCATAGTATTCCTATAGTAGCTTAGGGAATTTGTAAGAAGCGTGGCTCCTGTGGAACACAGTGACATCTCCTACATGGACCATGACAGTTACAGTAAATAATGATACATAGTTATGCACAGAGTACCTAGGACAATACTGTGCTTAGTACTTTCGCTAGTTCCCCACAAACAGTTGAGACGGCATTGTTCAGTAAATGTAGAAGCAGATTCAGTAAGTGTGGACTGCTTTTGAGAAGTTTAGGTGTAAAAAAGAAGGGGATCTTTTTAAGGGGTGTGTGTGTGTGTGTGTGTTTCAACTCTTGATTTTGAAGGAGATCTATTTTAGTTCGTCCAGTTTTTTATTATAACAGTAATGTTTGCTCATCATGAAAACTTCAACTAGTGTAAGAATGTATATAAATATATAAGTATATGTATTTATTATAAAAAGTAAAAGTTCTCTATCACACCACCTTCTTTTCCTTATTCCATATCCCAGAGATAATGACTCTTATGTGTTTCCTGCGTTCCCTCCAAATGTTTTCTCTGCTTGTAAAAATATGTACATTTTTCTCTTTTTTACATATAAATTGCACAATAATTCTGAAGCTTGCTTTTATGACGGTGTATCATATATTTTACGTGCATGTTGTTTTCCACCATCGAGTAGTATTGCATTTTACTTATTTTCTGTTATTCATTTAATTTCTCTCAGACGGATGAACAATTGAGTGGTCTTTACTTTCTCATTGTTCTCATTATTACAAACAGTGCCTTGTGAGCATGATTAAAATGAAAATTTTTGATGCACACAGCTACTTGTTGTTCCAAAAAGTTTTGCAGTTGTTACAAAAAAAGTTTAACAGTTGTATGAGAATTTGTTTGCCTAAGCCTGAGAGATACTCTCTATTTACTTTTCTTTGTCTTCCTCCCCGCCCCCCCCCCCCTTTTTTTTTTTTGCAATGGGAAGAGATTGGAGAGTGAATTCTGGAAAAAAGCAACTAGGGAGCAGAAGATTGGAAGGTTCAGAGAGGGCAGATTATTGATAAAGAGGGGATATGGGAAGATGAAATCCAGAGTTCATGAGGAGGCCCACCCATTAGCCAGGAGCAGGACTCTCCTGTTGGGTTCTAACAGGGTGGGGGGTGGGGAGGATGTGCACATGCACGGGCAGGTCTGCTAGTTTGGGGACAGATGTGTGAGGGAGCTTCTTTGTCACGGAAGGTCACGTGAAGGTGTAGCTGAAGGAGGGTGAAAGGGCTGTTGTGAAGGATGGGAGTAGAACTGGACGGGGCCATCTAGAAGGATTGCTACACAGCAGGGATAGAACAGGGAGTGTCTGCTGTACAGGTGCATGTGATTCTCGTTTGTGGTAGTTGTAAGCCATGAATCGCAGATCCTGACCGTTGCTTCTAGGATTAGGTTCCAGGGAGCTTCTGGTCACATTTCCATCAGCTGAACAATATGTAACCTTGTTCATGTATATTTCTGTTTAGTGACATCTTCTTTAATATCTGTTGTTGGTTTATTAACATGGGACTCAGCCAACAGCACCATAACTCAACGCCTGATGAAGCTGCCCTAACACACATCTTCTCCTTAAGGCACATCATCGCCTTCTTGCACTTAGGAGCACCAGCCAGCGCTTCGGCACTGTGCTCGGGGGCCGTTCCAAATAGCAGAATCACCCACAGGAAGCACAAATGTGAAAAACGTAGCAGTAAGTAGATTGTGCACAGGGTGTTCGGCGTGCAGAATGAGATGTAAAACAAGAAGGCAGAGCATTGCCTTCTTCGACCTGAGCCGGGAACTCGCATGATAGGCGGCTCACAGTTTTCGCCGCTCTGTGCATGCATCTGTTCCCAGACACTGTGGGTACAGATGTTATCACGTAGGTGAAATCGCAGCTAGGAAGTCATGAATAATAAGGGTTAAGTGTATGTCTTCTCCCCCTCCCCTAGCAACATTCCCTAGACCAGGTATAGGTGCAGACTAGGTGGGTGCTTGGGATAATGGAATTTTGTCAGGCATGTATTTTGGGAAGGAGGGAAAGACCTCGGGGCAACAATTTAAAGATGTTGGCAAGAAAATGTTTCCCGTGATTGTTAGGGACGGAAGGCGGTGGCAGGGGGATGCTAGGGGAAAAGTAGAAGAATCAGCGTGAGATGCTGGACTTCTCATTGAGGTTGAGGAGGAAGTGTATAGGGAGTAGCTGGGTTAGCCAACTGAACAGGAGGATGTCTTCACAGGGCTGGACGCTTCAATAGTTGAGAGGCAGGTAGTTCCTCCTGGGACAAGATTCATGAGAGTGTTTGAAGTGGAGAGGAAACTCGGGGAGCAGAGGAGCCAAGGTAGAGGATGAGTCATCCGTGTGTATGGCAGAACCACTCAGGATGGAGACGAAGAGAGTAAGCCAGAGCTTCATGTCTGATGAGTGAGAAGGGATGTTGGGGAGGACAGCATGTGGGCTGATAAGGACGAGGTGGTGCAGCCACATTTCAAGGTACTCAGAGGAGCAGGGACCCCAGAGTGTGGTGTGGCCTGAGGCAGTAACCCCGCCTGGGTCTCAGAGGGAAGGAGGGGGAGAAGGAGCAGTCTCCACCTGAGGGAAGCCTTGACAGGGATGTGTGACATACGCTTTTGAACAAGGAGGCTGAGGATGTAGGAGGTTGTGTACCAAACCAGAGGGTTCCAGAGAGCACAAGACACAAGTGGAGAGATTGTGGGGCCAGGAGGGAGAGGTTGACTCCGGAGGTGAAGCTCAGAGCGGTCGAACCCCAAGGGACTAGAGGGTTAAGTCACTCAGGAGGCTTGTTTCTTGGGCATTGACCGGAGTAGGTTGGCGTAGCTCTGGGGCTGAAGACAGGAGCGGCCGCCGAGCTCCTTCTGGACACGGGGTGGACGTGGGGCGGGGGCCGCCACTTAACTGTTTACGAGAGATTGTACCTGCCTGGAACCCCACCTTGGCTGTGCAGAGGGACTCTAGTCTCCCTGGGGAGGAGTCCGCTCACTCGTAAATCTTATATATGTAACGTATCAAGACATTCCAGTTGAAAAAATACTAACATATGAGATAAACTATAAAAAGCCCATCATTTCCTTTTGACCTCTCCCTTTTCACTCCCACTCCTCAGAATAAATCATTGTTAATATTTTGGCATATATTCCCAGACGTTTTACTACTGTGAATTTACATTTATAGGCATACGTGTAAGTACGTACATAAATGTATAAATACATATACTTACACATATATGTATGTGCACACGTAATGGCACGTGTACACATACACATAAAAATCTACATAGATTCACACATAAGTAATTTTTCTCATAAACTGACTCATCCTGTGCAGTGTGTTTTACCACTTGAGTTTTTGTAAAGTTTACTATTTTGAGAGAGAGAGAGAATGCGTGTGCATATGTGTGCCCACGTGCACATGCAAGCGGGAGAGGAGGAGAGAGAGCAGCAGAGAATCCCAAGCAGGATCCACCTGACAGCGCAGAGCCTGACTTGGGGCTTGAACTCACAAACCTGTGAGATCGTGACCTCAGTTAAAATCGAGAGTCCGATGCTTAACTGACTGAACCACACCTGTGCCTCGCCACTTGAATTTTAACAGTATGTTTCAGAGAACTTGCCATGACAGGAAATAGACAGCTGCCTTATTATCTGGGGGTTGTTAATTGCCCTGGTTCTATGCTCTAGTCTCAAGCTTCTTCTTCCGGCTTCTACAGGGCCAGGTGCTCTTGGCGTGTTGAGACGTCTGGTGCGTTGTGTGGTTCCACTTGAACACATCTGCTGTGCTAGTAGGAAGTAGATTGAGAGGCTGGACTTCTCATAAGAGCCCAAGGCAGAGTGTGACCCAGCTGAAGCCTCAAAAACCCATGTGACCTTTTTAAGTCAGAACTTCCTCAAGAGGGACCCTTTAGGCAGATGTGTGGCCTCAGCATTCAGCCCACATTCCGTGAAGTGGGTTCTTACTGGCATTCCAGGGAACCTGTGAATTAAGGAGGGCTTTTCTTTCTTTCTCCCAACCCAGCTACTGGTGGAGAGGAGAATCTGTTGATATCCCTCCGTGTACCACCTTGGTCTGGCTGCATATCCCTGTCTGCAGAGCTTTATACAGGATAGGAGCCAGCATTCACACGGTTTATGGCAGGGCGCCCACCCTGGGACTCTGCTGGAGCTGCGCACCCGTGTTGGGCTGGCTCCATCCCGGCCGGCTCTCCTTGGTGACTTATGCTGGTACAATATCAAGAATGGAGGGAGGACGTGTACATGTGGGAAAATCATTCTTCTCCCAGGATCTGTGTGCTCCTGACACAACTGGGAATGAGGCCAAAGCAATGCGGCTCAGCTCTTCCCAATGCGTTGCCTTTGCCTTTAGAGGTTGGCAGTTTGTTCACTGGATTTTGTGGCTGTTAGTGAGCGTACTTTGATTAACATAGGCCGTGTCGTACTTGATGTCCATGTTGGTTTCTTTTTGCACTTAGATTAATAAATTTTATTTTATTTTGTAAATAAATTTTGTATGCAGATATTCTGGGTATTTGGCCGGGGGTGTTGTTTGCCTTTTAGTCAGTCTTCGTGCTTCCCTATTTCAGGTGTGTGGATATCGGATAAAACTGCACTTTGATGGATATTCTGATTGCTATGACTTCTGGGTAAACGCGGATGCCCTCGATATTCACCCGGTTGGGTGGTGTGAGAAAACTGGCCACAAACTCCATCCTCCAAAAGGTGGTGTCACTTTTTTGTTTCATACTTTAAATTCTGCAAAAACTTTTTCTAATTTATTAGTTAATTTATTTTTTATATTAAATATAATTTATTGTCAAAAAACCTTTCTTCTTACATTTTGACTTGGAATTTTTAGGAATTCAGACTTCATTAAGATGCACACAGGCCCAAATTCAAGCTCATTGTTCATGAAAAAAAAAAAAACCCAAAAACGTGTATTAAAGTGACAGAAATGTAAAAAGTAGAACCCTACGTAACAGAGTAAACTGTGTCCGTGTACTTATTTGTATACAAAATAACATTTGACTGATACTTAATTTTGAGTATAAATTTTAGTTATGGATTTTTTTCATGTGGTCCCCCACCTACCGGCTCCAACCGGGGCTACACACAGTTGATCCTCGAATAACCCAGAGGTTAAGGGTGCCAACCCCCAGCACAGTTGAAAATCCACATGTAACTTTGACTTGCTAAAAACTTAATTACTAACAGCCTACTGTTGCCCAGGAGCTTTACTGGTATAACAGAGTCAATTAACATGTGTTTTGTAAATTACATATATTACACACTGTATTCTTACAATAAAGTAAGCTAGAGAAAAGGAAATGTTATGAAGAAAATCGTAAGGATGAGTAAGTGGGCCTGTACTGTGCAAACCTGTGTTGTTCAGGGTCAAAGATACATATCCTTGAAAAAACAGATTTGAAAACTTTGTCCCAACGTGTTTACACGACTGAGCTTATCTACTGATATTTCATTATATAGAAAATCTTGAGAAATTATGAATTGAACTTATGGATCTTAATATTTAGGCACTTAGGAAGGAGAATGTAGTGCTAAAAGTTGATTTAGGTGGGGATTGAACTCATAGCAATTACATTTTTATTGCTGAGTTCTTTGTAATACAGTCTGCCAGTGGTTTTGCCTGTTTCGTGTTTACATAAAGATCCAAGAATAACAGATCCCATCTTTTTCAGTGCATCCCTAATGTATTTAATAGTATCTTATTTCCTTCCTTTTCAAGGGTTACATTTGGTATTGTTTACTTGATGTCAAAGATCCAGGTGACTGGTTTGATATTTTTGGCCTGTCTCGGGGCTGTTACTTTTTAATGGACTAGCCGTCCTTTGGTTTTAAGTGAAAAATAATGTCAGACTAGCATTTTCAGATGGCTGAGGAAAAAATGAGAAAAAATGAGGGTGAAAAAGAAAATCTGTAAGCCTTTGTATAAATTGACCTCTTGTATGTGGCGAATTATTAGCTATTCTTTTCATGCTGCCTTCTGAACTGTAACGGAAGGAGAAGAGAGCACATGAGCAGATAAAATAAAATGCTCAATTTCCTTTTTAAAGGAAATGTTGGCTTTAACAGCATTAAATGTGAAATTGTGAGCATTAAGGCAAGCACATTTCCATTATTGTAATTTGCCAGCATGCTTACTTCATAAATCTTGAATTGTCATTCTTGTGCTGATAGGCTAAAAAGATTTTATCTCTTTTATTACTGTTTTCTCCAGCTTCCCACTTGTTCTGACAAGTTAGTCTCCCAAAATAGAATAGGTGAGGGAAAAATAAATTTCCCCAGATTTTGACTCCTCCAGTCCACTAGTCTACTGCTGAGTAGTTCTGCCTAAATACTGATAGAAACAGCCTGGCAATAAGAAGTGTACCTGGGTATGATACATATTTGCTTCCTTTTACCTTTTCTTTGTGTCTATTATCATTCATTCAGAACGGAAAATATAATACAATTTGTTGGGAATAAACACAGCCTGTGTAAGGAAAAAAAAATCCATAGTTCTGAATTATGAGTTAAGTTTTGTCTGTTTAAAAAATCGATTATTTGATTTCAGCATGTTGGAGTTGTAGGTAAAAGTGGGGATGGAAACTTAAGTGTGAAATATTTTGATATTTTACTCAATCTGTATATATGTGCTTATCCAAGGTTATAAAGAAGAAGAATTTAATTGGCAGACCTATCTAAAGACATGCAAAGCCCAAGCTGCTCCCAAGTCATTATTTGAAAATCAGAATATAGTAAGTACATTCAAGATACTTTTCCTTTTAAAGGAGGTGACTTTTGAGTGTTTCATAGGATAAAGTATAAATGATAACAAGAGACTAAATATATTTTATTGCTTTGGTAAATAGAGCACTCTTCATTAAACTTTAAAATTAGCTTAAAATCCTTCTGAATCAATGTTTTTTATAGGCATATCATGGTGGTTGTGTTTTATTGAATGGTAGAAGGCTACAGAGTTTGAAGCCCAGGTGTAATTTACAGTGAAAGTGCATAACAGATTAAATTGACTCGGATATTTTATTGTTACTGTCACGTGTTTCAAGTACTGTTGAAGTGGGATTCATGTGGTAGATGAATGTAGCCCAGTTCGGATTTGCTGCTGGGGAAGAGGATTTACCTTCACCCCGGCTTGTAGCTTTATTTTGCCTATATCAGAAGCAAAGTCTGAATGTGTATGTATTTCCTACCTTTTTTGACCTGTATTCCCACTTTCCATTGCATGTTCCCTGTTGCACCTCTGAAGAGGCCCATCATGGTCCACTCTTCTTCCTTGTCCACGGTTTGGTCTAATTGGAATTAACAGAGAGCAAGCAGGTGCAAAGCCAAAATGTCCTTTTTTATAGCAGATAAAGGCTCGGTTGGAGTACCCGCATGGCCTCAGTCTGCTGACGAATGAGCTTCTTGATTCTGAGACCTAGAATTAACGAGATGTACTGGCCCTTCTGCCCCATCACCCAGGCCCAGGAGCACTAGAGCAGGGCAGGCCTGCACTCTTGCAGGTCTAGAGCATGCCCCTAGAGGAGCACAGTGCAAGCTCCATGCCCTCTAGGCCAGCTTACCCTTAACAGTACGATGAGTTCCTCCTTTCAGATTCACCAGTCAGGTAACAGTCAGTGAGACTGCAGAAAGAGACGATCATGTTTCAATAGTGGGATTCTCTCCAAAAGGAGATGAATATCAGGGGTGGGCAAGACCATCTCACCCACTCCAAACACCTTCCATTTGGGAAAGGATTTTAACCAGTTGTTTTGAGCATCTGTCTAATGGCTGAAAGATTCTCTGATCAAATTAGACATAAGCGAGGTTGAATTAGAGAACTGAAGGTGTGTGTGTGTGTGTGTGTGTGTGTGTGTGTGTGTGTTTAGGTAACTAGTAGAGCTAATGAGCCAGATTATTATTTTCAAATCTCATAATCGAGAGGAGAGCTTAATTGCCGAAATGTAAATACTGCGTTGTCAGCAGCTATTCTCTGTCAAGACGAGGGAGGAAGGTCAGTTAGGTGGAAAACTTAAGTGGCCCGCTCCACGTTTCCTAATCCCTGTCTGGATCTCTGATGTTGAGATCAGTCAGGGATTTGATTAACTGCCTTGAACCGTCATCTTCAATTCTGTGCATTGCTAGCACACAACTGAATCTTGGGCTCTGTGTTTGGTGTCCAAGAAGCAATTAATTTTTCTATTTCTGGATTCGTCTACCTCAGAATATTCAAATATCTGTGGTCAGAACCCTGGTAAATAATTTCAGGACTAAAATGTACTGTCCCAGTGTCTGTGCAGCATTAACACCTGCTCCTTCTATTCATGTGGGATGTATGCTAACATTTTCAGTACGTGGCTGTCTACATTTTTGGAATGATAGCTGCATAATTATGGTAAAATGAGAGATAACATCTGTTCTGCTTAAAGTAATTAGAATAGTATCTGTATACTTAAGTCTGGACAGAGCTTTTTCTTAAGAGGGATAGAAATAACACTCGTGTGTTATGATTGGCATAACTGATCCAAGTACATTTCTCCGAGTTCTGATAGATTTCCTCACACGAGATTCTAAGGAATGCTTACATTTTACTGCACCTCAAGCACTAAATCTTATTGAGCTATATTATTGTCTTAGTTCCCCGTCCCAGATGGCTGGTAATGTTTGGCTTTCCTTATATTACCAACTGTTTTGAATGGCTGTATGTATTCAGCCAGTTCTTCTGGTGCTATTGTGAATAATATCTGTAGTGTTAGGTAAAAGTTGTAATAATTTGCAGCCTCTCATGTATGAAGATGACCTACTTTCAGTAGAGTACTCTTTTGAGAGAGCATTTCAGAAATGGGAGTGAACTTGTACTGACTCATACGCATTTCTAGCTTGATGAAGTGCATATTTTGCATGAAATAATTTTCATTGTTAAGTCTGTAATCAAGAACAAGAAAAACAAAAAGTGAACTAAATGGCAAAGAAAACTTGCCTAACTAGTATAGCTGTCTAACTGCGGTCCAAAACACATATTAAATTTAATTAAACTCTGTGAGGTTGTGGGTGTCTTAGTCTTGAGGTCCAGATAGTTATTTGGATGTACCAATGAGGCATTTTTTTTTCCCCTTCTTGCTGCTTGTTGGAAATTGACCTGGCATAAAACTGGTACATGCTCTTTAAATTACATGAACATAGCTGATGCATGCCAGGTCCTGGAGCAGGACGTGTAGAGAGGGTGCAGATCTTGCTGTTAAGTGTGTGCTTATCTCTAATTAAATCTGCACGTTTCGTAGACAGTGATCCCATCAGGCTTTCGAGTTGGAATGAAGCTTGAAGCCGTAGACAAAAAGAATCCTGCGTTCATCTGTGTTGCTACGGTGACAGATATGGTGGACAATCGTTTCCTGGTACATTTTGACAACTGGGATGAGAGCTATGACTATTGGTGAGACCTTTTCCATTGCTGTGTGCTTTGGTTCACAGGTGTATTCAGGTCAACCTGGTACATGGTTGGAAAACAAAGATGATGCAGAGCTTGTAACAAAAAAGAGCAGTGGTCTGTCCCACTCTTGCACATTTCAGATTTTTCACTCTTCCCCTATTTCACATGGCATGTATTTCTAAATAGCAGCCTTCAGTTTAACTTTGTGCCTTGTATTTTCACTCACTTCCTGCTGCGGAAGTACAGTGTACCCTCCTCCCAACACGTGCACGTACAAGTGCATGCAGGTGCGTAACTCCCCCCCCATCCTGGGTGTCGTCTATTGTTTTCTGAGAAGACATGTTAGTTTTCCTTCATATTTTTATTCCCCGTAGCAATTTTAACCATTTATAATTGCCAAATACAAATCTATTAATTGAGGAATATTGTTTTTAATCCTTAGAGGTTTGGGATATACTGCATTAAGTAGTAGGAACAATATATTATAAACTTCTATAACTGTACTTAAAATAAAGTCATCATATTTTGATTAAGCAATGGGAATAATGATTCCCATATCTAATTCATGTTGATTGATCATTACTATTCAGTTTCCTGGTGAAAGGCATTTCTGAAGTGTTTAATTTCTTCCTAGGACACTGGCGATGAGAACATTTTAGAGCAGTGACAGATATCTTTATAAAATATGGCTAACATTACAGTATTAACTGAATATTAATTTGTATAGGTATTGCTACATTTGAGGGAAGCTTGTTTCCTAACCTTACTTTTTAGTATGCATACGTTTAAACATTGAGTAGAACCATCAATAATTTGCATTACCCCTCAAATTGGATTCTTAGACACTCATCAGTTTTCCTTACACTGTTTTAAAAAGGAGAGGCATTGAAAGCCATTTGCCATTCATATTTTTAAAATGCTTTCTATTATGCATTATACATGCTTTTTACAGATTTTTTTTAAGTGTAGACAAGTAGTTCCATGATTACACCACACAGAGTCGAGTACTTTTGAATATTTTGGTGTTTTTCCTCAGCTTTTTAATGCAAAGCATAATCTCCCCATAAGATGTCTTTTTACTCAGTTTGCCATAAACATTTTTATTGAAATATAGACCATTTCAAGCATGTACAAAGGTAGAATAAAAAAATGTAGAATAATAGTGACCCACCCACACCCATTATACAACACTAACCGTCATCAATTGAACACAACCGTTACCATTTGTGTTTCTCACTCTTGTTCTCTCTGTATTCCTTCTCCTAAAATCCTAACTCCGGGATTGTTCTGAAGCAGATTTCAGTATCATAGCACTTCATCTGTGTATATTTCAGTATGTATCTTTTAAAGATAAGGATTCTTTTTCTTCAAATATGTAATGTTATGAATGCCATAATGTCACTAAATACTTAACCATTCTTCCCAATTGCCTTAGTTTTGTTTTTGTTTTTGTTTTGAGGTTTGATAGTTTTAGGTCCTATATAAGGTATACACTTTGTGATTGTTTTGATGTTTCGCCTTCTCTTTTAATAGATTCCTATTCCTCTCTATCCCTTCCCCTTGTAACTTTTTTTTTTAAACATTTATTTATTTTTGAGACAGAGAGAGAGAGCATGAACATGAGAGAGAGAGAGAGAGGGGAGGGTCAGAGGAAGAGGGAGACATAGAATCTGAAACAGGCTCCAGGCTCTGAGCTGTCAGCACAGAGCCCGACGCGGGGCTCGAACCCACAGACCGTGAGATCATGACCTGAGCCAAAGCCGGACGCTTAACCGACTGAGCCACCCAGGCGCCCCTCCCCTTGTAACTTTTATTGAAGATATCACGTCGTTTGTCCTGTTAAGTCTCCTATAGTCTGGATTTGCTAATTGAATTCTTCTATTGCTTACCATTTTCATCTGTTCCTCATAGTCCTTTTTCTTTTTAATGTTTATTTATTTTTGAGAGAGATCGAGAGCGTGTGAGCGGGGGAGGGGCAGAGAGAGAGGGAGACACAGAATTCGAAGCAGGCTCCAGGCTCCCAGCCGTCAGCACAGAGCCTGACGCAGGGCTCAAACCCACAAACTGCGAGATCATGACCTAAGCAAAGTCAGACGCTCAACTGAGCCACCCAGGAGCCCCTGTTCCTCATAGTTCTTCTTGGTGGTTTTTGTTTCATTCAAAATTATCTATACCTAACTTGAATGAGTGAATGGATGAGAAAACTTTAAATTTAGTAACACTGCAAATCTGCTCTGGAGTCAAATGTGTTTCTCCCCTCCGGTGTTGGATGTACTGTGATGTTGGCAGTCCCAGAGTGATGACCAGATCCAATCCTGTCATTAATAAGGGACACTTTAGGGGCTCCTGGCTGGCTCAGTTGGAAGAGCTTGTGACCTTCTCAGGGTCATGAGTTCGAGCCCCATGCTGGATGTAGAGATTACTCAAATAAATTATAATTTAAAAAAAGAATGATACTTTAAAGCACTTGTTGGTTAAAATGAGCACTTTTGGTTTTAAAGTTCTGATTCATTTAGGGAGATTTTTGTTTTTTAACTTTTGTCTGATTTAAACAAAATGGGTAAATGTTAGTGTGTTATTTTTGTGGTCTTAGAAGTATTAGAGAGTTTTAAAAGTGTAAGTCATTTATTTGACATGAGGTGTGTTTCCTTTAAAAACATTCTTCTAAAAAAATTTAAAAAAGTAAAAACATTATTCTAGAAAAAAGTAATGAAAAACATGGAAGATTTTGTCACATTCAGTTTTCTTTGATTCCAAATGTCTGGGGAATAGGAAAGATCCTGGATTCTTTTTTTAGAAAGAGCAGAGAAGAAAATTGATCTCTTTTAGTACTGATTTTTATACTTTTATGAGCACAAACTAATTATTTTTAGGACAGAATGTACTTTGAGGAATTACTTATACTATTGACATGAAACCATATTTTATTAATTGTCAGAAGAAGAGTACAGTGTGTTCTCTTTCTCAATATCCAATTAAGGCACATTGAAAATTGCTAAAGTGCACTGGAATTTCTCCAGCTTTAGTAAATAGTATATTCTTTGATCTTTGAATTCTGGAATGGTTTTTATCTGCATAAATTACTTGTTTAGGTACGTAATTGAGGTTACAAATTGGATCGCTTTCCCAATTTAAAATAGTTGGGAAGTGAGATTTTTTTTTTTCCCTTTGAAGTTTCTTTCTTTATTTTGAGAGAGCCAGAGAGTGAGAGTGGGGGAGGGGCAGAGAGAGGGGCAGACAGAGAGAATCCCAAGTAGGCTTGAGTGCAGAGCCTGATGTGGGACATTAACTCATGAACCACAAGATCATAACCTGAGCCTAAATCAAAAGTCAGATGCTTAATTGACTGAGCCACCCAGGCATCCCCCTTTTTTTTCTTTAAAGTTTATTTATTTAGATTTTTTTTTTCCCCTTTGAATTGGATAGTGATCTTACCTCTTTTTACCTTAGTGGGATATTGAAAACATATACAGTTGACCCTTGAACAGTGTGGGGGGTAGGAGCCCTCACCCCCAGTGCAGTCGCAAATTTGTGTATAAGTTTTGACTCTCCCCATACTTAGCAGCCTACTGTTGACTGGAAGCCTTACTGATAACATAACCAGTTGATGAACTTGTATTTTGTAAAAGTATTATTTACTGTATTCTTACAATAAAGTAAGCTAGAGAAAAGAAAATGCTAGTAAAAAAATCATAAGGAAAACACATTTACAGTAGTGTACTATATTGAAAAAAAATACGTTAGTGAGCCCGTGTGGTTCAAACACCTGTTGTTCAAGGGGCACCTGTATAAGTCTGGGTACATTTGTGGTAAAACATATTTAGTTGCAATAAAACATTTTTTCCCTCCATAGAGGAAAATGGAAACTTAATGCAGGATTGAAGTCATTTTTTTTTTTTACAAAAGGAAAATACTGTATCTTAGAATAAAACTTGCTTTACCTCTAAGGTTTCCTATGTGCTTTTATTCCTGGTAATTGTTAGCGCTTAATTCTATCCCCTTGACAGTCATTAGACTAATTAATAATCCTAAGTATCTCAGAATAGACCTAGAAAGGGCTTGAAAGATGGGGAAGAAAGCAGTCATTGAGGTGAGGATGCCCCTGTGCGTAGGCTGTCCTCAACACCTGCTGCCCGAGGACTGGACTCCACGACAGAGCATGCTGTGTGAGGAGCACCCCTCTCTTCCCCCAGGCACTGGCAAGGAACCTTCCTTGGGGAATTCTTATTTGCATGTGATCTGGTCTTTTGGGAACTGGGAAGGCATGGCAGGACTTAGCAGATGACCAAGTAGAATAGCCGTCACAACGGAATTACAGCTTCAGCTTTCCCTGAATCTCAGTCCAGTGTCCCAGTGAGGCAGGGCAGAAAAGTCAACAAGTAGATCAATGAAAACGAGAAGTACTGAGTTACTGAAGTAGAACAAGCATGGGGCTAGGACCTTTTCCTGATTGTTTCTAAGTGTACTCCAAACTTCAGTTTAATTTTAGAGATGGAGTTCTTTTACCTTTATAAATTGAGAGTAATAGCAATGTTATGTGTCTCCTCAAAGTAGTGTTGAAGAGTTTGCAGCATGTTGTTAATTTCTCTTTTTTTTTAATACTTTTTAAAAATTTACTTATTTATTTAGATAGAGAGCAGAGGAGGCACAGAGAGAGGGAGAGAGAGAATCCCAAGCAGGCTCCATGCGGTCAGTGCAGAGCCCTACTCGGGGCTTGAACTCACAAACCATGAGATCATGACCCGAGCCAAAATCAAGAGTCAGACGCTTAACACACTGAGC
This sequence comes from Panthera tigris, assembly GCF_018350195.1. Taxonomy (NCBI): domain Eukaryota; kingdom Metazoa; phylum Chordata; class Mammalia; order Carnivora; family Felidae; genus Panthera; species Panthera tigris. The sequence goes on from NC_056664.1 coordinate 116,627,660, forward strand.
CACTCAGGCACCCCCTGTATTGTCAATTTCTGAGAGCAATGTCAAAGTTAAGAGGTTTGTCATCATTGGGGAAGCATGGGTTGGTGGAGGTAATGAGTTACGGAGATGAAAGGAATGTAGGTAGCTCTACACTTCTGCCCTGAGGGGCTCAGGGTCTGCGGAAGGGTAGAAACACAAACACCACTGCCTAGGCTGCAGGGTAGGTGGTTTGTGCTTAGTTATTAGAACCCACCACTTCCTGTCTGAGGGGGCACGTGGAAGGAAGGACTGACTGACTCACTGGAGGGTTCTTGGGGAAGGCTTATTGGAGGATGTAGGATTTGAGCTGGACCATGAAGGATGATAGGAATTGGTACTTAGATGTTGGGATGGAATAGTCCTGGCCAAAGAAAGTATTTGCTTGTGTTTAGGCCCCAAGGGAGCAGACAAACGTATGTTTGGGGAATGGCAGCTAGTCTATTTGAGTGACTTTGTAGAAGGTTGAAGAGATGACTGTATGGGACTTCAGGCAAAGAGGTTTGGCCCTGAAGGTGAAAATTGATCATTGCTTGTTGGGTGGGTGGCAGGGCGGAGGGAGTCCACAGTCAGAGCAGGGTGTTCTGCACAAGGAGAGGTTTGAGCTTGGTTTTCAGGCTGAAGAAATGAGGCCACCGTGAGGATGGTAATTTGGAATACCTGGTCCTGTAGGAAGGGCTAACGGGGAGAAATGAGCTCCCTTCCCTCTCAGCCCAGAGAAAATGAAATGACAAAAATTTGAGTAGGGTAATGAGGTGGCATGTCCTTTATCTTTTCCACGGAGTCCGTGTGTTAGTGAAGAATCAGGTCTTAAGCTTGAAGCAAATTAATAATATTAAAACCAGCCACTGTGGGGAATGGGATTGGACATGAATTAGGGATGAAAGGAAGAACCAGATAACTCAGCCCTGTGAGGTTTGGGGTTTAGTAGCGAAACACAGAGTAACGGAGGCCCCTAAGAGTTAGCATATTGGAGCCAGGAAAGTGTCCCTGGGAAATAAGTTGACAGTCATGCCCTGGATGTAGGGAGCAGGCGAGGCCAAGTGTCCTGTATTTCTTCAAAGAATCGAAACCATTATGGCTTGAAATGAGGACTTGGATATTTTCCTTAAGGAAGCATCTTGAACTGTTCTTGTTTGACTCTCTGCCTAGATTTGCAGAACCCAGCATGTGTGCATTGTGTTCAGCTTTTGGCCAAGACTTGATAAAACCAGGATCTCTTTCTTTTCACCTGGAAGGCTTGGCAAAATCACTTATCCTCTTTAGATTTCCGTGAAATGAATATATCTTAACATCTGCTCACCTCATCCTTATAAACATGGGCTTTTCATGATTTCTTTCTTTGGTTTCTGACCTTTTTCAAAGTCCACCAGTTGACTGATTGGATCTTTGCAGCCTTCATGAGTAATTTGCACGTACTTGTGAAATGGACTTAAAAAAAAATATGTTTGACAGGACTTCTTTGATGATATACGTAAAAACCCAAAAGAAAGGAACAGTGATCGACAGTTTACTGAACTTTTCACCATTAGTTGTTCTTCTGTAATTACAGTCCTTTCTGGTTACATTTCTGGTTTTGAACACTAGATGGGACTAAGAGATGACTTATTTTACAGTATTGGTAGCAGAAAGGATTTCCCAGCCTTCCAGCTTTATTCTAAATGAAGTGTTGTTGGCTGATGGACAGAGTAGATGAAAACAGGGCTATTTCTCTTTTCTCTCTTGAGATGGCTTCCTGTTTATTTTAAATGGTGCCTTTGATTGATATTTAGGCAACATTAAAACCTTAAAGATTCAAGTAGTACAGGAGCGTGTGGCCGAGATACACCACGGTGTTTTCCTAAATTGCGATTTATAGAGAAACACAATAAAATCAAAGGAATTAGCAATGTCACATGTTCTTACTTTAATCACCACAAGCCTGGCAGGTAATTATAAAAACTATTTGATGGCTGTATTAGACTCCGAAGAAAAATATTAGAAATGTTGTATATGTTTTTTTATTATTATTTTTAATGAGCCCTATGTGAATGAACACCTTTCTCTAAAAGAAAAACAATCTCTCTGAAATTTATGCAATACATGATGAGTAATAATCCGTAATGAGTGATTGTCTCCGAAAAGAATAGAATAGGTAGAAGTAGAGCTTTATAGCCTTGTTTATACAGTTTATAACAGAATACTTTTATTTTGTTTCATTTCATTTCATTGCATTTCATTTCATTTCATTTCATTTCATTTCATTTCATTTCATTTCATTTCATTTCATTTCATTTCCAGTATAGTTAACATACAGTGTTATATTACTTTCAGGTGTATAATATAGTGATTTAGCAGTTCTACCCATCACTCTCATCATGACAAATGTGTCCCTAATCCTGTTCACCTGTTTCACCCATCCCCTCACCGGACCTCCCCTCTGGTAACCATCAGTTTGTTCTCTAGTGTTAAGTCCATTTTTGGGTTTGTCTCTTTTTTCCCCTTTGTTTTGTTTCTTAAATTCCACATTTGAGTGAAGTCATATGGCATTTGTCTTTCTCTGACTTATTTTGCTTAACATTACACTTTCTAGATCCATCCATGTTGTTGTAAATGGCGAGATTTCATTCTTCTTTATGGCTGAGTAATATTCCATTGTGTATCATGGGATACCTTTATCCATTCATCTTTTTTATCCATTCATCCAGTGATGGACATTTGGGCTACTTCCATAATTTTGCCATTGTAAATAATGCTGCAGTAAACAAAAGGACACATATATCCTTGTGAATTAGTGTTTTTGTATTCTGTGAGTAAATAACCAAGAGTATGATGACTGGATCATAGGGTAGTTCTATTTTTAATTTTTTGAGGAACTTCTGTACTGTTTTCCACAGTGGCTACACCAGTTCGCATTCCCACAACAGAATGCGTTTTAAGGAATTATATTAAAAAACATTTTATGAAAATATATCATTGTAAGAAATGTACCAATTGCTGTATGAACTTTGCATTGACCTAGCAGTGCTTGCTTTCCTTTCACATTTCTAAAATAATGACATACACAGACACACATAACCCTAATACATAGATTAAGAAAAATAATAGTGTGAGGAAGGGTGGTAGGTGAGAACAAGTGAATAAAGGGAGAGGAAAGAAGAAACCTTTATAAATATTTAAAGATATTTTTCACTGAAATAATTCCGAGAAAAATCAACATTAAATGGGAGCTATCTCATCTCACTTGTTACTTACTGTTCAGGGCTACTAATGTGTAAGTTGGTTTGAAAGAGGTAACTATATCCCATTCACCTAGAGCATTTTTTAGAATGTTCTTTGTTTTTCACTAGTCATAAGATGTTTTTTATTCACCAGAAACTCTAACCACTGTGTTACCTTTCTGGCTTTCTATCTGTTAGTTTTCCATCCAGAGGGCTGTGTTGAGACTTGCTGATCTTTCAGGATAGACTCAACAGATCTGGTTAAAAGAGCAGCACTGGACTCTTTGGCATCCATTAGACCACTGTTTTCCAAAGTGTGTTCTACAGAACACTGGTGTTCCACGTGATGTTAATGGATTGCCCACTAGAGCAGTGTTTCATAGTTATGTATCTTTAGGAAATGCTAGGTTAAATAATTTGAAACTTGTTTGTATATAGTATAATTTCACAGTCTTCAGTATGCTAATGATGCATTAAATATTTTGACTGTTTGGCCCTGATTTTCTTTTTTAACTTCATTACACCCTTCATGTTTGAAGACACCAATGGGGATTGTTCTACCAACTTTTTTTTTTTTCTTTTTTTTTGTCCTTTACAGATTTTAATTGTGATCTGTCTCTAGATGCCTCTACATTTATTTTGTAGTATTGTTATAACTATTCCTTTGTAACTATAGCCTCCACTGCCTTATGTTGTGTTTACCTGGCAAAACCCCAACCCTGGTTCAACTAACTTTGTGCCTACCTCATGCTTGTGCCTGAGTGGTTGAATGTGGCTAGAGAAAGGCACGACATGCTCACTGGTCTGACTTCACATTCATGACTGCTACCCTCCGGTGAGCCCTAAGGCCTGCCCCACAATCCTACTAAACAGATTCCTGTTTGTTCTTCCATACCACTCAGTTCCACTCCTTTTTCCCCCAGACGTCTCTTAACCTCCATTTCCCACCCTCCCTCTCCACTGATAGCCTTGTGTCCTGGTCATTGAAGAAAAAGACAGTCAGGGGAGGCGTCCTCGTGCTCCCACTGTTGTCTGGTGGGTGTATTCCTGATCTCTACCCATCGACAGGACCCTCTCTGTGACGGTGGGTGTGCCTGTCCCTGCCTCAGGGGCCCAGTCTCACACACAGGGTTCCATTTCCTCACCAGGTCATCCCTCTTTGTTGATTATTTCTACCAGTATCCAAACAGGAGAAAGGATTTAGCAGGTTTTTTTGATAACTGGGGGAGCCCTAGCACATAGAACACTACCCTGATCATGGTAGTTGGTCAGCATGTATTTCTTGAATAAATGAAGTAACAGTTCCCATCTTTTAAAAAGAGTTTTATTTTAAAGTAATTTTAAACTTAAAAAATAGTGTAGAGTGCGGTGCCTGGCTGGCTCAGTCGGTAAAGCATGCGATGCTTGATCTCACAGTCATGAGTTTGAGCCCCTCGTTGGGGATAGAGTTTACTTTTAAAAAAGTAGTACAGAGAATTTACGTATATTCTTCACTCAGCTTCCCCTTGAGTATTTCCCAACTTGAAAAAACAAAAAACAAAAACAAAAAACAAAAGTTTCCTTTTGCTGTCTAATGTTACAGGTCTCTGTTTCCTTTTAAAACAGCTACTTGAATGAATATGTTTTCTGTACAAGCTGACTCTGTCTGCTGTCCTTCCATTTTCTCTTAAACCCACCCTGTTCCAGCTTTTGCCCTTTCTTATTCCCAGCTCCACCAGAACAGCCCTTGCCAAGAATGTTAATGAACTTTACATTGGTAAATCCAGTAATCAGTTCTTGTTCTTTGATCTAGCGTGAGCATTTAACTTAGTTGATTTCTTTCTTCTTGCTTTCCTTCTCTTATTTTCTAGTCATTTCTTCTTGGGCTTCTTTGCCTCCTACTTCTTCTGTTCTCTCTCTGTACTCATTCTCTGGATGGCCTCATCTCTGTTCATGACCTTAGACATCATCCCAAATGCTGATGCTCCCACAGTTACATCTTTACCCTTGATCTTGTGTTTGAACTCCAGATTTTCATGCTCATTATCTGTTTGACTTCTTTACCTGTTTGTCAAACATATTGATAAAACAAACAAAAAGCAAAAAACCTCTCCATTCACCATTTGGAATGCCATAGACTGTGTCTCTAGTCTTCCTGTCTCAGGAAATGGTCCTACATTCTTCTGGTGGCCCCTGCCCCAAACCTTGGGATGTTCCTGACTTCTTCACATCACTCACATTCTGTATCAAATCTACCAGTATATCCTGTTGGTGCTTCCTTGAAAATACAGACCCAAAAACATGATCGCTTCTTATTATCTTCACCACCGGCACTCTGGTTCAGGCCTCCATCAACAACTCTTGCAAAAGCCTCATCTCGGTTTCCAATGTGATTAGTTGTCTGCAAAGCAGTCACAATAATTACTTTAAAAACATGAATTAGATTATGCCACTCTTCTGCCTAAAACCCCCTACATGATACTGTAGTAAACATCATTTTTCTCTGAATAAAATCCCAAGACCTTACCATGCCTAAAGGCCCTTCCTGATATTATTTCCTGTTCTCTGCTTCCCTCAGTGTGTTCCTGACCCAGCTGTGAGACTCCCACCCCACACACAGCCTTTGTACTTGCGTCCTCTCTGCACGGATTGGCTTTCTAGTGTGCATTTGAGTGGCTCAGTTCTTTCTCCACTTTCTTCAGGTGTCACCTTATTTGAGAGGCCACCGTGACTGTGCCATGTAAAAGAGTATCTTTCCATGTTTGCTCCCTGCTTCCTTCTTCCACCTCTTGTCTGCATCCGTTGTGCCACCAGAGTATTTATTTTGTTAATTTGTTTCCTATCTCTTCCCGGAATACCGCAGACTCCACAAAAGCGGGAACTTCGTATGTGTTTTATGTGCTGCTGTCTCCTCAGTGCCTGTCCCAGTGTCTGGTGCATTATAAACACTCAGTGTTTGAATGAGTGAGTGAGCAAATGAATGAATGAAATGAGTTGTGTGTACGATGAGGACTACATGAAACAAGTCTGATTAGGAGCAACGAATCAGATGCCAGATAAGGCATAGTGATAAAGAGGTCTTGCAAAAATACATGCCTGACTGAAGGAAAGATGAGAGAGAGGAGAAGAAAGAGGTGAGGAAAGGAAAGGAATACCTCCTCTTAATACCTGGCCGCTGCCATTCTAACAGATGATAGAAGCGTGTTTGTTTTTCGAGGGTGATCGAGCTTCGTGCTTTTTGCACGTTTGCCCTTAGAGATGCTGAAATAATTTTAGCTTGCCTGTGTATATGATTATTTATGTACACATTTATTTGTATTTGAGAATTGATCCTGATCGTTACAGTTTTGTGATTTATATAACCTACAGGTGTGAAGCATCGAGCCCACACATTCATCCGGTCGGGTGGTGTAAAGAACATAGAAGAACACTTATTACTCCTCCAGGTTTGTGTTTATTATGTGTCTAACATTATTCTTCATGTGCATCAGGAGTCTGCAAACTTTTTCTGTAAAGGGCCAGATAGTACATAACTTTGGCTTTGTAGGCCATACATCTCTGTCACAACTACTCAATTCCAGTTTTAATGCATGAAGCAGCCCAGACGATAAGAAATGAATGAACATAGTTGCTTTGCAGTAAATCTTTACTTGCAAAGAACAGGCAGCTGGTCGGGTGGTAGTTTGCTGACCCCTGATACACCTGAAAGTATATACATTGGCTTGGTCCATAACAGAGTATCAAAGGTTGTCTTCTTTGGAAAATGAGAAGTTCTTTTTAAAAAGATCTTTATTTCTCAAGTTGTCATTCATTTTTAGACTTTTCGTTCATACACATTTAAATATATTATCTGACCACAGAAGTCAGGTGTCTAAAGCTTTAGTGAATGTAGAGAAGTGGACATAGGGGACCGCATTTGTGGGTGGAGCCTTGACCCACATGTCACATTGTGACAAAAGTACAATGTTCACATTTAAGTGAGTACTTGAGGCTTTAGATTTTTTTTTTTTAACCTGGATCAGAACTTCCACATTCAGTTTTCCTTTTTCTATTGGAGTGTAGTCTCCAAAACAGATTTTGCACCTTTATGCTGGTAGTACCTCTTGTTCGTTTTCTGCAGTTTCCAGGTACTTCAGCCATCTGCCTCTGGCCCCGCGGCCCCTTCTCAGCTTTGCTGTCTCTGTGATGGAGAACAGTGTACCTGCTGTCGAATTGTTTCTTTGTTTTATGTCATGTTGAGTTTATTTTCTTATGCCGAAGAACGGATTCTTTGGCTTCATCATGACCAAGACAGTGAGTTTCCGAGTTGTGTCGCTGTTGAAGGTGCCAGGGATATCACTGGGTGAAAAGACAGGGCCATCAGCTGATACAGGGCATCAACTGCCCTGTTGCCTATGGGTACTCACGTGAGTGATGCAAACTTCCGTCATCACAGGCAAAGGGTAGCCCCTCGGCTGGCTAAGAGCCAATTTGTGGATGTTGCCGGCAGCACAGATGCATCAAAGCCTCAGTTTAGAGCTTCCGATACTTGTCTCATTCCATTCGAATAGCTGATTTCATGGGGAAGCTTGTTTCCAGTTCCATGGTGCTGTGTCTTTGTGTCTGATCACTTCCTCAGCCAGGGGACCAACCATCCCAGGGATGCCTGAGATGAGTCCCTTCCGCTTTCTGAGTTTTCTCCTAGGTTAAGGAACCAAAGCCCCTGTCCTTCACTGATTTATAGAGCTGTTTTGAAGATGAAAGAGCATTAACTTAAACCATAAAGTGTTAGTAAAGCAAGACATTAACAGTTGCCTGACTCAGACATGGAGCTGCCTGGAAGGTTTTCCTGGACAGCTCTCCTGTGTCCTGTGGCTCACACACTGTTAGCAGTCAGTGAATGTCGATCGCACACTTACCTGGTGTCAGTGTTACCATCAGAGTTGCTGTAAGGATTTCCCAGTTTGGTATTGGTCCATTTTTTTTTTCTTTACCACCTTTATGGTCATAATCAGAAGTCTGGTAAATAAACACAGAACCAGTGAGTAACAGTGCTTGGTTATGTCGTCACAGCACTGGCTTAAGTACCGTGGGAACGGGTGGTGTAAGGCATGATTGCTGACTACTTTTTTTTTTTTTAATTTTTTTTTTTTAATTTTTTTTTTTTAACGTTTATTTATTTTTGAGACAGAGAGAGACAGAGCATGAACAGGGGAGGGTCAGAGAGAGAGGGAGACACAGAATCTGAAACAGGCTCCAGGCTCTGAGCTGTCAGCACAGAGCCCGACGCGGGGCTCGAACTCACAGACCGCGAGATCATGACCTGAGCCGAAGTCGGCCGCCTAACCAACTGAGCCACCCAGGCGCCCCTATTATTGCTGACTTCTAATGCGAAGCCAGTCACCAAGTCCTCTGTAGGCTTTCATATCAGTGGAAGAGAAGAAAAACAGCTTTTTGACACATTTAAAAAATCTAAATTTCATGTTCAAAAGTGCCAAACACAGCAATGTGAGTATAGTAAACACCACTGATTGTACACCTAAAAATAGTTAAAATCATTTATTTTATATGCTGTATATTTTACCACACACACACACACACAAGTTTAAAAAGAAACTGTCAAATAACGGTTTGTAAGGCCTATGCTGATATTACCTTGGTGCTATGACAAAAAAGATGCCCTTTGTCCAGTCCCTGTTCTCTGAGGGCAGCTTCCTGGCAGGGTCTCTGATGTCCCGTCTGAGAAGGACCCTAGTCACTTACTGTTCCTAGACAGCAGCTCTTCTGCCCCTCCTGTTAATTCATGGATCAGCCCTGCTGGACTCCCCATGTTCATGTTTTTTCCCAAATATGTAGCATTATCTCCTGTTTCCAAAATTAAAGCCTTTATGACTTTTTAAAATGATTTTTATCTTGAATTATCCAATTTTGCATTAATACATGCTTGTTTTTAAAAATTTAGAACGTTTGGGACACCTGGGTGGCTCAGTCGGTTAAGCGTCCGACTTCAGCTCAAGTCGTGATCTCACAGCTCGTGAGTTCAGGCCCCGTGTCAGGCTCTGTGCTGACGGCTCAGGCTGGAGCCTGCTTCGGATTCTGTATGTGTGTCTCTCTCTCTGCCCCCTTCCCACTTGCGCTCTCTCTCTCTCAAAAATGAACATTAAAAAATTTTTTTTTGAATTTAGACTGAAAATAGAGACAACAGTTGTTCTGTCTCATAATAGTTTGAGTTTGTCCTTGTATCTCTACAGAAAAATCATTCTGCCTCTGTTTATACACAAACACCCATGCGTGTACAATCAGCTTTAATATTATTTAAACTGGGCAAGATACATTCCTTAAAAATATGTTGTAAAATATTTGTATTTATAGAAATATATTTGCATACTTTTTAAACTTTTATTTTGTGGGGCGCTTGGGTGGCTCAGTCGGTTAAGTGACCGACTTTGGCTCAGGTCATGATCTCACAGTTTGTGAGTTCGAGCCCTACGTTGGGCTCTGTGCTGACAGCTCAGAACCTGGAGTCTGCTTCAGATTCTGTGTCTCCTCCTCTCTCTGCCCCTCCCCCACTCGCGCTCTATCTGTCTCTCTCAAAAATAAATAAAACATTAAAAAAAAAGTTTAAAGCTTTTACTTTGAAATAATTTCAAATGTACAGAAAAGTTGAAAGAATAGTATGGAAGTCATCGACACCCTTGACCCAGAGACTCATTCAAGTTCATCAGTTGTATCAGTGATGTCGTTTGTAGCAAAAGGATCAGACATTGCACTCGGTTGTCATATCCTTCTACTCTCCTTCAGTTAGGCTCTCCTCGACTTTCATGACGTCAGTGTGTTTGGGAATTAGAGATTAGTCATTTTGTAGAATGCTGCTGAATTTGGGTATGCTTGGCGTTTCCTCATGATTGGATCCAGGTTCTGTATTTGGGCAGGAATATCACAGAGACAGCACCGTGTTCTCCCTGCATCCTGAGCGGATGTCAGTTTGTCTCACTATTGATCTTTTACCGTTAATTGACCAAGATGGTCAATTACTTCTTCACTTCTCCACTAACATAGTATTTTTTTCTCTGTAAGTACTAAGTATTTTGTGGAGAGATACTTGGAGATTGTGTAAATACCCTGTGCTTCGTCCCCATGTCACTCACTAGTTTTAACATCTGTTGATATTTCTCGTATGAATAATTATTCTGACAGTTGCTAAATGCTAATTTTTTATACCATCATTCCTTGTACATAAGCAGTTGTTATTATTCTGCAAAGAATAGCTTTTTCATCTTCCTCTTTATTCATTGGTTAATTTATTTCTGTCTGCATGGATTCATATATTACTGTTTTCATCAAGGGGTTATAAGCCATAACCAGCATTGCTTACTTTCATGTCCCGATTTTCCCAGATTTGGTGTGTGGGAGTCCCTTTAAGTCAGTTACCATGTCCTTTGACATGTTCTTTGAGAACTTCATTCTTTCTGGCACAGCAAGGCTTATCTCGTACTTTCCCTGATTCAAGCTAAAATCTAAACAGTGGATGTGGTGATGGCTACGGGGTGACACTGCCTCTGTTTCTCGGAGGATATAGTTAGGAAATACGTTCATGTAAAAAAGTTATATTTATGCGTATTTCTGTACCTATTTCGACATTGAAAACAAAGAATTATATCCTTAGCTCCAATTCATATCCAAGACCACAAAGTTTATTCTAGTTTCCTACTTTCTCTCTTTTTTCGGTCAGTGAGAAACCTGCCTTCCTTTATCTGCAGTATATTTACAATTTTTTTCAGTCCTTTTTAAGTAGCCAGTTTCCCACCACACTGAGTCACTATTAATTCCTGCTCATGTCTGCCTAATGGATTTTGGACTCTGGAGGAAACAAAAGGGGGCAGGAGGAAGGAGGGATAGTTCTTTCTGCATATTTTATTTTATGAATGGTGTTCCATGACTTGATTGTGCTTGTTTGACCTAACAGTATGATGACATATCTGGAATATTTCACATATTAGTGTATGTAAGTCTGCTTTATTCTTTTTAATAAATGCTTTCTATTTCATATGTACTATATATATATTTGCACATTTTCTATATTATTATTAAACTTATTTTTACACTTTTTCATTGACAGCTGTGCATTTGTCTTTGTGTGCATGAGATTTTATATTAGTAGAAGTAGAATTGCACATTAAAGGGCATTTTTGTTAGTGTGTGTATATCTGTATATAGGACTTACCAAGAATATAAATTATACATATACGTATATGTTATATTTTCATTTAAAAGATAGAAGAGTCATGATCAAGATGAAAGTAATTATTACAGTTAGGTCTGAGTGTGTTATTCACTTTAAAGTTATTTGGAACATGAACGTAATTTCCTAGATTATGGTAACAATATCTCATAATTTTATAGGTCAGTTTGTGGTTCTGTCATTCTGGTTAAACCTAACAGAGTTTGCTTTTTTCTTTCTTAGGTTATCCAAATGTGAAACATTTTTCTTGGGATAAATACTTAGAAGAAACCAATTCTTTACCTGCCCCTGCAAGAGCTTTCAAAGTGGTGAGTTAATACATTTTACACTATTTCTTTCATTTGTGTTGGCAATAGTGTTCATTCATTGAAATTGCAGAACAGAAAGAGACAGTACTACTGAGCCAGAAAGAGGAAGAAGAGGGAAACAGAAGACCACAAAAGATGTTTTTGACTTCTTACAATTTTGAAAGTCAAAATTATTACAGAGATTTTTTGTCGTTGGCCTCATTTTGAACTTGTTTCCTTGGAAAATAACTGCTTGAATTGGTGTGGAATGAGTTGTTGTGATCCTACAGCAAACTTCTGTTTTTCCAGCTAGATACTCTGAAAAACCGAAACAAGGCAGGACATTGTTTTCTAATAAAAATTGTGTTTGAGAATTCCTTTGGATTTGTTTATGGCAAGCTGCATGCTGTTTTTCTTTTTATTGCTATTAATCAGCATGTTTGATTATCAAAATATAAGGCCATTTGCTTTTATTGTAGTATCTTTCTAACCCAGAGTCCTTGCATCTTACATATAACTTGTTAAGGTTCAAAGGAAACCTCATTTCTCGGCAAGGGAAGAATAAGTGATGAGAGGCATTTTAAATTTTTTTCGTTTTTCCAACAACTTGCTTAATTATTTCTGTTTTTTCATAAATTTAAAGAAGAATATGTTAAGAATTTTAAGAATGTTTTTAATGTAGCATAGTCTATCATAAGTAACACTTGTTAAAATGATTTATTGTATATAAATTGCTAGGGTTTCTAATGATAGAATTAATAAGGGATGTGGGCCCAAATAACAGAAAAAAAAAAGAACATGAAATATTTTTGAGAAAATAAGTATATTACGTGAAGAAAAGCCATGTAAAAGAATGTGTATGGTTCCATCTGATAGTAAATTTAGGATTTAAAAATGGATAATTAGAGTTCTGCTTTTCTTAGGAATTTTTACCTGACTCTCTAACTTTATCTCAAGCTATACAAAGAACCACATTGCTCTTTGCTTGAACTCGATAAAATCGTATCAAGATCAGTCTGCATATCACGTGTCACACTGAGACCTGAGAGAAAACTACAATTTCCCTAGTTTGGCCTTTAGGTGCCTGGCATTGATTGTTTTTTATCCTTTGAGTAATTTTCACACTTAATTCTCCGAGCCACAGTTTTGTTACAACCACTTCACAGAACAGGGGTGTGAGGCTCAGATGGTTTAAGCAATTTACCCAACATACCCTTGAGCTTGCCTTCGACATCCTGCAACTTTTCCGGAGGTTTACAGGTTTCTGCTGAGTCCTGAGGTGGAGCTGGCTAAGGTGTGGGAGGAGAGGTCTTCCTTTCTCATTCCTGTTCTTACAAGAGTGATTGCATCCCATATGTTTTGATGGCTAATTTTCTTTTTCTAAAGACGTCTCCTGCTTTTTGTTCTCTTGGCCATTTCTAGTCTCTGTCACATCTCTGCCACTTTAATGTTCTTTCTTCTGTTTTCATAAATAATTTTTATGCTTGTTGATTTTTGCCAGGATGCCTCCTCCTTTTTTGTAAAAATTTTTTTTTAATGTTTATTTATTTTTGAGAGAGAGAGAGAGACAGAGCATGAGCAGGGGAGGGGCAGAGAGAGAGGGAGACACAGAATCCAAAGCAGTCTCCATGCTCTGAGCTGTCAGCACAGAGCCCGACGCAAGGCTCAAACTCACGAACGGTGAGATCACGACCTGAGCCAAAGTCAGAGGCTTAACCGACTGAGCCACCCAGGCGCCCCTCAAGACACTTCCTTCTAACTAACGAGAAAAACTTCTTGCCTTCCCTGTGCCTAATCAAATATCTACAATATTTTGCATTTTCTCTTAAGGTCTTTTGCTTTCTGTTTCCTCCGGCTGGGTGCTCAGGCTGTTTCTCTTGCTTCAGGGTTTGGCCGTGTGATTTCGGATTGTGTTTTTTTGATAAGGACAATGAGGTCCAAAGCTACTGTAGGAACTTGGGAGTTTGAAGGTCGATTCTGTAAATAGCTTATTATTCTGTCTTTGTGACACAGAGCCTACTTTCTCTTCCTCTGAATCTTACCATGTAAAATTTTCTGTATGGCAGAAACCTCCACATGGATTCCAGAAAAAAATGAAGCTTGAAGTCATAGACAAGAGAAATCCTATGTTTATTAGAGTAGCAACAGTTGCAGACACGGATGATCACCGAATAAAAGTGAGTGTTCTCTGTTGTGGTTCTGTTTTGTCTTTTGTTACAAGATAACTTGGATGGAAACTTCGGCAGATACTTAATTTGTGAAGTCCTAGAATTAAATCAGTAAGACTACAGGAATATGAAAATAAAGTGGCTGTACATCTTTGTCAGTATTTATCCAGTGTTTTCCTTTAATCTATGCAAGAAGTTCTCTTTATGACTGACATTTAATATGTTGTATCTACTTTCTTTTTCCGAGCACACACTCAGAATGTGAAAAGTCATAGATAAGCAAGGGATTTCTTCTGAATACAGTGCATCATTCTCCAATACAAGGCTCTTTTTTTGAAAACTTGAAGATTAATTTTGATGGGGCTATATTAGATGTAGAATTTTCAGAAGAAAAGTAAAGAAGGATAGCCCTTTCATATACGACAAGGAAAGAGAAATGATTGTATAAGAAAGTCAGGTTTTAATTAGATTTGGATTAATAAAAGCGAAGTACCTCTCAGAGGGTAAGCGAATGTTCAGGAAGGTGGCTTCGGTCTGTCGTGTCCCGGGTGATGAAGTGAAGTGTAACAGCGGTTCCAGGTGAGGAGCTAGAAGTTATCTCTGGTTCTGGCTTCTGTGTTTCCTTCGGCCTCAAACGAGAGCCCTGTTCATTCCACTTACTTCACTGTGAAAACAGCAAGATGTTAGATCTACGTGATGTCTTGCCGGCCCTTACCAGCTAACAGCATTCTTCCACTATTCAACATATGTGGTGGTGACAGTGCAGGGGGGTTTATGTGACAATCACGATTTTATCTGGGAAGCGGAGGCTCAGGAAGAGTTGATGAATTACTTATTAATTCTGGCAGTGGCAGAACTAAGTCACAGCCCTAAACTCTAGGAGTCGAAATTTATGCTCTTTAAAAAAATAAATATTGGGGCGCTTGGGTGGCTCAGTCGGTTAAGCACCTGACTTCATTCAGGTCATGATCTCGCAGTTCATAGATTTGAGCCCCACATCGGGTTCAGTGCTGGCAGTTCGAAGCCTGGAGCCTGCTTCGGATTCTATGTCTCCCTCTCTGCCCCTCACCCACTTACGCTCTCTCTCTTTCTCTCTCTCAAAAATAAATAAACATTAAAAACTTTAAAAACAAATAAAAAATAAATCACATATTCAACTATCTGTAATGAGATAATATATAAAAAATTATAGAAGAACATAGAAAACGTGTATCAATGTGGTTTTGTATAAAACAGAAATTTTAATGTTTAATTAGCTATTTTTAAGATTATATAATCATGCAGTGGTTTGGAAATTATAAACAGTGCAGAGTCTGTTAACCTTTTTCAAGTGTATTTTCCTATTAATTGTCCTTGGTGTGATAGTAGAAGTCATAAAGCAATCAGAGTATTTTAGGACTAGAAGTATTTTTTAGATAACCTAGGCTAGTGATTCAAAGAAATGTAGAACTAAGCAAGATACTATTTTTAAAAATCAAATTGGTCAGAATTGAACAAAAAATAAGTGTTTTGGTTTAGGTGCATGAAAAGTTTATTTTTTTCGTGTATTTTCTTGTATTTTTCTGTATTTTTTTTCATGTGTAGCTGGTAGGAATAGAACGTGTCTCAGCCACTAAAGAGCAGTTTGATGAAGCACAAAAGTCTTGAAGGTTGTTTGCCCTTTAATTCAAGAATCTCAGTCCTAGGAATTCATGTTAGGAGAATTAACCAAAGGGAATATGCAAGGATAAAAACTATAAGGAAAACATAGCAGTTTATAGTATTTAAGATTGCAAACAAGCACAGTAAGCTATAGGTAAAGTAAATTACTGTATATGATGGTAAATATTTAAGAAAAATATTTAATATTGGCAAGTGAAAAAACTCAGGTTTACTATTCTGTATGATGTCTGGTATTGTTTTTTTAAAGAATATTATGGAAAGAAACTTAACCAAAGTAATGACAGTTCTTCTCTTGGGGTGCTAAGATTATGAGTGATTATAAATGATTTTTTATAATTCTAAATGAATTATAAATGATGAGGTTTTTGGTGTGTTTTTTTGTTTTGTTTTTTGTTTTTGTTTGTTTTGTTTTTAGTTACCTGGCTTCAGGAACACATATTAATTACTGTAATAGTAAAAAAAAAAAAAAAAAAAAATTAGATTAACTCTGATTTTACATGTGAGAACGTTTTTGACCCGGAGAGGTCAAGTACTCTAAAGTGGGTAGTTCAGTTAGTTAATAGGAAAAGTGTGGACTAACTTTTTAGTTAGGCAAATTCTCTTTCCAATACAACATCCTGGTTGTTTAACACCCAAAACAGAGCTGGCTATGAGGTGTGTAGTTGACAATTATCTTTTCACAGTTAGTGGTATAAATTTCATAGCTAAAGGTGAACCACTGAACAAGTACCTGTGTGTTTATGAAATCCTCAAAAGATCAGCGAACAGGTGACGATGACCCAGTTTCAGGATTCATCAGACTTCTGAGACTATAAAAAGCTTTCATTAGTAGGAGTTTTTCTAATGCTGTGGGAGATGACGAAGCAAGAATGCCTATCTTTATTATTCAGGAGGAGAAAGAGTATATAGAGACTAAGTCCTTAGTGCAGCTTAATATTTTAAGTTTCTTGGGTATAGAATCAACTCTTCAGCTAAATAAGATCAACCTTTTAGGCTACATGATATAATATATTCTATGCCTTAAGTTATTACAGGTAAACATTTTAAAACACATGTATTTCACCAGATGCTGAAAGAAAACAAGCAAAATGTTTTTGCTCTCATCTGTATGTTCTGGGGAGAGTTAGAACATATGACAGGCCCGCCCCGTCCCTCCCCACACTCACTTCTGCTTCCTCACAGGCAGGAATTTTCCTTTTTTTTTTTTTTTTAGCTGCTTCTTCTGACATTTTATCCCTAATTTTCTGAAATAATATCTGTGTTCTGCTGTTTTCTCAGCCCCATCAATTTTAGGTCCAGTGTATTTCCTTCCTGTTAGGGTAGTTCTGGATTAAAGCTCTTACCATATCCGTTCCTTCACTGTATCTTTTCACTAGCGACTTCACATGTTTTTAAAATGTTTTCTCAGTCTTCTGTATTCATCTTCTCATGAGTAAATAAATCCTGTTGGCTGCTGAGCAGAACAGTTTTTTTCTTATGACTTTTTTTTTTCTGGAGTCAGTAGTTTCTTGTGTTTTGGTTTTTTAAATTTTCTGTGCTCATAGTATCAGATGTTTACAAGTGCTCCAATAAATCTGATGTGTCTTTCTGTCAAAAGCCCAAGTATATATTTTTTTAAATGGTTATTTATTTTTGAGAGGGGGGAAGGGAAGGAGAGAATGAGCAGGGGAGAGGCAGAGAAAGAGAGGGAGAGAGACAATCCCAAGCAGGCTCCCCACACTGCCAGCACAGTGCCCAACCTGGGGTTTGAACCCACGAACCTTGAGATCATGACCTGAACCAAAATCAAGAGGCAGATGCTTGACCAACTGAACCACCCAGGCGCTCCCAAGTGTATTTTTAATAAGCCTTCTGTCTGTATCTTTTCTTTCTTGACTCTTTTTCCTACGACTTAGCAGTCGCCCATGGTAATCTGGATAGTTCTCTAAGCCTTATCCTGAACTTTCATCCTGAGACTGCTCTTTGTTGGCAGACTATGTTGTGTTTTTCTTTCTTTCTTTTTCTTTTTTTCTTTCTTTTTTTCTTTTCTTTTCTTTCCTTTTCTTTTCTTTTCTTTCCTTTTCTCTTCTTTTTTTCTTCCTTTATTTCTTTCTTCCTTTATTTCTGTTTTTTTGAATCACATACTTGTTTTTCTTAGTGTTCTCTTATCATGTTGAAACACATCTTTTTGTAACCTTCTAAGAAAGGGTATATGAAAAGCCTCTGCTTTTGGCTCCTTGCACATCTGGAAATATCAATATTACTAGTCTTACATTTGATTCATACTATGACTAGGTGTAGAATTCTAGGTAGGGAGCCATTTTCCCTCAGAAATTGAAAGCCTTGTTCTGCTGTCTTCTCACATCCATATCGACTGACCTTAGACCTCTAAGGCCATACCAGTTGTTCTGCTCTGGGTGAGTACTCATGCAGAGTACTCGGGCTTTTTACTGTGGAGTTTCATGTCCTCCAGTTTTTGCACATGTTTCTTGTATTACTAGTTGATGACTCCCTGTTGTCATCCTGTGTCTTCTCTTTCTGGAAGTCCTGCAGCTCTGGTTGTTAAACCCTTTTGAATTGACCCCTTGATTTTCTTAAACTTTCTTTTTATGCTTCTCTGATTTTTTTATTCTACTTGTTTAGAGAGATATCTACTCTATTTTTCAAAACCCAGGTTGCTTTTTTTAAAAACTTTTTTAATGTTTATCTTTCAGAGAGAGAATGTGTGAGTGGGGAGGGGCAGAGAGAGAGGGAGACAGAGGATCCAAAAGGGGCTCTGTGCTAACAACAGAGAGCTGAAGCTGGACACTTGACTGAGCCACCCAGGCACCCCATATTTTAAAAAATATTTTTATGTTGCATTTTTAATTACAATTCTGATTTTTTTAATTTTTGAGAGTTTTTTCTTATTTTCTAGCCTCCTCCCCCTTTTTATTTTTTTTATTTTTTTATTTTTTTAAAATAAAAATTTTTTTTTAACGTTTTATTTATTTTTGAGACAGAGAGAGACAGAGCATGAACGGGGGAGGGGCAGAGAGAGAGGGAGACACAGAATCGGAAGCAGGCTCCAGGCTCCGAGCCATCAGCCCAGAGCCCGATGTGGGGCTCGAACTCACGGACCGCAAGATCGTGACCTGAGCTGAAGTCGGCCGCTTAACCGACTGAGCCACCCAGGCGCCCCTCCTCCCCCTTTTTAAATGGCATCATCTTTTTATTTCTTGAAACAATATTGTTTCTTATCTGAGGATACTAGTGATGGTTTTTCTTCTGTCCTCTGCTTATTTCCTCCAAGTTTCTGCTGTCGTATTAGAGCCTCTCCTCAAATATCAAGTCCTTGACTGACTGTCTGCATTAAGAAAAGGCACTCATAAAGTTAACTGTTTTTCATGGGTGGGACTTACAGACCAGCAGACTTCACCGTAAGAAAGCAAAAGAGCCAGCTTTTTCACAGGGACGTTCCCATTTGTTGGCATCTGGGTCCTTCTCTGGAGCCTGTCAGTTTTTGCCAGAGTCCTCCCTGGGGAAGAGTGAACCTGGCTGTCGCTGTGCGAGAAAGAGAATGGCTGGGTTGGAATATATGGCTCTTGGTTGTACAAGTTCCTGTGCTTTCTGTCCAGCCCATTGCCCGTTCAGGTCTGTTCTAGAATTGAGAGCCTTGGGAATTTTTTTCTCTACAAGATAAATGTCTGCTCTTTGCCTGGGTTGTTGAAGGGGCAGTTACCATGGTGGGTGGAGTGGGGGAGCAGCCCGAGGGCGTGTAACTACTCCATATTGACTGTGAGTCAGTACTGCTGTGTTTCAGGGCCCTTCTCTCCTGTGTGCTGCCTCCAGAGTGAGTCCTCCTTGGGGTCTGCAGCCAGTGGGCTCCAGGCCTGTTCTACAGACCCCTGGGCTGTGACCCACCCACCCTGTCCTGTAGGTCAACACTCCTCCTGTTTCCGCCCTCCACACACATCACTGTCACTTCTTACCTGTCAGCTGCTTTTCTTCTCCATTGGTCCTTCTAGCTTTATACCTTTTCAAATATAGCTTTAATTTCAGAAGAGACTGGAGATAAGCCCCTGGGTCTAAAATGTGTTTTACTGAGTTGCCTTTCACATGAACAGAAAATCCAACCAAATCTTTTTTCTCTTTCCTTTTTTTTTTTTTTTTTTTTTTTTAAGGAACAGTGTGCTTTCTAAAATATTATCTGTCTCATTCTTGGTAAGCTGTCGGTAACATGTATTAAGGTTTGATAAAGGGTCCAAATGATGCTTCTGGGTGAAAATATATCCAATTTCCTAAGCTATAGTTTTAAATATGTGTGAGTTAAGTCTTTTTCACTATACTTCGATCCATAATCATCTTATTTTCTTTAGAATTTTTATTAAATACATCATTATTGCTGAATTGCTTTTATGTATAAGTATATTTAAAGTGGAACATTTGTATTATAATTATTTTGTGTGTCTTTTTGGGGTTTGTAAGATTTTTAAATATTTCATGTTGTATGTTTATCTTCCTTCCTTGTTGTTGTTTATTAGGCATTTGATTTCTTTTCAAAATAGTCCCCAGCAAGAGTAAAACTATCACTTAACATTACTCAAGTGTCTGATTTTTTGTTTGTTTAAAACTTCTTAAAAAAAAAAAAAAAAAAAAAAAAAAAAAAAGAGGTTAGAGTGGGAGAGAGCCAAAGCATTAGAGACTGTTAAAAACTGAGAACAAACTGAGGGTTGATGGGGGGTGGGAGGGAGGGCAGGGTGGGTGATGGGTATTGAGGAGGGCACCTTTTGGGATGAGCACTGGGTGTTGTATGGAAACCAATTTGACAGTAAATTTCATATATTAAAAAATAAAAAAATAAAAAAAAATAAAAAAAAAAACTTCTTAATATGTCAGTGCCTGAAAAGTAAAAGTTACAAAAGATGAAGTTTAAAATTTTTTTAGTGTTTTTTTTTTAATTTTTTTTAATGTTTACTTATTTTTGAGAGGGAGAGACAGAGCATGAGTAGGGGAGGGGCAGAGAGAGAGGGAGACACAGAATCTGAAGCAGGCTCCAGGCTCTGAGCTGTCAGTGCAGAGCCCGACACGGGGCTCAAACCCACAAACCTGGAGATCATGACCTGAGCTGAAGTCAGATGCTCAACAGACTAAGCCACTCAGGCACCCCGAATGTTTGTTTAGTTTTGAGAGAGATAGACAGAGTGTGAGCGGGGCAGGGGCAGAGAGAAAAGGAGACAGAATCCAGAGCAGGCTCCAGGCTCTGAGCTGTCAGCACAGAGCCTGACACTGGGCTCGAACTCGCAAACTGCGAGATCATGACCTGAGCCGAGGTTGGACGCTTAACCAACTGAGCCACCCAGATGCCCCACGAAAGATGAAGGCTTAAATCAATTATTTCATCTGAGCTTCTACAGTGAGAATTTCGATTAGGATTAATATCAATGTTTGCATATATTAATTTTTACATAATTTCAAATAGCATTTTAAGTGTATTTGGTACTTCTCAGAATTTTATTGTTACCTCTGTTCATAATATCTAAACTAAATTTTATCTCTGAAATTGAACCCTTAAACTATTACAGTTCTCCAGATTGTCTACCAACCTAGATTATAGAAGGTATTAGATTTATCTATAGTATCTAAAGTGTATTAATCCTAGATAGATGACTTCTCATTGCCAAACTGAGATGTCAGTTTTAATGAAAACTAGGAAACATTGTGGCACCATCACCGGATGTGATAGATCTACCATAAACATTTTTAAAGGTATGTGTGAGGAAACTTTAAAAAGAATCCTTTTATTTATGATGATAGCAACAGTTTTAGGGACTATATCGATGTACAGTAATGTACTATTTATATACATTGGATGCAGAACCAATTGAGCCCCCCAGAAAAGTTGGATGCAGAACAGATTGAGCCCCCCAGGCACCCCAGTAGTATACAATTTGATATCCATGGGTCTCAGTTCTGAGTGCACACCAGAGTTACTTACAAGTTGAGTAAACGACCTCTGTGTGCATAGAACCCAAACCAAAGCTGTGGATTAAAATCTAGGTAAGCTCAGCACTTTTTTTTTTTTCTTTTTCCTTTATTGCTTCTTCCTTTTCATCATAGGTAATTCTGAAATGTATCTGGGGTGGAACACCATTTATTTCTTAGGACTGAGTATGTGTGCTGTAGGAAGATACCTAATTTTTAAAAATTTAGCGGTTTATATACAACAAATGGAACATAGGTTATGTGAACATTGATTCCAATATAAAAGAAATGGAATTTAGGAATAGTAAGATCAGAAAACATGAGAGTTTCACATTTCTAGTAAAATAATCACTTGATTAGTTGAGAATTAGAACATTTAAAACTTACTAAACACTCTAAGTTGTGTCTGCTCATTTATTGATGGCAGTGATGGCATAAATTGATATTTTTACAAAATTATCATGAATGTCATTCTCACTGTTAGTTGAACACTGTTTCTGATCAGAGGAAAGGAAAGGGTTACTTTGAGTTAAGCACTTTTTTTTTTATTTTCAAGTGTCTATTTATTTTTGAGAGAGAGAGAGAGACAGAGTGTGAGCAGGGGAGGGTCAGGGAGACAGGGAGATACAGAATCCGAAGCAGGCTCCAGGCTCTGAGCTGTCAGCACAGAGCCCGACATGGAGCTCGAACCCACGAACCGCAAAATCATGACCTGAGCCAAAGTCTGATGCTTAACCAACTTAGCCACCCCAGCGCCCCTAAGTACTTTTCTGTAAGTGCTGCTTTTATATTCAGTGTATGGGAAGATGATCAATTTTATTTGGGTCCTTGAATTTTAGGTATGGTTACTCCTCCTAACTAGCTGTGTGAACTCTTCTTCTCTTTAAGATAATACCTGTGGTTTCTTCCAGGTGTGGAATTCGGGGGGCTTTGATTCTAGGATTAATTGATTTCTAAGCTTGAGAAAGTGGATTCATTGCAAAGGATGTTATTTTAAATACACACACACACACACACACACACACACACACACACACTTTAACAGCTCTGTTCTATTCTGTCATACAAACACGCCATAATTTATTTTTTATTTTTTTTTTTTATGTATTTTTATGAAAACTTTTATTGGTAATTCAGAGATTGCTGAAATGTAACTTTGTATCTCACTTTGGCCTCTCTAAATACCACAAGGATTGTAAGAAAATTCTCAGACAGTTTTCAGAAAGGTGGGAATCACTACTTTAGTTCTCCTGAATATAGTGTTCAGAGCTGACACATCAAACTGCCAATCCATGAATTCAATGTCATGAAATTGCACATTCATGAAAAATACCTCTCTAGAATACCAGAACTTCAACCACAAAACTGTCACACAAAAGGGAACACATTCATGGTAATAACCAGCTAGGTTTTTGTCCTCCCTGAGGTTGATTTTCCTAGGACTTCCTTGGGAAAGAACTTTACAACAGTGAGGTTAGGAGGGAGGGCTCTACAGGATAAGTGTTTCTATGAGGCTCAGTTTGAAGTAGGTCATCTCTACTTTGGGAGTTGTATGGAAAATCCAATTGATTTTGCGAACAATCTGGTGGCTTTGGAATCAACCAGGTCTAGATTGGAATCTTGGCTCTGTTAGTTATTAGCTGTGTGGCCTTAGATGAATTATATTTTTATGTCTTTTCTTCTGAATTCTATCAGGAGAATTCCTTCTTTTTCCACTGAATGTAAGATTCACTCAAGTCCTCTTCTTCTTTTTTTTTTTTCTTTTTTTCTTTTTTTTCTTTTTTTATTTTTTAATATATGAAATTTACTGTCAAATTGGTTTCCATACAACACCCAGTGCTCATCCCAAAAGGTGCCCTCCTCAATACCCATCACCCACCCTGCCCTCCCTCCCACCCCCCATCAACCCTCAGTTTGTTCTCAGTTTTTAACAGTCTCTAATGCTTTGGCTCTCTCCCACTCTAACCTCTTTTTTTTTTTTTTTTTTTTTTTCCTTCCCCTCCCCCATGGGTTTCTGTTATGTTTCTCAGGATCCACATAAGAGTGAAACCATATGGTATCTGTCTTTCTCTGTATGGCTTATTTCACTTAGCATCACACTCTCCAGTTCCATCCATGTTGCTACAAAAGGCCATATTTCATTTTTTCTCATTGCCACGTAGTATTCCATTGTGTATATAAACCACAATTTCTTTATCCATTCATCAGTTGATGGACATTTAGGCTCTTTCCATAATTTGGCTATTGTTGAGAGTGCCGCTATAAACATTGGGGTACAGGTGCCCCTATGCATCAGTACTCCTGTATCCCTTGGATAAATTCCTAGCAGTGCTATTGCTGGGTCATAGGGTAGGTCTATTTTTAATTTTCTGAGGAACCTCCATACTGTTTTCCAGAGCGGCTGCACCAATTTGCATTCCCACCAACAGTGCAAGAGGGTTCTTGTTTCTCCACATCCTCTCCAGCATCTATAGTCTCCTGATTTCTTCATTTTGGCCACTCTGGCGCAAACACGCCATAATTTAGTTAGCCAGTCTCCTCATGGTAGATACTCTGGTTGTTTTCTACTACAATGAGTTGGGTTATTGAGGTTATTAAGTCAAAAGTGATATATTTTAAGTGACTGTTGTTGCAAATAACTCTAGAAATACTTGCCAGTTAATACTTCTGTCAGCAGTCCTTGAGAAAGCTTTTTATGCTCATACTCACCAGCTCTGGGAATCACCAAGATGGGACATTTTTGGCAGGTTGAAAAAATTGCATCTTGTGGTTTTAATTTGTAGGGGTATTTTTAGTTATAAGTGAAATTGATTATCATTTTATATGTTTACTAATCATTTATATTTAGTTTCTTATTTATGAGCAATTTATATCTATTTTTCATCTTTCTATTGGGCTTTTAATCTTCTTATGTTGATATATGATATTTGGATAAATTAAAGAACAGAGTACATTGTGACATATATAATAACTGTGTTTTTCAAGTTTCTCATGGATCTTCCTCCTTTTCTGTGGTAACATTTGCCACTGTGAAGTTTTAAATGTTCATGTAGTCAGGGGCGCCCGGATGGCTCAGTCAGTTAAGTGTCCGACTTCAGCTCAGGTCATGATCTCATGGTTCATGAGTTCAAGCCCCACCTCAGGCTCTGTGCTGACAGCTCAGAGCCTGGAGCCTGCTTTGAATTCTGTGTCTCCCTCTCTCTCTGCCCCTTCCCCACTCATGCTCTGTCTCTCCCTCTCAAAAACAAATAGACATTAAAAAAAATTTTTTTTCAATGTTCCTGTAGTCAAATTGAGCAGTCTTTTATGAGTTTTGAATTTGGTATCTTGCCTACTATGGTTTCCTACTCTGAGATTACATATACATTCACTCCTGCATTGTTCTGGAACTTTTATTCAGTTTTACACGTTGGTATTTTTTATCTATCTGGCATCTGTTGTCTTGTTAGTAAGGGATTCACAGACTTAAAAAGGTCTAGCTGGCAAATTTGATGTAATAGTGAAATATATATAGCCTTTCAGTATATCCTTTCATCCTAAAAAATAAAATACATGTAATACTTAAAAGACACATAGCTGATCCTTAGTGACCCTGCCTGAAAGACCAATAGCTCTTTCACACGGTGGCTGATAAAGATGGCTCCGACCACCATATAAAACGTCTTTGAGACATAGTGTAATTATTTCTGAGAGAAAAAATGATACTTAGACATGATTTTAATGGAGAGATATTTTATAAACCAGGTGTATTTCTAATAGGACATTGAATTTGTTTAAACAGACTTAAAAAATATATTTTTTTAATGTTTATTCCTTTTTGAGAGAGAGAGAGAGAGAGAGTACAAACAGGGTGGGGAGTGGGGATAGAGAGAGAGGGAGACGCAGAATCCGAAGCAGGCTCCAGGCTCCGTACTGTCAGCACAGAGCCTGATGCCAGCTCGAACTCACAGACCGTGAGATCCTGACCAGAGCCAAAGTCAACCACCCAGGCGCCCCTGTTTAAACAGCCTTTTCTTATGTGGATCCTGAGAAACTTAACAGAAACCCATGGGGGAGGGGAAGGAAAAAAAAAAAAGAGGTTAGAGTGGGAGAGAGCCAAAGCATAAGAGACTCTTAAAAACTGAGAACAAACTGAGGGTTGATGGGGGGTGGGAGGGAGGGGAGGGTGGGTGATGGGTATTGAGGAGGGCACCTTTTGGGATGAGCACTGGGTGTTGTATGGAAACCAATTTGACAATAAACTTCATATATTGAAAAACATAAAAATAAAAAAAATAAACAGCCTTTTTAGCATAATTCTGGGAGAGTTGACATTTAAGTGAAAGGTACTCCTGCCTTTCTCCTCTCCACTCCCATCCTCCCTCCCTTCCTGATTTATTCGTTACTTAAGTAATATTTATTCACTCTTTGGTGTGGCTCATATGAAGACGTTACGTACTCATAACTCGTGTGTGTGTGTTGGAAGACACACATATCTATAAAAGTACCGCTGGAATGATGTCTTTGGCAAGACATTTATTGATGAACAGATCATTTGAAGATAGGTCGAAAGTCCCTTTTTTGGCATAGGGGAAATGAAGCAATTTAAGTAAATTTAAAAAAAAATGTTATTTGGTATTGAATCTACATACTTTAGAAGAAAATAAAAACGGTTATATGGTGGCTGGAACTTTAATGGTAGGAATTTTCTGTGAATTGTACTGGTAAATTCCTTTTGTTTCCAGGTTCACTTTGACGGCTGGAACAGCTGCTATGATTACTGGGTAGATGCGGATTGCCCTGATATTCACCCTGTGGGCTGGTGTTCAAAAACCGGGCATCCTCTTCAGCCTCCTTTGAGTAAGAGACGCAAGGATAACTTAAATTGAATGTTTCCATTTTCTTATGTAGGGTGCTTAATATTTTCTTTGCTCCTAGCATTTTCTTTCTACTGTTTTCTCCCCTGTACGTTTGTTCTCCATGAATCCTGTTCTTCTTCCCACATTTTCCATTATGTGGTAGTCACAAAAACATAAAAAGAAAAAAAATAATGTTTGAAAAGCACAGTTTATGTAGATTGTTAAACTTTTATTTAGAAGGACTCATCACCTTTCAAAATTGGTACTGAATTTTTGGAAGACAGTTCTCTTAGGCTATTAAAGTCTAATGTATCAGTAGTGGCTTTATACTGTAGTTTTGCAAAATGCTACCATTGGGAGAAACTGGACAGAGTGTAAAAAGGCTCTCCCTATCTATTGTTGCTTAAAACTGCATGTGATTTACAGTAACCTCAGTGCAGAGTCCCTTTAAGTTCAATTTTTTTTTTAAATGTGCACTGCGAATTTGACATACTATGATTTCAACTTGGAAGGAAAGCATATACATTGTAGCAGAAAATATGTAGAAAATGCAGATTATCGTGGGGTTTTTAGAAGTTTAATGTGCAGTCCCCTGTTTTAGTGGCTTCACTTGTTTCCAGGTTCATGTACAAGCTGCATAAAAGTAAAGAAATCCACATGCATGCTGTTTGTTGCAGTATATTTAAAATAACAAACCTTGGAAACAAAGATTAGTTAAATTCTGGTGCACTCATGATACAGACACTGTGCAACAATCATAAAGAATATTATCATTGAGATGGAAAGATTTTTAAGACATGAAGTTAAAGACCAAAGAAAAAAATGTTTCAGAATAGTGCACATTGGTGCTATCCCTTGTATGCGACAAAATGATACAAGACCAAAGACTTGATACATGTGTATATATATATTCATAGAGGTATATGTGGGAATGCTTAGAACAGAGTCTAGCACATTACACAGGGACATAAGTGGTCAGCATAAGGAAGCATTATAAAACACGGAGGGGGTAGCATGTTTGAAATTTTCAGTGTACAAGTATTCGTAAACTAATTATGTTATTTACTTGAAGATTGTTTAGCATCTCCTCATTAATTCACAATTAGGTATTTCTGGAATTTATAGCATTGATAGAGGGTTAGATCAAAGTGTACCATTTCACTGTTGAAGAAAGATCAATAGTGTGAACAAAAGCATAGGGAAAAATCTTTAAAGACTTTTAAGATAATTGTAATTTTTGTTTCACAGCCTTTGGTTAACTTTATGCCCCTTCCTTTCTCTTCTCTCTTTTTCTTCCCCTTGCTTTCTTATAGGCTCCTTAGAATTAATGGAAGCTTCAGAACATGGCGGATGTTCAACCCCAGGATGTAAAGGGATTGGTCATTTTAAGAGAGTGAGACACCTGGGCCCTCACAGGTATGTGGTGCTGCCACTGAAGTGGGAATTCCTTACGTGGTCAGATAGAGGGTGCCTGTCCCACCTGTGTATAAGATCGTGGTTTCCATGCATGCTAAATACATGTGAGGTAGTTTTCTATTAAAAAAAAAAAATGTGGTTACCATGGTGATCCTGGAAAGACGAGGAGTATGTCTTTAGTTAAGTGTTTCTGGGAGAAAATGCATTCACAGTTTAAAACAGGTTTGCTCGGGGCGCCTGGGTGTCTCAGTCGGTTAAGCGGCCGACTTCGGCTCAGGTCATGATCTCGCGGTCCGTGAGTTCAAGCCCCGCGTCAGGCTCTGTGCTGACAGCTCAGAGCCTGGAGCCTGTTTCAGATTCTGTGTCTCCCTCTCTCTGACCCTCCCCCATTCATGCTTTGTCTCTCTCTGTCTCAAAAATAAATAAACGTTAAAAAAATTAAAAAAATAAAAATAAAAATAAAACAGGTTTGCTCTAGCTATTTGCCTTTTCTTGATAGCCAGACTAGTTGTATAGATACTTACCTTCTGAAAGAGTCACTCTGGGTTGACCGTTAATAATGAGAAGAGGGCAGGCCCTGTTTGGTAAAATCTGGTATGACTGGGGGACGCAACAGTTTGAATAATGAGAGTTGAGATTATCACAGATTATCAGCACAGATCACAAGGAGCACAGATATGAATAGTCAAACTATGCACTGATTCAAAACAATATTTTTCAATATCTTTCTCTGACCCCCTCAGGAACTTCAAAAATAAACCAAATTTATACATTAGAAATTTGATGTACTCTTTAGGCAATGTGGGGGTCCTTGTAGACATTTAAAAATATATTACTGAACACTGAGATTTTCAAGGAACAAAAGCATCACCTGTTTAGAGATGTATTAAAATAATCCTTTGTCAGGGTAAATGTTGTAACTGCAAGTTAATTGGATTGCCTAGTGAGGAAGGGGATCCCTAAAAATCTGAAGATTGTGCTGCCTGTGCCTCCAGGAGTTCATAGGAATTGTAAAATGGGTGTAATTATTTTCTCCTCTTTCTTTATTTCGTCTCTGCATCCTCAAATATTGCTTATCTTCCTTTTGCAACACTCCTTGTGGGGTTTATATGGGATTCAGTCTGTTCCAGAATAAATAGTGTGAACATAGGGTGCTGATTACATTTGCAGATATCCATTTAAAAATCCTTTTCAGTGTGTGTATAACTGCAAACCTGGAGTTACATGATTAGTTTGAAGAGTGTTAAAAATATCGTGTCTTAAAAGTTTGTTCAGTATTGCTGAGTGAAGGTGGCTGGATTATTTTCAGACATGTTTTAAGTCTACATGCCAGAAATAACTCATTAGCATGCTAAATTTCCATTATATACTAATAAATTATTCCCTGCAGTAAATACTTTTGAGTTTTTTTCAATAATAACTCATGTTTATTGAACATGTATTTACTCCACACGGCATATTGCTCTAATTTTTTACAAGTATGAATACCCTTCAAAAAACCCCTATTAGTTTTAGTATTATTTTCTTCCAATTTTTTTTTAATGTTCATTTATTTGTTTTGAGAGAGAGAGAGTGCTTGTGTGTGCAGCGGAGAGGGGCAGAGAGAGGGAGGGAGAGGGAGAATCTCAAGTAGGCTCTGCGCTCGCAGCACAGAGCTTGATGTGAAGCTAGAGCTCACAACTGCGAGATCATGACCTGAGCTGAGATCAAGAAGTCATACAGACAAAGACAGATACCATATGTTTTCACTCTTGTGTGTATCCTGAGAAACTTAACAGAAGACCATGGGGGAGGGGGAGGAAAAAAAAAAAGAGAGGGAGAGAGCCAAACCATAAGAGACTCTTAAAAACTGAGAACATGGGGCACCTGGGTGGCTCAGTCGGTTAAGCGTCCAACTTCAGCTCAGGTCATGATCTTGCGGTTTGTGGGTTCAAGCCCCGTGTCGGGTTCTGTGCTGACAGCTCAGAGCCTGGAGCCTGCTTCAGATTCTGTGTCTCCCTCTCTCTCTGCCCCTCCCCTGCTCACATTCTGTCTCTCTCTCTCTCTCTCTCTCTCTCTCAAAAATAAATAAACATTAAAATTAAAAAAAAAACAAAACTGAGAACAATCTGAGGGTTGATGGGCAGTGGGAGGGAGGAGAGGGTGGGTGATGGGCATTGAGGAGGGCACCTGTTGGGACGAGCACTGGGTGTTGTATGGAAACCAACTTGACAATAAATTTCATATAAAAAAACAAAGTCAGATGCTGAACTGACTGAGCCACCCAGGGGTGCCTTTTCCAAATTTCGATGAAGCCACTCATCCATGTGGCACTGGAGAGACAGCTGGTGTGAGGGGAACAGGGAATGGCACCCAGTCTATCTGTGCTGTTGACCACTGCCCTCTGGCTGCCTCACAAGGCACTGCTCCATGAATTAGTTATAGACCCAACCTTCAAAGAACTCAGGGACTAATGGAAATATGGAAGCTGCACATAATTTAATTTAAACATAAGATACAAAGCAGTAACTAATATTGAACCTTTGTCAAAGGTACCTTTCTACTGCACAACCCCAAGATGTTCATTGGAGTGAAGGTAGTTTGCTCAAATTATGAAGGAAAAGAATAAAGAAGTCTTAAAATTGCATGAAAATTGAGATCACGCTATTGGGGTTCAGTTGAAAATTACAAAAAGAATTGTTTTGGCCTTCTGGGAAGGAAACCCACCTTACAGCAATGTCCATCATCTCTTTAGTAGTGCTTTAGGTCTGAGCAGAGAGGTTTGCTGTCACGGCAGGGTCTTTGGTGACAATCCTGTCCCCTGCCTGATGGGCTGGCGCTCATTATGGCCACCTTTTCCCAACTGTGCCACTGACCTCTGGGAGTTCCTCAGCTGGGCCACAGCCATTTCACAAAGTTTAAGTGATTATGTTTGGAGCATTTCTTCAGAGATATGCAGTATTGTATTTGTTAAAAGAAGGGGGAAATTACAAGGAGAATCATGGAAGATTTTTATGGAGAAATGTGGCAATGAAACCTTTCAGTGGGGCACCTGGGTGGCTCAGTCAGTTAAGCATTCGACTCTTGATATCAATTCCGGTCATGACCTCACAGTTGTGAGATACAGCCCCACATCGGGCTCTGCACTGAGTGTGGAGCCTGTTTGGGATTCTCTCTCTCCCTCTCTCTGGCCCTCCCCAACTTGCACTCTGTCTCAAAAGAAAACAATCAACAATAAAGAAAAAGAAACCTTTCAGTGGAATTGGAACTAGTCCTTCTTCAAAGACATGTATTGATCAAGAAGCAGCGTTTGTTTCTGTGCCATACGGAGGGCACAGCTAGCAGTTCTGTGGGTGAGTCCAGGCCAGAGTTATTGGTTGACAAGAGCCTCGGGATGCCGTTCAAAGCACCCAACAGCCGTTGTCAGGTCCTGCTGCATCGTCTCTTCCATTTTTCTTGGCCCTTTCAGCTGGCTCTCGTGAGTCTCCCTGACTGTGCTGTCCGGTTTACAACACTCAGAGCTCTGTATGTGGAAGGATATTAATCCTTCACAGGCACAGCCGGTTTTCCATTTCATTAGTAGACTGTGGAAGAGCTGCAACATCGTGGATGTTCTTTGAAAGGTTCATTTCACTGGCACTTATTTTTGTCCTTGCTGAGAATGCTGTGTTTAGGAAAACATAATGAGAAAATTCTCTTTGGATTAATTTACTGAGAAACTACATAAATCAAAACATGCATTCTTTGCTTCGATAACAAGGAAAGTTGCTCTTTTAGCGAGAATAATCCATTTTATGAACACGTAAGCAAAAGGCTATGTTTTGACTAGCAGTTGTTGTTTGCCTCTCTGAAAAATTATAATAGTTGAATTTGATGTAAGAGGTGTTAGAAATAGAACATGTGTCTCGGCAGTGAAATTTGAGAGTGTTATGTTTTCAGATGTTGAAATGTAAATAATCAGTGAGTGAGTTGAATGTGGACATTATTCTTATCTCCAGGGATATTCAGTAGTCGGATTGTTTACTCCTGTCTCTAGCAAGGGAGCATTAATCTGGGTTTTATCATGGTGTTTCCCTTTGGTGATTCATTCATTTGGGCTACTGAAAGGTCAAAGAATGGGAAGTGATGAAAAGAGAACTAACGTTATATGAAAGTAGATATTCTGCATATCTAGTGCCTTCAGAAGTAAATCTTTTCTCCATAAGATTTGATCTTGGAGAAAATAAACAAGAAAAAAAAATGGAGAGTATTTCCAACAGCTTCTAAAAGGTACTGGTAAAGTCCATGGAAAGTTTTAAAAGTTAGTACCTTTGGACACACACCTGCACACTCTAAACAGCATATTATTTCAGCATCCATCCATCCATGCATCGAACATACACTTACTGAGTGCCTGCTTCGAGTCAGTGCTCAGTTAGGCGATGGGCTGCACAGAGGGAGGGTCCCTACCTCTAAGGAGGCCAGTCTGGTGTAAACAGATTTTTGTAGAGGTGTGAGTGGAGTAGCACCCTTTTCCTGTAGGAAGCGGAGAGCCTTCACAAATGAGTCGTGTTACAGAGCTCTTAATGTTGTGGTTTATTTTTGCTGATGCACGTTTACGTCGTAGGGGTTAAGTGTTACTCCTCCTTTTTGAGTAATCGTAACAGGTGAGGTTCATGGAGGACTTCCTGTGTTCCCGGCTGCGTGCCACACTTACCTGCATGATCTCACTAAATCCTCACAGCAGCTCTGTGAAGCAGGTACTCTTGTCATCTCTGGTTTACAAGTGAAGACACGGGTTTGGAATCGTTACGTGCACGCCCAAGGGTCAGACAGTGGCAGAACCAGGATTCAACCCAGGCTTGTGTGGCTCTTAAGTCTCTACTTGTAACTCCTGGACTCTCGCGTAAAGCACAGTGGCCTGATAGAGCATGCCTCGTGTTTTTTACAGGTTTTCGTCATGACAGAGTGTGACAATGACTATGCGATCATTTAGAAAACCACAGGTGTTGGGGCGCCTGGGTGGCTCAGTCGGTTGAGCGTCCGACTTCAGCTCAGGTCACGATCTCACGGTCCGTGAGTTTGAGCCCCGTGTCGGGCTCTGGGCTGATGGGTCAGAGCCTGGAGCCTGCTTCCGATTCTGTGTCTCCCTCTCTCTCTGCCCTTCCCTCGTTCATGCTCTGTCTCTCTCTGTCTCAAAAATAAATAAATGTTAAAAAAAAAATTAAAAAAGAAAACCACAGGTGTTACCTAATTGTTTCAATAAACGTATTCACAATGAAAAGGATTTTAAAGGTGACTTGGGGAGCAGTGAAGAAGACAGTCCTTCCACCTTTCCTAATAAGCTGGACCCGTCTTTCCTGGGAAAAACTGCCTCCTTAGAGGGGCTGGTGGGATATTTGTATGTAGAGCTGACAGGGAATTGTTTGCTAATAGAACAGGGTGTACTCTAATACAATTCGTATGGTAGATAGTTGTGTAATCCTACGTGAATCTCTTCCTCTGCTCCCTGAGGAACTATGTAATGCTAAAGAGTTGCGTGTATATGTATACATGTGTGTACCCATGTATACGTGACATATGCTGCTTAGTACATGAGAAACTGGAGATGATTAGAAGCCTGGTGGGAACCCACTGTCTCCACAGAAGTTTGATCGGCACCGGTGAGTTGTGAAGTTACTGACTTTTAACACTGTATGGACTTTGTAAATGTGAGAACACGGAAACTGGCCAAGAGGTTAAGTATTGGCAGAATACATACTAGCTAGAGGACAGCAGCATCTGGCTAGAAGATGGTACTGAGATGGCTTGGATTGTCACAGATTAAAGATAAGGACATTCTTTGCTGTTGCAAGGTACTATCTGCCCCCATCCAGTGTGGCAGGGGACAGCCAGAGTTCAACATCTGACTCTGCCAAGAGCCGATGGACTGACACTGAGCAAGTTCCCTTTTTTAAGCTCCGTTTCTGCATCTGCAAAACGATCATTAGACGAGGAGCAGCTTCCTGGGGTTGTGGGAGTTAAGTGAGAAAGTGCAAGAAAAGCGCCTAGCGTGTGTGTGATGTGCTCGAGCCGCGGAAATTGCCGCTGTTAGCATCCTCATTTTACGAGTGAGAAGACGGAGCCTCACAAGTTGTGCTTACTCATCAGCCAGGAGTGGATGGAGCAGCAGAGCATGTTTAGACCAGGTTCCTGATTTCTGTCCAGGGCACTGGTCACCCCTCTGGTTGGTCATCCCCTATCCCTGGAGCACACTTCATTTGCGTTTTGTGGCATCCCCCCACCCACCTTGTTTTTTCTCTTCTCCCACTTTGGGAACCCACTGGCTTCCCCCTTTATCCCATAGCAGGTGTAAGAATGCTAGGTGTATAAACCCACTTTACTTCTCTCAGGGTTCGAGAGAAGAGAGGGTGTTAATGTAAAATCGATAACTGATAGATCCTGCCTTGATAGATCCTCCTGACCCACTAGTAAATCCCTGTGTGGAGGGCTGCGATCACTTCCTCTACTTCAAGTTGAGAGTTTCGAATTCCTCTCTGGCCCTAAAAATCAAAACAGGCAGATTATGTAGACAGTAAGTCTTCTCCTGGTCTGCAGTCTTGCCAGTCTGTGAGCTGTCCAAGTTTATCTGTGGGGATCTCAGAGAGAGAGAGAGAGAGATTCTTCCTTCACTTATTCAGCAGATAGGTAAAGGGGCTGCTCTCCTGGATCTTACATTCCAAGACTTGTCAACTATGACTCTAGTCTAGTCTGTAGTTGGGGACGTAGCCCATCTAAGAGTACCATGGATCTTCCCAGTGTGGGAGCGGGCAGGGTTAAGAACAGGACTCTCATTTTCCTCACTTTCTTCGTATCTGATAAAACCTTACGGTAGATGTACAGATAGATATTCAGTAATTGGAAAGCCAGGTGCTTCACTGTGAGGGAAACATGACAATTGCAGGATTCTAGGGATAGCAGTATACTGTTTGTTTGCCAAAAGATCTCAAAAGATTTGTATGTGGATTGTTTCCCGCTGTCACAAAATGCTAAGAAGACAAATTGGCAATAAAAATACACAATGTGAAGAAAAAAGAATAGAACAGAGTTAAAGATGACAATGTGAGGCTTGGCTACTATGTTTCCTTTGTCAGGAACAGAGGTTTGAGAATAGCGGGAGGAGCTGGCTGTATTTCTTATCTTTTTTCTTCAGAAGAAGGGAGTTCATTGAAGATGATGAATTTGGTTTTAATTTTTTTTTTTACGTTTTTATTTATTTTTGAGACAGAGACAGAGTATGAGCAGGGGAGGGGCAGAGAGAGAGGGAGACACAGAATCCGAAGCAGGTTCCAGGCTCTGAACTGTCAGCACAGAATCCGACGCAGGGCTCGAACTCACAGACTGCGAGATCACGACCTGAGCTGAAGTCGGACGCTTAACCGACTGAGCCACCCAGGGGCCCCAATGATGAATTTGGTTTTAAACGTATTTATTATGAGGTGACCCTGGGACGTTTACATTTGGCCTGAAATCTGTTAAGAGTTTTATTTTTTTTATGTTCTGTTTTGCCTGAAATCAAGGTAAAAGTAAGGCAGGGCTCCCCCTCCCTCAGGGGAGCCTCGGGGAACAGGGCTTCTCCCCTTCTTCAGGCCTGTGGCAGTTACAGTGTGGACAGAAAACCCGAAATGTCCCTGAGCGGAGGCTGTCACCTGGGTCTTCCATCAGGACGAGTGATGGGAAGGCAGATCACACCTGCTGTGGAATTGGGGGTTGGGCGGGACATAGAAAACGGCTGAGCGTCTGCGGAGAGAGTGAGGGCCTCAGTCCCAGCAGCCCCATCGTGTGCAGACTGTGTCTGGGAGCAAGTGCTGGCTGGACCTTCCTTCCTGGGCAGGCCTGACGGCCCAGCCTTCCCGTGAGCGGTCTGATGCCCTTGCAGTAACTTCACCTCGGCTCAGCGTAGGCAGAATCGGTTTTTGTCGCTTGTGTCCATAAACACGACTACACATAATCCCACGAAGGGGTCCATGAAGTACTCGAAGGATTATTGTTCAAAGAGACGTTGGTTGGAGCTGGATTTTCCTTCCCATCACTTCTAAATGAATAAAAATGAGTTACAGTCGTGTGCCCATGCTGAGTAAGACGAATGAAATAGTACGCTTATCTTATTGAGCTACTAAGCACCATGTCTACTTGATTGTTTAATAAACATGCCACAATTCTTGATCTCGTCCCCAAATCTGCCTCTGTCCTCGTCATTCTCATCTCAGGGGGGAAGAAAAAGAAAAGAAAAGGCGTTCCTGTTTCCATCCAGTTCCTCAAGCCAAAAACCTAAAGGCCATTCTTAAATCCTTGTTTGAGGTCATTCCCTACTTCCCATCTACACACGGGCTCCCTTGAAGGGATCGCAGGGGTACCGTGACTGGCCCCTTTGCCTCTGTTTCAGCCACCAAATCGAAGTCACCATGATATCTTCACTCTTACATCACTTTTCTTGCTCCGATTCTGGCCCCTTGAAATCTTCTCTCCACAAAGCATCCTGAGGGATTGTTCTGAATTGTACATCAAATCCTATCATTTCCTCATTTGAAGGTCCTCCAGTGGCTTCACCTCAAACTTAAACTAAGCATCGGAACTCCTGACCAGGGCCTACCGGGCCCTACACAATACTTCCCTTGCCTGCCACGAGTGCGTGCCCTCCCTTTGCTCACACACTTGGCCATCGCTGGTCTCCCCCCAGGCAGGCCAAGCTCTCCCTGTGTTGGCATTACCCTTGCTGTTTCCTAGAATGCTCTTCCTCTGTGTTGACAGAGCAGGCTTCTTCCTGACCTTGAAGGCACCACTCAAAGGCTGCTGCTTCACAGAGCCCCTTCCTCCTGTACAGCCCTGTGACCCCTGTGACAGCCCCATGTTCTTTCTTCGGTCGGTCATACTCGGTGGCGTTTGTCACTGTGTAAAGTTGTCTGCTTTATATCTGCAGTTGTGTAGTGCCCAGCTTCCCCTAGAATATCAGCGACAGGAGAGCAGAGATCTTGTCATTGTATTTTCCGTTGTGATTCCAGTGCCTACAAAGATAATTAGCACTTAATAGATACTTGATAAATACTTGTTGAACAAATTAATGAAATAATTAAAGACAAGCCACCTAAGCATTTTAAGCCTTAGTTTGTCTTATGAGAAGCCCTCCTCATAGGGTGTCGTGAAAATTAAGTAAAACACTGAACGGAATGTACTTAGCACAGTGCTTGATATATAGTAAGTGCTCCATAAATATTACTAGTTATTTTTTTATTGTTGGGTTAGCACTATATACATTTTTGTCAACACGTAAGCATATGTTATTTATTTTTGTCTTTTGCATAGGTATCAGTGTAGCAGAATGTTTAGTTAAATAAAATTAAGATTGTATTTTAGCTTTCAAGATACCTGTGGTAGGTTTCATAGGCCATTATCAGAATCAGGAGCATTTTCAAACTCTTCCCTCCTTCTCCTAGGAGAGTGTATCTGGTTCTCTTGGTGGAAATAGACTAATACATAGTTTAAAATTTTTCCCTGGGTGATTATCACCTGGAGAGAAGAAAAGAACATATAAGACACTAGAATAATTTATCCAAGATCCAAACCACTTATAGATACAAGGAGACTCCCTAAAAAACAGAGGGGCAGGATGGGCATTTAGTTGGAGGGGTTCATTATGTATTGGAGGCCTGAGATTCAGAGGTTGCCCAGTTCTGAAGATGGAAAGCTGAAGCCTAGGCAGAGGATTATACTGACTTAATGTTGATTTAACAATTAGTGACCTAGATTTCCTTTGCTTGAATAACAGAAATGATCCCCACATGGGACCTGAGAGACCAACCAGGAGTCCAGGGGTCACCGATAGAAGGGAAGTGAGATAGATGGGTCATTATCCAAGTTGGTATCTGGTCTCCTTTCCTATCAGAAACAGGATTGACTACAGATAAATATATGTATTGCTTAGCATATCAAGTGTACATCTGGGCTTGGAGACAGGAACAGGGGGGAATCTCCTTCCTTTGGAGGCCAACAGGAAATGAAATGAAGGAATTGAAATGGCCTATGGTGACCCTGAGCCTGAAGGATCACTTTAGGAAGCAGATCTGCTCCATCTGTCCATCAGTCTTTCTCTGTCCTACCTCTGACACCAACCCTCCTATGATGTCTTAAGCATTTCTCCCCCGGGGCTGATTGTTCCTACAGATACGCACAGGCTCTGCCCTTGGACCGTATACAGACAGAATCCTTCAGTGATCATTGCACAGTTTCAAAGATTTCATCAGGTTGTGTTCTGAACATCTAGTGCAAAGACATATTTTCTATTAGAATAGACTTAAATTATGTCTCAGAGATAAAATATTTCATACACTAGGGACACCTGGTGGCTTAGGTGGTTACGTGTCCAACTCTTGATTTCAGCTCAGGTCATGATCTCATAGTTTGTGAGTTTTGAGCCGCACGTTGGGCTCCTTGTTGACATCAAAGAACCTGCTTGAGATTCTTTCTTTCTCCTTCTCACTCTCTCCGCCCCTCCCCCACTTGTGGCCTCTCCTCTGTCTCTCTCTCTCTCTTTCTCTTTCTCTCTTTCTCAAAATAAATAAATAAACCTTAATAGAAACAAAAATATTCACAATGTATGTTTAATTCTACATATATACATATGTAAACATAACAGTTAAGTTTTAGAGTTGTATATTCTGTAGCCTGTCACTTTAATTAAAGTATGCTCTAATGGATGTTCTAAGAATGTGCTTTTCTTTTAATATTTTAGTGCTGCCAACTGTCCCTATTCAGAAATCAATTTGAATAAAGACCGAATTTTCCCAGACCGCTTAAGTGGTGAGATGCCTCCGGCTAGTCCATCATTTCCAAGAAATAAAAGGGCAGACACAAATGAAATCTCTTCATCTCCTGAAATCAGGTAATTAAAGTGATAATATTAGTGATGTTTAGAAGTACTCTGGTTGAAAGAGGTTTTCTATCTCAGATGCTGTGTATTCTATGGTTATCTTTTCTTGGGCATTATTGAAAATGCATTTCATTTCATGTAAAATGGTGGAGATAAGTGGTTGGACTTAAAAAAAAATGGAGAGTTTATACAAGCATATGTAAATCAGACAGGCTTTCTTATGTATTCATCTTTTAGTCACACTTTGGGGGTGTTAGAAGTTTAGAAATTCCAGTCATTTTACTACATGCCAGTTCATGTTTCTGAATGAACTGATCAGTATATAGAGCCATCCTTTATGAGGAAGATGTCCGATTTTTTGTGAAAAATGGGTGTTCTTTTTCATGCCCATGCCAAGTACTTGCATATATGTTATTGCTTTTAATTATTAAGATGTTAATTGTAGTACAGTTGACCCTTGAATGACATGAGGGTTAGGGGCACTGACCCCTTCCCCCT
Source organism: Panthera tigris (assembly GCF_018350195.1). Taxonomy (NCBI): domain Eukaryota; kingdom Metazoa; phylum Chordata; class Mammalia; order Carnivora; family Felidae; genus Panthera; species Panthera tigris. The sequence continues at coordinate 116,666,751 of NC_056664.1, forward strand.
CACAGTTGAAAATCCAAGTATAACCTTTGAGTCCCAAAGAAACTGAACTACTAATAGCCTACTGTTTACTGTTGACCAAAAGCCTAGCCAGTTATGTAAGCAGTTCATTAACACGTATTTCATGTTATATGTATTAAATACGGTATGCTTACAATAAACTAAGCTAGAGAAAAGAAAATGTTAATAAGAAAATCATAAATAAGAGAAAATACATTTACAGTAGTGTATGTATATTTATTGTAAAAAAGAAAAAACATGTATAAGTGGACCTGCTTAGTTCAAACCCATGTTGTTAAAGGGTCAACTGTATAAGCTCAGGCATTTAGTTTTGATTTCACTTGTAGAGTTGAGTTAGTATGTTTTAAGCTCTAAGTAAGGTCTGTGCCCTTACATTAACTGAGGACACTACTTAAAAAAACAAAGCAGATTAGTGGAAAGATATGCCTTAGTACTTAGGTTTTGGAAGTTTCTTTTATGGAGTATTTTAAAACCTAAGGCTACGTAGTTTTTTATTGAAATATTTTGTAACTTCCATTCTTATAGATGATAGATATAGGTGGACATTTTAATTAATAAATCTGATTCTAAATTCACAGCAATGCTGTTGGAGTAATGGCATTTCAAGTCTCAGTATTCTTAGAGAAAGCAATTTTATCCTCTGGATGGCGGCGGGGAGCTAATTAATTAATAACAAGAAGAGGATTTTTTGTTTTTACCCTTAAATCCATGACTAATGAAACATAAACTCATTTTACCCAACCCAGCACTCCAAAGTGAGATCATATCATATATAAGGAACTTTAAGACAAATAAAGTACTAATTCATATAGTAATAATTACAGATACAGAGTTCATTGATTCTGACTCACAAAGTGGTAAAAGTACCTACTGTTTAGATTTCAGAAGCTAAGGTAATGTTTAAAATATCAGGAGAATACTCCGAAGTGCCAGCAGGCCTAGCTCACAGGCTTTTCGCTGACCGACTGGGCTCCAGGCCAGATTCCTAGGACCAGAGTCTCCTCCCAGCAGAATCTTCCTGGGTTGGTTTTCTGGGGTCTTTTTCTAACTCAGAAGTCACGTCAAAACCATCAAAGTGGATCTGACCATTCCACTGACCTGTCTTGTGTGAGGTGTGCTCATGGTTCTTCATGGAATCACCTGAGGCGTTTTTAGTTTTCTGTATGACCTATGGCACGTTTCGTATCTAAATATTCTTCCATGTCATGGATTTTTAACCCATACTGTCTTTTGAGTCTGCGAATTCTGACCTGCCATTACTTTGTATGAATGAACACTTACACTTAACGTGTGTTCAGATTAATTTCTTTAGGTTGTCTGCTTTCGTTGTTGGGTGCCAGGATGTGGTAAATGAGTGTTCCGTTACTCATGATTTTAGAGACTTTGTTCAGATTTCTTCATGTCTTTCTCCTCCCAGATTTACTATTTTTACTTTATTTTCTTCATAAGTAGAAGTGACCTGAGAGATTGGATTAGTTACATCCAGTCAAAGGAAACGTGAGGGACACAATCAAAATGGCCCCTTAGGTTTTGAGGTGAACATTTTGACCAAGATTTTCTTCTCACTGTATTTTTTATGCAGAAGTGTTTTTAAGAGATGCTTGCAGACATTTTGATATTTCAACCTAAATGCTTCATTATGCATGTTTGAAAAAACAACATGTTTCAAAATAACACAGATTTATTTACTTGTTTAAATTTTTAAATTTCTTCTTTAAAATTCTTGAAAAAATTGGCTTCAGATTATTTTGGTTTTTCCTACTGCAGGCAGTCACTAGTTCTCCCAGCAATCAGAATGGCACTTGGTATTTTAGATACAAATGATCATGAGATGGCAACATATAGTAGGTGTTAATAACAGAAAAGTTGTTAACAAAAAGTGTATCTCGTGGCTTGAGGGTGGTTGATTTAAGATAGAATTAACAGGGTAAAAGTTAGCTGGCTTCTCGGCTGTAAGTGAATCTGTATGAACATATTTAATATATATTTTTTTCATTTTAAAAGTAAATATAAAGTTTTTGGATTATGATTTCTTTAACCTGGATTTAGGGATGAAACAGTGAGCTGTGCAATGCTAAGAACTAGTAAGTAGTTCTAGTAAGTACTAATAAGTACTAGTAAGTAGTAAGCCCTTCAGTAAATGTTAGTTTGTATTCATGTTGCAAGAAGAATAGGTTACTTAACTTGTTGCACGGTATAAGAACTGTAAAAGAGTAAAAGAAAGGCTGGCCATTTCTTTGACATTCCTAGGTTAAACTTTGAATACGGCATTCAAGACGATTCTCTTAATACCAGATTATGTTCTCTCTTCTTTTCCCATATTCGTCGCTCACATGGATGGAACTTTTTATTCAGGTTTTAACACATTTTCTTTGCATCCTTTGTAATAATTCACTAAATTTGGTAGCCAGACTGCACTGTATTTTTTCTTTTAAATGCACTTTGGCCCAGCGGGAGACCGTTTGCATGCCTAGAAGATGACCCTGAGACAAAGATTCGGTTGCATGTGGTTTATTTGGGAAATGAGGCAGACATCAGGAGGGGAGTGAGGAAGTGAGATGGAGAAAGGAAGACGGCCGGTGAAAGCCTTGTCGTCTCACCAATGACGGCTTGGAGACAGCAGGAACGCGGGCCTGCTGCGAACACTCTGGGCGTCCGTGTAAAGCACACATCGAGTCTTCCCAGCATAGGGATGGAGGAGCTGAGCTATTTAAGCCCTGGTTACCTCCAGCCGCAGAGTGAGGCTGCCGGGGGAGGGAGCACACGGTGATTCCCCCAGCACGACTGTCCTGACAGCATCTGCTCCGCCATTCCTTTCACCCGTTTCGGATGCCAGAGGGTCACCAGAATGAGTGCTCTGCTGGCATTGCTTTTGATCTGGAAGCTGACATAACAAGGCCAGATAAATTAACATTGTGAGGAACATGTGTTCCTTTCGTGCAATAACCTTTATTATTTATTTATTTATTTATTTATTTATTTATTTATTTAGGGGTGAGTGCAAGTGGGGGTGGGAGAGAGGATCTGCAGCAGGCTCTTGGCTGACAGGCTGACAGCAGTGAACCCGATGTGGGGCTCGAACTCATGAACTGCAAGATCATGACCTGAGCCAAAGTTGGATGCTCAACCCCCTGAGCCACCCAGGTGCCCCGTAACTGTTATTTTAAGGGCTGTTTCACAGGCTGTCTGCTCAGGCTGGGCCCATAGATGACTCGTTCCACAGCAGTAGCTCCTAGACTTTGCATCAGATTCCCAGAGGCCTCCTCAGAATTCAGATTTGGGAGCCCAGGCCAGCCCATGAAGAATCTTCCGGGCTAGAGCCTAAGAGTCTACATTTAAAACAATTCTTTGGAAGTCTGTCTCCCTGCTTGACACTTTCAGTGACTTCCCATTACTCCTGAAATTGAGACCCTAATTCTGAACGTGGCCTGCAAGGTCCTGTGTTGTCTGGCCCGTGCCCAGCTCTCCAGCCTTCTCTCTGCCAGGCTCCTTTTTAAACTTAATGCTTCAACCACCTTGGTTCTCAGACATCCTTTCTCTCTGCCTAGAGTCTCCGTGCCTGCCATCTCCTAGCTGGTCTCTCGTTTTGCAGGCTTCAGGTTCACTGTCATTTCCTCAGGGAAGCTTTGTCTGCTCTTCTAGAGTAGTTCACGTTCCTCATCACATACCTTCACAGCACACATCCCGATGCTGTAGACAGTTTGTGTCGATACTTCTGAGTCTGCGTGCTTTGCTTGACAGTAAGCTCCACAAGGGCAGAGTCCACGTCTTCTCTGGTCCTGAGATATCCTCAGCACCAAGCATGCCACCTGGCACACAGTAAGGACGCAGGGTGACCTTGAATCATCCACCAGCCTTCAAAGGAGACCTATCAGTTGTATGACCTAAAAGGCAACAGCTGTGTAATGTTTTTTGTTCTGGTAAAACACCTGCATTCTCAACTTTGTTGGATTCCTGCACCAGATTTCTGTGGGCTGATTATTAAATGATGAGATGAGTCCCCCAAATACATACTGGCACTCTTTTACGAATGAGGCAGTGCTTCCAACACTGTTGTCGTTTTAACTCCTACCTCACGTAGAAAATACCACAGAAGTGACGACGCTTTTATGTGGCGCACCAAGGGAGTGAACGGGGCTGCCTCTGGATGACCAGAGGGTGGCCTTGGCTTCTGGGAGGGCTACAGGGAACTTGTAGAACTCAGAGCACTTGTTCTCAGGGATTCACGGTATCCGAGCTGGGAAGCTCTGCCCCACGTTAAGATGGCATCACCTTGAGTCCTTTTGTAGGCACGCTGAATATTTAGGCCCGTTTTCCTGTAGCAGTTGGTCAAATGGATGGTTGGGTTATGAGTGCCTTCCCAGCGTGGAGAGTCTGCAGTCCTTTTCAGTTGTATGTTGGTTCATCAGAAGTGTGAGGAGTGTGTTGTGCCTCGTGTTTTCAGTGGGAAGAGGTTTTCCTCGCTGCGGGGGCCGGGGGGCGGGCAGCAGCTCATCTCCGCCCTCACAGCACTCCTGGCAGCCAGATGGTGAGGCAGGGGCCTCCCAGTCCATGGCAGACCTTGCCTGAGGACTGGTAACCGTAACCTGCAGGTCTACCGCTCGGTAAAAGTATGTGTACATCTCTCTGGATCTTCGTAAAACCTATGGGTTTCAAACTTCGTTTTGCATCAGAATCATCAGATGTTTGTTAAAATGCAGCTTGCGAATGATCACCTCTAGAGATACGAATTCAGGAAATGTAAGGTGCGTCCCAGTTCATTTTTAACACGCACACCCAGGAGATGGGTGCAAGTGATCGATATACTAGGTTTTGAGAATTATTACTGAATATAAACACCTTTCTCTGGAGTAATAATTCAGCATGTTGCCAATTGGGGAACATCGGCATCTATCCCACATGGCTTATTCTCATGAAATCTGTTCTGCAGCTGCTTGTAATTGCCTTTCTAAATTAGGTGCTATCTCTATTAAAAATCATGGAATGTTTCAAGCTCCCGTGTTGTTTAAGCCTGCTTAGACATAACCCCAGAAACATAATAAAGCATGCTTTAAATATCTGCCAAATGCTTGTGTTACCTTGCAAGGCAAATGCCTATCGCTAACCTAAATCCCATGAAAAATTTCAGTCTGTTCAGTTCATTATAGGCCATTAAAATGGGTTCTCAAATTGTAGGACCAGCGTTTCTACTCAGAATTACATTGAGCAGTTGCAGGAGTTGCAACTGTTAATCTGATTTCTGTTTCGAGGCTGAATCAGGTTTACGAGTCACGCCAAGAGCTAGTCTGTCACTGAGGAGCGCTTCGTTATACAGACTGGAAAACAAGCTGACATAAACGTGAGACAATAAGCATATAAAAATCTCTTTACTTTGCAGAACTGCAAGATCAAGGAGAATAGCATCAATTTGGAGCCAAAAGTTCTAAAAGATGACAAATGCCAATTAGGAATCTTTAAGAACTTTGTTTTGCTGAGACTTTCTGAGCCCGAGGTTTTGGCATCAGCAACTGGAGAGAGTCCTTTTGGTGACTTACCATTACCTGGCTACGGAAAGCCTGTTTCCCCTTTCAGTCAGTGGGCTTTACCAGATGTGGAGCAGGAGCTGTGGAAGTTTAAAAGTATTCCAGCTCTTGGACATGTGAGTCAAATCCGTGCAGTTGTGAGTGCACACCAGAGAGAAGCTCATTTTGGGTTAAAACACTCACAGTTGTTAGTGCCAACCACTGCGACGCCAGGGCAGCCATTCAAAGTGTAAGGTGTATGACTGTGTCATTGTTGTATACCTGCGAAGTTGCTGGAACAGTAGTGTAACAGGGTCTCATTTTATCTCCTCGAATGGCATTGATTCCTGACTCCGGAAACTCTTTTACATATAGCGGAAAAGCATCTGTTCTCTTTTCTATGGCAACATGAAAGTAAGGTAGGCTTGCTCTTCCTATAATACAGGGTCTTTATTCCATAATGCTCACCTTACTGGTTAGGGCTTTTCATTTCGTAAGAGGACTGATTGATTGATTGATTGATGATTGCTGAATTGTTTTCCGGAGGATTTTTCCTTGGCATTTTGGTAACATCCACTGTATTGACTCGTTCTGTTACTTTTCTTCACCAACATATGTTCCTTATGCTAAATAATAATTTAATAGGATTATGAATCAAAATGTTTTATTTTTAGTCATTAGATAAATAGTAGACCATGTTTACCTCTCTTAGGCCATGTTTATGAAAACACTGTTAAAACAACTGCTAATGTATCATCTCAAAAGGAATGAAGTCTTGCCATTTGCAACTACGTGGATGGAGCTAGAGCGTATTATGCTAAGAGAAATAAGTCAGTCAGAGAAAGACAAATATATGATTTCACTCATTTGTGGAGTTTAAGAAACAAAACAGATGAACATAGGGGAAGGGAAGCAAAAATAAAAACAGAGAGGGAGACAAACTATAAGGGTATCTTAAATACAGAGAAGAAACTGAGGGTTTCTAGCAGGGTATTGGGTGGAAGGATGAGCAGCAAGGAGGGAACTTGTTGGGATGAGCACTGGGTGTTATGTTTAAGCGATGAATCACTAAATTCTATTCCTGAAATCATGATTACACTGTATATTAACTAACTTGGATTTAAATAAAAGTAAATAAATAAGTTTAAATTAAAAAAAAAACCCACTGCTAATGTATAATCTCAAAAAGAACTTTATTTATTTATTTATTTATTTATTTTAAATGAATGTTTATTTATTTTTGAGAGAGAGAGAGAGACACAGAGTGTGAGCAGGGGAGGGGCAGAGAGAGCGGGAGACACAGAATCTGAAGCAGGCTCTAGGCTCTGAGCTATCAGCACAGAGCCCCATGTGGGGCTAGAACTCACAAACCACGAGATCATGACCTGAGCCAAAGTTGGATGCTTAACTGACTGAGCCACCCAGGCATCCCAAAAGGAACTTAATTTTAAAGACTATTTGGGGCACTTGGGTGGCTCAGCTCAGTCAGTTAAGTGTCCAGCTCTTGATTTCGGCTCAGGTCATATCTCTGGCTCAGGTCATGATCTTACCATTTGTGATGACAGTGTGGAGCCTGCTTGGGATTCTGTCTCCCTCTTTCTCTGCCCCTACACCACCCCCCCCCTCAAATAAAGAAACCTAAAGTAAAATAAAGACTCTTTATTCAAATCTTAACCATAGACATAAAAGTTTTAATCCCGCTGGTTTTATTTGCCACCTTTTCTGAGTTGAAGATGATAACCTCTTTGTCCTGAAGCTGTGCACGCACACACGCTTCTTCAATTGTAGGAGGCATTTGGAGACCGTTCAAGTACTCTTAGGAGTCCTCTAAAGTATAAACCCTAAGATTCTCTTTCTCTGATTTTTTTTACCTGTGAGTGACCTCGGTCCAGAAATATAAAAAAAGCAGAAGAATGCTGGGGGCATGCAAAGAGACCTCCTTTTCACGTCCAAAACAGAAATCCCTACATTTTTTATAGCTCTTGCTACTTTCCTTGTGTCTCCTCTCTTACTGGGGAGTACAGGTACTTTTCAGCTCTAACAAAACCCCTGTGCGACTAAAATAAACTCTGTGGAGAGAGAAGGCGGGGTTATTTCAGGCTAGGAGCCAAACCAGATTCGTGCTGGATTTAGAGAGATAGCTGAAATCCCTGAATTGAAGCAAAATCATCGGTTCACATTTTTTTCAATATTGTTTTTTTTTTAACTTACTGGGGACTGACAGGCATAATTGGCTAGGGATTGTTTTTAAATGAAAAATAAACAAACTTGAAATACAGCTATTTGCATTCACATGCCATCCTCTTACTGTGTATTTACCCTTCTGATGTTTGTTTTGCTAATATTACTATAAAGCATATTTAGAGTAAGATAGTAAGACAGCTAAAGCATGGCACGTTAATTACAGAGAAAAGGAGGATGCTGACTCATGAAGAACACATTTTTTCACTTGAGTGGATTCCACTGTCTTAATTAAAAGCCTAAAGAGTGTTCTTGAGTAGGGTTTTACCTATGATTGTATTTCAGTTCAAGCTAAAGAAATGTTGAAATATATTGGTTCTCCACAGTTCTAAAATCTCAAGAGAAATTGCTGTATTCCAGGTACTTTTCTAGGTGTTTTGAACCTACGTTAGCTCACTTACTCTTCCTAGCACCTCACGTGGGGTAGGTGCTATTATTACACACCCATTCTACAAAACATAGAACCTCTCTTGGTTGCAGATTACACAACTAACAGTAAATAACAGTAACAGACCTGGATTACAGTCTGTTACTGGATTACTGGATTACTGGATTACTACAGGCCTAAATAGCAGACCTGGATTACAACCCAGGCAGTCTGGCTGCTGTCTGGGTGGTAACTGTTACTCTAAAAGCTAGTTTAAAACTTGAAGCAAACAGGTTACTGAAAGAAAACAAGTGACAGTAGATAATTTTATCACCAAATAGAAGTAATTGGTCAATAGTGGAAGCTGCTGTGTGTGCAGCACTTTCTGTCCATTTATTGAGTCCTTAAAATGCCTATGAGGACAAGGATGGATTTTCCTCATTTTACAGTTGGTGCAGCTGAGAAGTAGGGAAGTTCAGGAACTTGCTAGAGATCGTTTAGAATTAAGTAGCACAGCTAAAATTGCAGCCAAGCCTGTTCACTTCCAAAGACCATACATGTACCCACGCTTTCTCCGTGTTACGATTCACTACCCCCATGCCCAATCAGCTTGTACCTCCTTCCTGAATAAAACTGTTGGCAATAGAAAGTGTTGATCAAGAGGAGAAAATAGAGGAGTTTTTATGTAGAGCAAAACAGTGGTATTAAAATACAGCATAAAAATATTTTTGGTCGTCTTTTTTTGAAGAAAATCTGTCAAGAAGCATATCTTGTACCACATTCCAGAGAGTATTATGGTGTTATCACAGAGCGTGGATGTTCTACTGTGGAAGTACTTTGTCCATAATTGGAAGACCTGTACAGCTAGCATAACTTTGTGCTTAGGAAACTGAATCCTAGATCAAGGATTTCATTTTTGCACAGAGAAAGAGCTCCATCACAGCACCTAGTCAGTCAGAATTAGCAATGAAAATCCTAACCTTGTAGGAGAGAGAGATACTGGTTGCCCAATTGAGAAATCAATTTTTTATTTTAAATAAAATACAAAACAAATAAGAATGAATAAGATTCTTCATGCCTGACATTGTCAATAGGAGACTGATGTACTGTATTCTGGAAAAATGCAAGGGTAGAAACCTTGACTCTACTTCAAGGTAATTGAATTTAATTGTGGATTTTAGTGTCAGTAAGACCTGGTATGATACTTGCTCTACAGATTTGGCATTGACTTCTTTTAAGTTTCAGTGGTTATAATGTTAACAGAACCTTCTTACAGTGATCGTTATGAAATATTGGACATAGAAAGAGCTCAGCCAGCCTTTGGTACATAGTATGTTCTTAAAATTTTTCTTATTATTAACTTCTTCATTTCTGGATGTGCTTAATTAGGGTTCTGTTTACTTCAGTGGTTCTGTTCATCCATTTATTTTATAATGCTTGTTCTAGTAGACTGCTCAGATGACCCCACTGCCCCACCCCTCCAACTTTCTAGCTACATGAAATATCATGTAGAACCCCCAAGGGACTTTTAGTCATTTTTAATTTTAAGGAATTAGCAGAATCAACATATTAAGTAGAAATAAAAACATCCAATAAATGTTTCTTCTACAGTCCTTTATTTGAACTGTGTTTGGTAAAGATAAATATTCATGTTTATATATTCCCAAGTTTATATAGGTTCAATTCAATGAAATATTATGAGTTAAAGTAGGGAAAATGGAAAGTGAACATCCTTCTATAATGAAGCAACATAAATGATGTAAGAAAATAGATAGCTTCCATTTTGCTTCTGTTGGGATGGATTATGGCAGATCCAGGCATGAAGAAATATTTTGGGTCAAAGATCTTATTTTCTTTTTCTCTCTCTGTTCTCTTCTAGAAAATGGTCCTTTTCTTACATTTCATAAGATAAATCATTAGCATTGTATTTGGGCATAAAAATACAACAGAACTTTCTTCATACTTAAGTCTTATAACTGTATTTTAATAAAATTTACTTTAAGGAAAACTGTGCTTTATTGAAACCACAAAAATGTAAAACTGTCATTAGTGGGCAATTCTGATCATGAAAGCTGAAATATTCAGAAAATTCTGAGACTTAATGTTAACCTTTGACCTCAAAGGCTAAAGACAAAGAAGTTTGTCTTTTTTTTTTCTTCTTTTTTTCCTTTTCACAAACCATTCATTAAAACTTTTAGGAAATCTACAATAATGTAATTGGGATTTTTTTTATTACTTTGAAAACTGCCGATTTTAAACTATACCACGGCACTGTATGATTTTCTTCCTAATAAATATTAATATAGTTATCCACAAACAACTTTTTTCAGTGGTCACAATAGATAGCTAGTGGGATAGATTTATGGACTCAAATAATATTATTTCTAATTTAGCATAAAACCAGTTTAGAAGATCACATAAGCTAATTTAAGCATAGTAAGCTGACTTTGGCATGTTCTAATTACCAAGTATAACTTTAGCACAGTCTTTACAGAGAAGGCAAACTTTTCTATTATCATTTCAGTTAATGTCCTATCTGCAATCATCAGTGGTACAGCTCCTCTCCCAACTTTTATGGAATAAGAGCCTCTATAGAGTCTTTTAATTCTATTACTCTTGGAAAAAGATTTGTTTTTATTTTGTAATAACAGTAATTCTTCCCCATTCTCAAATAAGCAGTATTCTTTAGCATTTGTGATAAGTTGTTTTTAGTATGAACTTAGCCAGGGAGTTCAGATCTCAATGAAATTTTACATGTGTCACTGGAAATGATCTTTCTAAGAAGTAGGGAACATGTATTTATTGCAGACTTACAGTGTGTTAGCATCATTGTGTTATCACCGTTCAGCTAGAGAATTAAATTAGTGCCTTTTTAATTAAGACAATACAACTTCTTTATATTTTGTTGGGACATTTGGTTTCATGTGTATTTGCCTTTTTCTTAATTAAAACTTAACAGTAGAAGTATGATCAGGATCTTTAAGAAACTCAGGATATATTTATAAAGGTAACAACACATAAGAAACAATACGACATAAATATAGAGTATTATAAAGTATGTAAACCAGGTATCATAGCCTAGATAGTTCCAGGAAATTGGAGAGTGGGATATATTTTGAACTCTGAGAATGGAATAGATTAGGTTGAACAATTTCAAATACTTCAAATTTAGCTTTAAAGAAAATAGAGTTAGTTAGTCTGTGCTTAGTTCCCTTTAACGCCATTTTTCTCCCTGACTTAAGGATAAAGCTCTGAATTAAGATTGTAATGATTCCATTCCATTTTACATTATTGTTGGCATGTTTAGATTAGCATCAGGTCATTCCTGGTCAGAAAGAGTCGGAATCAATACAGCCTACACATTTGACCTGATTAAGCCAGGAAAAGCTTCCCAGAATTGAGTTTGATTCTCCTGGGCCAGTCTCAGTCTCAATCCCAAATCCCAGAGCTAAGGTAGTATGTATGCTACTTGATTAAATGGTAGGGGTTTCAAAATATTTTCTTTCCTTAAATTGTAGTTTTACTGTACAGTAACCAGTGAAACTCTTCATGAAAACATGCCCCAATTTGAAGTTGAATTATTCAGTAGCTACGTTTGCTAACATGTAACATAGTTCACCTTAATACCGTTCTTAGCTTTAAAAATCTCTTTTCAGAACAGTAAATGAAAATTGGTAATGAAGAAAATGGATATTTATAGATGTTATTAGTAGGAGTTACATCTTAGTCGAACTAAAAATCCTTTCTCACAGTAGTGGTAATGTTTGTTTTTAAATTAAGAAAGACAATTGGTGAGATGCAGTGCTGAACACCTATTTTTTTTTTTTCAGAGACCAGCATCCTGATGATGTCAAAGAAGACTTTGAAGAGAGAACAGAAAGTGAAATGAGGACATCACATGAAGCCAGAGGTAGTAGCCATAATCATCTTGTATTAGGGATGCATATTACTATGAATACTCATCAGAATCTAGTGGAATATAGCAGTCACTTTTATATTAAAGATAAACTTCATTTAGTTGATTTGTTGTGTTATCACAGGCTATAAAAGTTTACTGTTCAGGGTAGACAGTTGACCTTGAACAACACGGGTTTGAACTATGTGGGTCCATGTATACACAGATTTTTTCTTAGTAAATACGGTACAGTCCTGTAAATGTATTTTCTCTTCTTTATGATTTTGTTAATAACATTTTCTTTTCTCTAGATTACTTTACTGTAAGAATATAGTATTAGATACATATAATATACAAACTATGTGTTAATCAACTGGTTCGGTTATTGATAAGGCTTCTAGTCAACAATAGGCTATTAGCGGTTAAATTGTGGGGCAGGGGGAATCAAAAGTTATACACAAATTAAAAAAAAAAAGTTATACACAGATTTTTGGCTATCCAGGGGTAAGTGTCCTTAACCCCTGCATTGTTCAAGGGTCAGCTGTTGTATGTAATTTATAATGATATGGATTCATCTGTGATCTGTATTTACAGCTTCTCTCACATATCTGTACAATACATATTATATATAAACTTTGGGTAATACTGCATTTGGTTCTTGTCATATATTTCTATTGGGATTGTTGATGTCATTTGCTTCATATGCTTAAAGCTGATCTTAGAATGTGTATTGAAATCCAAATGGAATTAATATGGTCTTAATCTAATACCACAAAATGAAAAGAAAATCATTTGAACAAATATTTTAGGTCGTATTGGAGAAAGTAATTTGTCTTACATCTTTGCTAAAAGGACATAATGATGGCTTAACTAAGTAATGAAATCATAATGACTGTCATAGTATAGATTGTATTTATAATTTACACAGAATTATTATTTTTTATGAGAAAGTGTTAGCTTGACTGTGAGTTTAATGATTGTCCCTGGGGACTTTGCATTTCATGTGTATTTTTGCTTTAGATTATTATGTAAGATTTGAGAATGGCACCTAATGACTGTTTGCCTGCCGTGTCCTCTTCCATAAGTGATGCTTTGATTTCCATGTCTGATTTTTAGAAGGCGGTAATTTGTGATTAATTTAAAAGTTCCATCTCTGCTGTCTTCAGCATGTTCTGGTGTGTTTAATGTAGCCCTATATACAAACCCTACCAACGGCCAGGGTTTGAATCCCTGCCCTGCTACCTGCTAGCTGCGCGATTGTGGACATTTCACTGAAAACCTCTCAGTGCTTCTGCTTTTCTTTTCTTTTTTTTTTTTTTAAACTTTCTCAGCTCATTTATTAGCAAGTCATGATGACCAATCAAAGGTTCCCAACCAAATAGGAGTGCAGTTTGAGTCAGCTAAAAACAAAAAAGTCCAATTCTAAACAAATCTCAGTTGTTTCCATGCATTCACACTCTTAACATTCAAACTCTTCATGTGCTTATCTCAGAGATGTCTGTCGCGGCACTCCTGCCTGCATCTACCGTCTTCTAGGAGCAGTAGTTTCTGTCTCTCTGGATCCTGGTTCCACCGTTGAGTTTCAGTGAAATCTGCAGTGAAAATCAGTTCAACAGTTTCTTTTTTTTTTTTTTTAATTTATTGTTGGTAATTAACCAATTCAATAAACACATGTAGTCCTTACTTCAAAAAACAGACACTAAGATGGACCCAGGATGAAATATTGGAGCTTAATGACTCTTTCTCACTCTTCTTTTTTTTTTTTTTTAATATATGAAATTTATTGTCAAATTGGTTTCCATACAACACCCAGTGCTCATCCCAAAAGATGCCCTCCTCAATACCCATCACCCACCCTCCCCTCCCTCCCACCCCCCATCAACCCTCAGTTTGTTCTCAGTTTTTAAGAGTCTCTTATGCTTTGGCTCTCTCCCACTCTAACCTCTTTTCTTTTTTTCCTTCCTCTCCCCCATGGGTTTCTGTTAAGTTTCTCAGGATCCACATAAGAGTGAGACCATATGGTATCTGTCTTTCTCTGTATGGCTTATTTCACTTAGCATCACACTCTCCAGTTCCATCCACGTTGCTACAAAGGGCCATATTTCATTTTTTCTCATTGCCACGTAGTATTCCATTGTGTATAGAAACCACAATTTCTTTATCCATTCATCAGTTGATGGACATTTAGGCTCTTTCCACAATTTGGCTATTGTTGAGAGTGCTGCTATAAACATTGGGGTACAAGTGCCCCTATGCATCAGTACTCCTGTATCCCTTGGGTAAATTCCTAGCAGTGCTATTGCTGGGTCATAGGGTAGGTCTATTTTTAATTTTCTGAGGAACCTCCACACTGCTTTCCAGAGCGGCTGCACCAATTTGCATTCCCACCAACAGTGCAAGAGGGTTCCCGTTTCTCCACATCCTCTCCAGCATCTATAGTCTCCGGATTTGTTCATTTTGGCCACTCTGACTGGCGTGAGGTGATATCTGAGTGTGGTTTTGATTTGTATTTCCCTGATAAGGAGCGACGTTGAACATCTTTTCATGTGCCTGTTGGCCATCCGGATGTCTTCTTTAGAGAAGTGTCTATTCATGTTTTCTGCCCATTTCTTCACTGGGTTATTTGTTTTTCGGGTGTGGAGTTTGGTGAGCTCTTTATAGATTTTGGATACTAGCCCTTTGTCCGATATGTCATTTGCAAATATCTTTTCCCATTCCGTTGGTTGCTGTTTAGTTTTGTTGGTTATTTCCTTTGCTGTGCAGAAGCTTTTTATCTTCATAAGGTCCCAGTAATTCACTTTTGCTTTTAATTCCCTTGCCTTTGGGGATGTGTCGAGTAAGAGATTGCTACGGCTGAGGTCAGAGAGGTCTTTTCCTGCTTTCTCCTCTAAGGTTTTGATGGTTTCCTGTCTCACATTCAGGTCCTTTATCCATTTTGTCTTTCTCACTCTTCTATGTGGCCATATTTTTCAAAACATTTTTCTTTTCTTTTCTTTCTTTCTTTCTTTCTTTCTTTCTTCCAATTTACATCCAAGTTAGTTAGCATGTAGTGCAACAATGATTTCAGGAGTAGATTCCTTAGTGCCCCTTATCCATATAGCCCATCCCCCCTCCCACAACCCCTCCAGTAACCCTTTGTTTGTTCTCCTTATTTAGAGTCTCTTCTGTTTTGTCCCCCTCCCTGTTTATCTACCCAGAAGGATAATGATGATGGTAACTCCCTCCCACTTGTCATGACAATTAAGTGCATTTGCAACTTGCTTCAAACAGTGCCTGGCACATAGTAAGCACTATGCAAGTATTTGATTATTTTAAATGTTTCTGGCCACTTAGAAAGGAAGAAAAACATTTACTTTGTGAGGGTTGTGTCATCAAGGTATATTGGATTCTGGAACAGAGGTTTGTCTTTCCTTGTGGTTGGTGGTTAGGAGCACAGCCTTAATTACTGTCAGGGCTCCACCACTTACTGGCTGTGTGGCTGGCTCTCTGTTTCACTTTCCTCCTTTGTAAAGTTAATGTAGTAATAGTAGCCACATCATTGGATTGTCATGAGGATTAAATGCATCAGCTGCTGCTGCCGCTGGTAGGAGGGCAGTAGTATTGTGATGACTGTTTATTGCATGGAATTGTCTCATTGAAAATTCAGATAGATTCATAATAGAATCTTAGGCTCTGAACTTTTGGAGAGAGTAATAATTTAATAAGCTCTTCAGTCTCTTCCTAACTTGGTGATTGAATTAACTTTTTATTTGATTTGCTGAGCTGATTTTAATAATTGTTTTTTGGAAAGAGTCTGGAGAATTATTATTCTCTAATAGAGAATTTGGCTCGATTAACATATGATACGCATGGTGATCTCCCTTTATCTTTTCAAACTTTGTATATTTTCGTCCTGTTTTTCTCTGTTTGAATTGCCTGAGTTTTTCTGTTTTATTTTTTCCAGAAACACTACTAGGGTTCACATATAGCTCTTAATTATTGCTCTCACCTACAAAAGCTACAGTGCAATATGCATATGTTATTTACGATCTTATTTTTTATTAGTAAAAGAAAAGGGGCCTGATAAAATAAGTTGCTTTGAGAATTTTTTTTAAGTTTATTTATTTATTTTGAGAGAGAGAACACAAGCAAGGGGCAGAAGGAGAAGAAGAGAGAATCTCAGGCTCCACGCTGCTAGAGCAGAGCACAACTCAGGGCTCAGTCTCACAAACTGTGAGATCGTGACCTGAACCAAAGTCGAGAGTCAGATGCTTAACCGACTGAGCCACCCAGGCATCCCACTTTGAGAAATTTTGCTCATATGTTCCTAAGTGAGATTTGACTATTAATATCTCATCCATTTTTAGCCTCTTAAAATGAACTTGGTATCTTTCCTTCATTATCAAATTTTTGAAACATTTTATATAAAACTTTCATAAAACTAATTCCGTCTATAGTGAAATCATGTTGTGATTATCAGCTGGTCTTTAAATCCAGCAAACTTCTTTCAGTTCTAATTTTGGTTATTACTTATGCTCTATGTTTTCTCTCTGTTGACTGGTAATACCAATTATTCTTGAGTTAGAGCCAAGGGATTACATTTGTGTTCAAAATATTTAACCATTGGTTTTTGCACAAGACAATTAGCATCAACACTGATCTTAGTTCTGGAGGAGAGTTCTGGAAGCTCTCCACTATACCAAGAGTTATGCTTAGTTGCTGGATCTTTCGGAAGTCCAATAAGGGCATGGCTGCATTGGGGGCTGGGGCGGGGGGGGCACTATACCAACCAATATGGAAGTATTTTAATAACAACTATTTTTTGATGTTCTGCTCATGTTTCTCAAGTTGAAATACCTTACTCAGCTTCTTGCTCCATCAAGTCTACTGCTTACTGCCTTTAACATGAATTTTAGCAGTGGCAGGTTTTATTTCCCTTTAATTTGCTACATTGACTGGTTCCCTTTCATAGCCTTTTTTTGTTTTGTAGAGGTCATATCCCCTTGTGCTTCACTAAAATCATGAAATTCCTCTGTCAAATAAATCAGTGCTCCTCTTCCGATGTTTTTGTCAGAGGCCCCATGGTGATTGTTCCCTATTTTAACGTTTTTGAATCCAGAGAATTTTTCCCAGGTCTTTTGTGAAGAACACTTATGACACTCCCATTGGGGTACCAGTAGAATTCCTCTTTCAGACATGAGCCTAGAGGTCAGGTAGCTATACCCCACCCCCGGTCTACATTCTTGAACCTCATAGATGCTCACCAGCAGTCATTCCCAATCACATCCCTCCAGTGGTGGAAGGAGCCGTTCCCAAATCTAGCCTGTCTGGGGGGTGGTGCAAGGGATAGGAGAGAGCCCAGTGCAGTTTGTGTATTATTTAGGATAGAGGAGACTGAAAAAAAGCCACCTTAAGTTTCTTTATAACGGCAACAGGATTTAAGACTCAGTAGGTCCATGAGAACTATTTTATTTGGAGTCTGGGAGCAAATTGATATTTAAAAAAAGAAAACAAACTTCCTC
The DNA here is from genome assembly GCF_018350195.1 of Panthera tigris. Classification (NCBI taxonomy): domain Eukaryota; kingdom Metazoa; phylum Chordata; class Mammalia; order Carnivora; family Felidae; genus Panthera; species Panthera tigris. The sequence continues at coordinate 116,684,274 of NC_056664.1, forward strand.
CTAAAAAAATCCTCCCACCCTGTTTCTTCTGTTAACTCAGGTTAATTCCATGCAATATGTGTAATTATGAGCCCGTTTGTTTTTTTTTTTTTTTTTGGTTGATTTTATTTGGATAGAGAACAAGCACAAGTGGGAAGGGGCAGATAGAGAATCTCAAATAGGCTCTAGGCTCAGCACAGAGCTCGATGCAGGGCTCGATCCCACGACTGTGGGTGCTCATAACCTGAGCTGATATCAGGTGTCAGATGCTTAACCAACTAGGCATCCCTGAGCTCTTTTATTTTTTTATGATTCTCACCATGCAACTGAATTTGACCTTTGGGGACTTCCACTGAATATAATTTATCACTTTTTTCCTTTTTTTAAACTTCTATCTTTTTAAATGATTCATTCCCATCATTGTAGGAAAGACCTTTAATAAAGGATTCTATAAATTGGCCTTCATGTTTAAACTCTTGTAATCCTGGGAAAGGTACAGTTTTGTTTTCTCTCCTGCAAGCATTCTTTCTCTTGGCTGCTGATAATGCAGAAAGAGTTGAATTCTATTTTGTAATGTAATGTGCTAGATTCTCTCATAAAAAATCAGCCTTGCTTTTTGCTTCCATAGCAGTTGGTTTTTTATTTTGGTTGTTAACCTTGAAATGACCCTCAAGTATCTTTCATGCCCGAATTAAGTATCTTGGAGCTAATTTTACCTCCATTCCTTGATGCTATGATCCATTTATCTTACCCAATCACTGCTATTGTTCATATTTTTATATTCAGTCACCAGTTAGTAACTCCATTAAAAAAAATTGGGAGGCGGGGGGAGTTGACAGATGTATTTCATTTCTTTTGTCTGGCCATATTCTTTTCACAATTAAGACCATTATAGACTCATGGAATATTAGCCTGAAAGCATATTGACTCCTTTTCATTTTTGCTTTTTATGTCAAATGCACTCTCCACGATATGCCTTTCTTTCAAGATAGGAATAATTTCTCTCATTTGCGGACTTTACTATTTGCCAGACATCAGGATAAGCATTTTAAAAATATGTAATCCTCACAGCGATCCTGTTACCTTGATTTCACCAAGATAGAGCTCGCCAGTGGCAGAGCAGGAATTTGAATCCACATCTATCAGACTCTTAATCACCCTCTTGACTATAACCCTAGGAGGCGAAAGATCCATGCTGCCACTCTCTCACAGGGTGGCTTTGGGATCGTTCCTCACCTCATGGGTAGTTACCTCCTAGCACTGTTTTGAAACTAAAGTGAAGCAAAGAATTTGGAGATTTTGGTCTCAACTTCTGTCGCTGGCTTAAAGGAATAGGGATGAGTCAAGCAACAGGTCAGTGGTAGCTTATGCTGTTGGCTTGTCAATTTAGCATTTGCAGAGTTGGAAGTAGGAACCCCAGTCAGTGTAGCAAGTAGCAGAGTCTGAAAGTAGCAGAGAGCATGAGTACTTCCTTTCTCCAGCCCACCATATAGTGGTTCTACTGGGTCTTAATGGAACGGTCCTATAGGAAGCAGGTTCTCACACTCTGTGGTGGGGAGGACACCATAGTGGAAAGTAGTCTCTTTCTACTAGGAGACTTCATGGCTGGTTTAGATGATGTTCCCAACTGAAGATTTATTGTCTTGATTCTATGTGAAACATCGGAGGATATTTCTTTCAGGATCACCTTTATCGGAAAGGTCTTCTTACAAGGGTTAATCTTTCACTTCACTTTTTCCTACCTTAAGCCAAAGCAAGGCTTTGGCTGTGCCGTCAACCAGAATTGAGAGGAGAGACATGGTGGGCAAATTTGTCGTTGCAAGTTCCTACTTTGGGCAACTACATTATTATTTACTAAACTCCATTTCAGGGAAGTCTGCAAGCTGGGGCACATGGGTGGCTCAGTCGGCCAAGCACCTGACTCTTGAATTCGGCTCAGGTCATGGTCTCACAGTTCGTGAGACTGAGCCCCATATCGGGGCTTAGGATTCTCCTCTCCCTCTCTGCCCCTCCTCTACTTGGGCTCCCTCGCTCTCTCCTCTCTCTCAAAAGAAATAAACATTTTTTTTAAAAAAGAAAGAAAGTCTGCTAGATATGCCGTATTGGCAGACTTTTCACAGTTTCTGATACAGTGTAAGTGCTGAATATGATTTCCATATAGTGAATTGTGATGTGAATAGTAGAGGCAGGCCTTTCTCTCCATTCTCCAGGTAGCAACCTATGGAAAATATTCCTCATTTGATAATTGTCTAGACAGATGCAATCACAGTAAAACCATTAATTCACCAAGTTATTTCTCTGGCACCACGGCCACGTAACATTTTCTTATTTCTGATATTAAGGAGGCCCAGCAATTGATGGTGTTTTCACAGTACTTTCCCCAAAAGGCAGTAAATTGCTTTCCAAGTCACCAAAGTGGCTTCTGGTTTTTGTTACTTTTTTTTTGAGTTTATTTATTACCAGCTTCTGGTTTTATATAACTTTCATTATCAAAATAACACGTTTATTATAGAATAACTAGCAAATACAGGGAATTAAAAAGAAAACCAAAATCACCTGTGATTTTATTTTCCAAGATACCAAAATTTCCTGAATTTTGGTATCTATTTTGCGGGGCATTTTATATCTGAAGTAATACACAAACTGCTTTACAACCTGTGTTTTTTTAACTTTATGATATCCCAACCATTTTCACATAAATATTTATACTAATTAAAAGATAATATCAACTATTTCCTCGATGGATAAATATAGCATCATTTAATGAACCCCTCTCTGTTGGGTATCTAGGCTAGGAGTTTCCCCTCTCTCACTGTTATAAGACAGTGTTGGAGTAATAAACCTTAGTCTTGATTAGGATTAGGTCTGTGTGTGAGTGTGACATAAAACACTCATAAGCGGGGGCGCCTGGGTGGCTCAGTCGGTTAAGCGTCCGACTTCGGCTCGGGTCATGATCTTGTGGTCCGTGGGTTCGAGCCCCGCGTCGGGCTCTGTGCTGACAGCTCAGAGCCTGGAGCCTGTTTCAGATTCTGTGTCTCCCTCTTTCTCTGACCCTCCCCTGTTCATGCTCTCTGTCTCAAAAATAAATAAATGTTAAAAAAAAAAAAACACTCATAAGCGGCTTATGTCCAGTAAGAGCTGCTTATTTCTGTCTCACATAGAGCAAGTTCAGAGGTAGGTGGGCCAAGACTTCATGGTGTTCAACAGCACTGGGAAATCAGGCTCCATCCAGTTTTGTTGTTCCGTCCTGCAGAGTGTCTACTCCCAAGGCCATATGTTGGTCAGAAGTGGTTCTGGAGAGCTAGTCATTCAACCACCGTTGTGTCCAGGCGGAAGGAGGGTCAGTGCACGGAACTAGTAGTGGGCGCCCTTACTGGGCTCTCATTCTTTAACGGCATTTCCGACATGTTGCAGATACCACTTCTGTTTATATCCCATTAGTCACGTGACCGCATCTGGCCACAAGAGTGACTGGGACACGTAGTCTTCATTCTGGATACAATTATGTACCCAGCAGAGAACCTCCATAGTGACTTTCTTACAGAGGATTGGTTAACATTTACACTTAATTAGGTCCTTACGATGAACTCTGAGACTGGGAATCTCCGAGTCAAAGGATAGTAACTCACAGGGAACCTGTTTCAAGTGAGAGAAAAGACTTGCCCCAGCTTCATCAGAGCTGACTGTTTTGTAGTTACTTGACAGTGATGGTGATGATGAGAACGGAAAGCATCCTTCTAGCTCACCAAAAGGTGCGATCTTGCCGACGCACAGCATCCTGCTGACCTTGGGGGTGCAGGTCCTGTGCAGGGAGTGAATGTTTGACATTACAGTGTACATGGAGATCCTAACAGTACAGCCCCGTACTATGCAATGCCTACAGCTCGTTGAGTCAGGAATCTTCGTGCTGCTGTGTTCTAAGACTGACGGCTACTTGCAGCTGGCCCTTGTGTGATTTCCGCCTACGTTTCACTCTTCAAATTTGGCATTACAAAATCTTCTCCTTTTGCCTCTTTTCTGATGGAACATTCTGGTCCTAATGCCTCCTCTACGTGACCAGGAGGTCTTCCGTGTCTGTCTCAATCTGATTCTCATACATATATACATGTTTCACTTAAAAAATAATAATAATAATAAACAAAAAGAAGAGAAAATAGCGATCATTTGATTGAATATGAGAATAGATTGATTTGTTCATGAACATAATGAATATTGTTATTTCTCTCTGCCTTCAACTATGTTTCTCATTTTAATGTACCATAAGATTTCTCTTAATTCTTACCTTGCTACTTTTGAGGATGACACCCCAGTTCTGCAAGTAAAATGTATCAATTATTGGACCAAGGATCAGGACAAATTAAAATTACTACTCTATAGTAATTTTAGTCATTCTCAGCCAGCTTAAAAAATTTTTACCTTACATTTGTTTAAATATTTCTGTCCTAATTTATGTCTATTCTAAGAAAACTAGAATGGAAACATTTTTTGAAGAAAGAAAAAAGATGTTGCTTTCATTGGAGGGGAGATATTGGTGGCCTTACCTTCCTAAGAGCCACTTTGAAGATATTCAGTATCCTGTTTATTTTTGTTGAGAATACTCCTTCTTTTTTTTTTTTTTAATATTTATTTTTGAGAGAGAGTGGGAGACAGAGCACCAGTAGGAGAGGGGCAGAAAGAGAGGGAGACACAGAATCCGAAACAGGCTCCAGGCTCTGAGCTGTCAGCACAGAGCACGATGCGGGGCTTGATCTCACGAACTGCGAGATCATGACCTGAGCCAAAGTCAGACGCTCAACCAACTGAGTCACCCAGGTGCCCCTTTCCAATTCTTTTTTTAAAAAATATTTATTCTATTTTATTTTTTATTTTTTAAATATTTATTTATTTTGAGGGAGAGAGAGAGTGAGCAAGCAGGGGAGGGTCAGAGAACGGGAGACAGAGAATCCTAAGCAGGCTCCATGCTGACACAGAGCCTGACACGGGGCTCAATCCCACAAACCATGAAATCATGACCTGAGCTGACATCAAGAGTCAGATGTTTAGCTGAGTGAACCACCCAGGTGCTAAAAAATAATTTGTTAAATCCCAAATTAAAAAAAAAAAAATTATTGACTTAAGTAATCTCTGTGCCCAACATGGGGCTCAAACTCACGACCCCAAGATCAAGAGTCACATGCTTTTCTGACTGAGCCAGGCACCTCCCTGTTCATCCTTCCTTCACTTTCTCAGATTATACCAGAAATACATATCCTTGATAGTCATAAAACAATAAAAGCCATTTAGACAATTTCTAAACAAAGTATAACCTTTCCTCATAATATTTTACTTTTGCAAGGATTAGTAAGAAATAGACTTGGAAATCATCCCCGGGCAGTTCTGTGCCCAGTGGTATAGAATTGAGTAGCCCTGAAGAACTGTGGAAGCACAAAACCAAAGGGGAGGGGGAGAAGGACGTTAGGATCGTATGCCTTTGGGAACGTTTCATTTCAGGGAACTTCAAACATACAGAAAACTCCTGTAAAAGTGTTATTTTTCATGCAGATAAATAGTTTGAGAGGAGGGCAGTAAGAAATATGACCCTAGTGATAAAATGGTGGTAGCAGAAATGTCTTCTGGAACAAGGGCTTCGTTTTCTGGAGCACATTGTGCACGTTCAAACCTCCTCTTCCTTACTCTTGGCACTGGGCCGCCTACTTGAGCCAAAGTCTTTCACATTTATTTCAGTCTGATCGCATGTTAAAATGAAAACCTGGAGTCACATTTGTGTGCCATTCAAGGACTCAGATACACATTCACTTAAGTAAAGTTGTTTCTCTCTTTTTGGGTCTGGGATCATAGCTAACACACTGTTATTTTCAGAAGAGATGGGACGTTCTATAGCTGGTAAACACTAGTTTTGCCTCATTCGTTGGAAAACACCATTGGGCCTCAGGACATCAATCAGCCTGAAAGGATCAGCAAAAGGAAGGAAAGTCTTAAGTGAAAGATGCAAAGTTGGTTTTAGGTTTAGAATGATGTATGCGTCTAGACCTGTTTATATTATCTGCTTCAAAGACATGCAGGAGCCACCAGAAATAGGGGAGCTTTATGGTTTTTAGTCATTTCTTTAAGAATGGCTCCGTTGTTTTTCTAAAGAATAATAATGTAGCAACATTAGAAATGAACCGCAAATAAGACAACTTTAGCAGCAAATAGAATGGAGCTGCAGTGAAGGAGGGAACAGTGGCAAGTGTTAATAGAATAGAAACAGTTATATAATAAATGTATCGCTTTGGAAAAGACCGACACTTATGTGGCAAGCAATCAGAGCACAAACCATAGAGTAGGCTGTACGGTTTTACTCTGGTGTGGAACTGGAAATCTTACCATTTCACAGTAGCCTGCCTCATGAAAGATGCACAAATATTATATTTCAAATAATTAGCTGAACTCTTGGGAATGTCTGAGATTAAGCAATGTTTTTAAGTTACCCTGTATTTATATATGCTAAACAAAAGCATTTTGAACTCTGGGAAATTTAAAAAGAATGTGTACACACACACACACACACACACACACACATATACATATAATAATATATAATATATATATATATATATATATATATATATATGTATATATTCATGTGGAGCAGGTAGATTTTTCTGTATGAGCTCAACTCAGGTAGAGAGCGAGGACCAGTGGCTGTTAGCTTCAGTAAGATAGATTTTTTTTTAATAGTTCTAAGTTACTTTATAATAGAGCAATTCAAAATTCAGATTAGGCTAGTTTAAAAGTTTTTGAGGAGCCACAATAGAATAATAAGAAAAAAATTTTTAAGAAACTGAAAACTTGAGATACAGAGGAATAAAATTAACGAAAGATGAGCAAGACCTCTACATGAAAATGACAAAAGATAAAAGAGAAGTCATAAAGAAGTTCCAAAGCAATGGAGCGAAATACCCTGTTCTTGGATTGGAAGACTGGATATTGTGAAGAAGTCATTTTTCAAAACCAGATTGGTCTGTATTTAGTGGTAATCTCCATCTAAATCCTAGCGTTTTTTTTTTTTTTTCCACAAGCTTATCCTAAATTTTATATGGAGATGCAGAGAGCTAAAGATAGCTGTGGCAGTCTTGAAAAAGACCTAGATCACAGACATCAGGACACTTACCAAGTGATAGGAATTAAAACCTGTAGGTTGGTATAAAGAGACCAGTGGGACAGAAGAGAGAATCTGAAGACACGTATTTATGTTAAAGCTGGCACTGTGGTACAGTGGGAACAAGGTGGTCTTTTCAATAAATCATGTTTGGGCAATTAGAAATCCATGTGGAAAAATACATTAGGAATGCCAGTCCTTATCTCATACCATGCCAAAATAAATTTCAGGTGGATTGAAATTTCAAGTGAAAGGTAAAACATAAAGTACTTAGGGAAAAACAGAGGAGACTAACTTTAGGACCTTGAGGTAAGCAAAGATTTCTTCAGCACTAACCATAAAAGAAAAAAAGTAAGTTAAACTTCACTTACACCTAATTTCCAACAAAGGATTGTCATGATACCTATTTCCAACAAAGCATTCCTATCCAGAGTGTGTGTGTGTGTGTGTGTGTGTGTGTGTGTGTGTGTGTGTGTATTCTACAAATCAGTAAGAAATAAGGCAAGATGGCCCAGTGGAAAAAACGGGCATAAAACCTAAATAATTCAAAGGAGGTTCTCCATATGACCAATAAGCATAGGAAAAGATTGTCAACTTCATTAGTTATCAGACAACTGCAATTATAACCACATGTGATACCACAACAAATTCACCAAAATGGTTAAAGTGTAAAAAGATAGACAATACCACACGCTATTGAAGATGTAAAGCATTTGTAACCCCCTTACACTGTTAGTGGATACATATTGCATAACTGTTTTTGGAAAACTGGCAGAATTTGTATATATATATATACACACACACACACACGCACGCACTACATATACATATACACATACACATACACATACACATACACATACACATACGCATACACAACAGAAATCATACATATGTCCAAGAAAAGACTGGTACAGGTAATGTTCAAAGCAACACTGTTGGTAATAGCCAAAAATTAAAAACAACTAAAATGTCCATTAACTCCCAATTACTTGTGGAATATTCATAACTATTGAAAAACCATACAGCAAAGAGCACATTCAATGAGCAATATGGATGAATCTCATAATCAATGCTGTTGAGAGAAAGAAGCCAGAAACACCAAGATTTTCATCTGAATGTAATTCAGAAGCAGGGTAAAGAACCTGTGGTGTTAGAAGTCAGGAAGGTGGTTGTCGCCCTTGCTCGCTGGGGTGTAATTAGAAGGGGACACAGGAGGCTCTGGGTGTGCCGCCATGTTGTTTCTTGATCCTGGTGTTAGGTACATTGGTGTGTTCACTTTGTGAAAATTCTTTGAGCTGTACACTTAACGATTTGTCTACTTTTCTGTAAATCTTACTCTTCAAAGAAAAAAAAACCTTAAAATAATCTTAGAGATACAAGCCAGTTTAAAATAGTCTCAGTGACACAAAAGCCTAAACTGGGTAACCATTTGGCAAAACTTGTGGTGGAATCAAAGCTGCATTGTCTTTGTTTTTTTAATTGTTTTTAATGTTTATTTATTTTTGAGAGAGAGACAGAGACAGAGTGTGAGCGGGGAAGGGGCAGAGAGAGAGAGGTAGACATAGAATCCAAAGCAGGCTCCAGGCTCTGAGCTGTCAGCACAGAGCCTGATATGGGGCTTGAACTCATGAACTGCAAGATCATGCCCTGAGCCGAAGGCAGATGCTTAACTGACTGAGCCACGCAGGTGCCCCGAAATTGAAGTAGCATTGTAACTGAGATGGTGTAGGGGTGGAGGAGAGTAAATGTAGAGGAGGAGCCTTTCTTCTGATGGGCTTTGAGTAAGTAGTTTTCAGAAGTTTTCTTTTCTAAAGGATCTTGAGATAATTACTGACAAACTTTAGAAGTCCCAGTGACATAAAATCACTTGCTAAGAAATGGCTGTTTTAGGAGAGCAGCAGTAAATATGTTTGGATTCAGAAGATCTGGCAGATTAATGGAATATTCTGTAGCTTTAATTTTGATCTTCACAAATACAAGAATGACAAAAGCATTTGCCTTTCTGTTTTATTTTTATTGCAATAATTTCATATCCCTTTAAAAAAATTAACTAGCTATTTAAAAAGCCAATGGGATTGGTAAACAGAAATTGAAAGATGAAACCAGGGCTGAGCTAAAAGGAAAGAACAGGTCTAGTAACACAGGGTAACCACAGTGGCTGGACTCGAGCATGTACAATTTGGTGGTTACTTTTAGGACATCCACAACTGAAAGGGACACAAAACCATTTCCTGAGGCTTGGATAGTTCTTTTCCTTGCCACTAAAGCTGGGAGGCAAGTATCTTTCATGAGGCATTAAAGAGGCAACATTGTTAACATGACACATCTTCCATAAAGCCTAATGTAGCAAACGTGTAAGTTGAATTTACAGGTTGTTTCTTACCGTGACCTACCTTCTGTAAGGACAAAGGAGAGTGTAATTGTTCACTGGCAATAAGGTTGAAAGGAAGCATGCTTTAAGTAGGTGCCGCCCACCAACTCACTATTTGGGGGAGACACCTGGCACTTGGGGCTGTCTTTGCGCCTTTTCAGAGTGTGAGTTCCGGTTTGTTTCAATCCAGCAGGTGCCCGGGAAGAACCTAGCCTACAACAAGCACAGCGCCGGTCGGCTGTCTTTCTGTCCTTTAAATCACCAATTCCATGTCTGCCCTTGCGCTGGGAGCAGCAGAGCAAACTTCTCCCCACCGTAGCTGGAATTCCTGCCAGTAAAGTTTCCAAATGGAGCACAGATGAGGTATATTTCATTTTCTTTGTCTGCCAGGAACTGGATATAGCAATTCTGGCTTCAGGAGCAGATACAGTGAATGTGTGTGGGGCTTAGTCTCTCTTCCTGAAAGGGAAGAAATTGTGCTGAGAGAAGCAACTAACGCATGCAGGTTAAACATTTTGAACCTGTAGCACTTAGATTCGGGCTTCTGTTTTCAACTGGAATTGTTACCTTATTTTTGACAGGTGTCAGAATTCATACAGAGCTTACCTGGCTGTGAAGAACACGGAAAGGTATTTAAAGATGAAGTAAGTGTCCCACTGAAATGCAGTGAACGGTTAGATGTTTTGAATTGGGAGAGGAGGGAAGACAGCGCTGGTGTTGAAATTGACAGATTGGCGTGGCGTTGTCTAACAAGCAGCGTTCGCCATTTGTACACAGATGTCTTTCTGTGAGATCGGATGTAACAGAAGTGTTTGTACCATTTTATGATGCTCCACAGCAATAGCACCAGACCTGTTCCTAAAAAACAAACCACACACAAAAACCTTAATAGCATGCATTTTCTTATAGCACAGAAAGCAACCAAAGAGAGAGATAAGCAACATTTTATTTTTAATACAGTGAAATTAGTTCCCATTATTTTATTTTCAAACATTACTTTAACAACACCAAGATTAAATTCATTTAATGTTATACTAAATATTACTGTTACTGCTAAAACAACCCCTTAGATCTTATACCTATCTCAGTAATGTTTATAATAACTGATAGTCATTACCGTCTGCATTTGGGAGATTAGTTTATCCTCTGCCTGCCCAAAACATCAAGATAAGAGATGCTTAATAATGTTATGACCTATATTGAACATTAAAACAAAAAAGAAACTGGCTTTAACTACCGTGCATGTAATGCTATTTGAGTATAGCAGACTCTGTTCTCACTAGAGCCCTTTAAAAATAAGCCCCTAGCCTGTCAGCGCCTCCAAGCAGAGCAGTCTGTTTTCACTCTCATCTTGGCTACCAGAAGGTCGAAAGAAGACCCAAGTAATCTCAGAAGGTTTTTCTATAGTTACAAGTATATATGCCTTCTTTGCCTCTGTGTAGCCTCAGCTGCTAAGAATAGCATACTTTCGATTAAGAGCCTTGCAAGATGAGCCTGGGTGGCTCAGCCAGTTAAGCATCCAACTTCGGCTCAGGTCATGATCTCATGGTTCGTGAGTTCGAGCCCCGTGTCGGGCTGTGTGCTGACAGCTCGGAACCTGGAGCCTGTTTCAGATTCTGTGTCTCCCTCTCTCTCTGCCCCTCCCCTGCTCATGCTGTGTCTCTGTCTCTCTCTCAAAAGTAAATAAACATTAAAAATTAAAAAAAAAAAAAAAAAAGCCTGGCAAGAGTATCAAGACAGCTAAGGATCCAGGCATCGTCAGCATCATTATACTATTAGTATTGTTTTGCTTTAGACAGAAGCCTGCAAAAGTATACAAGGATCTGATTTTCAGCATCCTTTTTGTCTGATTTATGTTCTTGTTTCAAGAATGTTTCATCTTCTTTCTAGTTGGTCTTTAATTGATAGTTGTTCAGATTTTGAGTTTCTTTCCTTAACTCCTAAATTCTAAGTTCTTCATGGATCACACTCAGTTAATTTTCAGTCCCTGAACAGATTTAGACACCTGCAGGGAGCTGTTGTTCTTTCTGTGAGAAAAAAAAAAAAAAAAAAAAAAAAAGTCATGTAGTTGTTACCTGAGATAATGATAAAACATTTTTTTAAATAAGTTTATAGTACATCTATATTAGAACTGTTTTTGGTTCTGTTGATATCTAGACAATCCATATGGATTTGCTCTGTTACTTAGTTTCAGTAAGATTCAAGTTCAAATATGTTCTTTCTTTGAATATGCTTTCATGGCATAGAAAAATGTATTCAAAGAAAGGACATATTTGAACTTGAACTTGAATCTTACTGAAACTAAATAACAGAGCAGCAGTGTTCTCAAAGCCAGATCCTTTTTGTGAGGAGTGAGACAGTGATTGTTTGCATAGTCCTTCATTCCTTTATTTATTCATCCTATAAATTCCTGTGAAATTCATGTCTCACAAGGTCAGCAGGTGTTGGTTTTAAGGCCTAGAAGTAAACCATAAAACAAATCTAACTAAACCCTGGTAAGTCATCTCTAAGAGGCAAAGTACAGGTGTTAGGACGGGCTACGATTTGAACCATGCTTGACTTCACTTTCTCTTACACATTCTGCATCTAATCTGTTGAAAATCCTATTGGGCATATTTTGGAAACATCCAGGGATTCTGGCTGTGTCTCTGCCTTCCTCACTGCCACTATGCTCTGAGCCCCATCCTCACTCACCTGGATTAACACTGTAACGTCCTAACCAGTCTCCTTGCTTCTAATTTTGCTCTTCTACAGTCTGTTCCCAGCCTACCCAGAATGATCCTGCTCAAAATAAGTCAAATCATGTCACTCCTCCATTCGTAGCCTTCCAGTAAGTAAAGCAGAATAAAAGCAAAAATCCTCACAAGGGCCTGCCGTGACCTCTAGAGAGGCGAGAACCTCCTGACCTCTGCTTGCTCCATCCTTGGCTTACCCCATTTGTTGCACACACTGACCTCCTTGCCATTCTTCGTATTGTCCGGGCACCTCCTGTGTCTGCCCTGCCTGGGATGCTGTTCCTCCAGACGTTCACATGCCGTGCTCCCTCTGCTCCGATGCCACCTTCTCAGTCATGCATCCTTGCGCCTGCTGCGCAGCCACCTCCCCACCCAGAGGTTTTCTTCATAGCACTGATCACCTTTCAGAATTTATTAGTCAGTTCATTACTAATTAATTTGCTTACCTATCATACTTTTTGATTACAGTCTCTCTTCCACTACTAGACCATAAACTTCACAGGGAGTTTTGGTTTACTCATTTGCTTGGTTTTGCTTATATATCTGTTTTATTCTTTGCTGTATGCGCAGGCCCAAGAAGAACGTCTGGAAGGTAATAGGTGTTTAATAAGTGTGTGTCGAGTGAGCACGTTCATATCTTTACCCTCTGAGAAAGACACGCAAACGGCATGTCACTGTGATTCGCAGAGTTAAAACATGGGGAGCAGAACCATGAGTGCTGGAAAGAGTAATGAAATGGAAGGCCAGAATCCTGAGTTCCAAACCCTCCTTCAGAGTTTTGGGCTGTTAGCGAGATACTTAATCTCTAATCTCTGGAGTTAGAGCAGTTTATATACATCACAAAGGCAAACAGAAGCAAACCCAGTATTACACTGCGGTGATCACTGTGCTTAGAAAGTGCTTTCTCAAATTTAGTTTACTTCCTTCCAAACGAGGCTTGTCCATATGGTCACACATTGGAGCAGCCTGTGTGAAATATACTGGCTGGCACCCGCCTCAAGCTGACTTTTTCTTTCCAGTGTAACCTTAAAAATAATCTACCAAAACTTCACCTTCTCACCCCACTCCTAGCTTTCAGGTTCCAGCCTTGCCATTCTCTAAATGTTTCTTTTCATCAGTCATCTGTCATGTTAAACTCTTATATAATCTCAAGAGACTCAGTAGGGCCTGAGGTTATAATAAACAATTCCATCTTTGCAATGAGCTCCTTGGGAACCGGTGTGTTAGTTGACCTTTTCATTAATGACTTAGAAGACTTCGATCAAACCGTTTATGCCACTAAGGTCTGCCTTGGTTGAGTGAAGTGTTAATAGATCTGCCTCTCTGCTTGGCCTTGCTTGACCCGAGAACTGTCAGAGCACAAGCAAATGAGACCAGAGCAAATGCTCCCCAAGAAGCAACAGAACATTTCTCTTATCTGCCACTGAACTTGTCTTCATTCGGAAATTTACGTGGGAGTGCCTTTCCTTCTAGGGTATGACAGACACTAAGATGTTTCCTTGCTGAAAATTGGGAAACTTCTTCCAAACAATCATTGCTTGAAGTTGCGTACTGATTAAAAGGATTTACAGGTTTGCTTTGTTATTAGAGGAAAGAGGAAAATCTTAAACAGCGGCTTAATTGTTTCAGCCTTTATTTAGTAAACTGTCTACAGAATTTAGAGTGGTATTAGTTTGCTGAGGCTGCCATAACAAAGAACCATAAACCAGCAGTTTAAACAAGAGAAATGTATTGTCTCCCAGTTCTGGAGGCTGGAGGTCTGAAGAAGGCAAGAAGGCAAGGTTGTCAGCAGGATAGCTTCCTTCTGAGGTCAGAGGAAAACCTCTGTTCCAGGCTGCCCTCCTTGACTTGGAGATGCTGTTATACCTTTTCCTCACAGTGTCTTCCCTCTATACGTGTCTGCCTCTGGCTCCAGATGTCCTCTTTTTTTTAAGGACTTCCATCATCTTGGATCACCCTACTCCAGTATGATCTCATCTTAACCGATTACACCTGCAGTGACCCTGTTTCCAAATAAGGTCACATTCTGAGCTTAGTAGGGCCCTGTTAGGACTTCAGCAGGTGAATTTGGGACAGACGCAATCAACCCAAAACAGTACATTGCTGTCAAGGTTTGTGATGTACTCTGAGGCAGAGAGCAAAAGTGTGTTTTACTTTTCTTTCACTTGTGGTGTAAAACGGAAAAACCGAAAGAGAAATGAATGATTGTTTTTGAAGGTGGTAGAATGTCCCCAAACCTGAAAATTTTTACAAAAAAGACTATTCTTTTGTTCTGTCCGCTAAACCAGAAGTTTAGTTCTGGTAGAAGCACAGAAGTTTAGTCTTGGAAGAGACCCAGGGGGAGGAAGGATGTTTCTTGTGGTCACCCAGTCTGCAGCTCTCCACACCACGTTCATCACCTTCATTTCCTGTGTCTCCATCTACACTGTTGATTGCCCTTGTTAGTAACTCCTTTTTTTTCTGCATACAAAGAATGGTTGTAGCCACTCTAAAAATGAATGTTATCACTGTTTTTTTTTTTCCTTCCCTCGGGAAAGCTAATAAAAAAAAATGTTAGCACACAGCTGACATGTTTGCCTGAATTCCTTTGTTTATATCCACAAACATTTGTGTGCTTAACTCGCATTTAAAATCTACCATAATGGGAACTGGATCTAAGTCACCCCAGATTTATCCAAATTCTTATGGACTCATTGCCTAAGTCAGAGCAATCCCAGGAAAATACGGGCGCCTTCCATTTTCCTGTGGGCTGATTTTTCAGAGGACTGAGTTTTATGTTTACTCCCAGTCCACATTGCTTCCAGTTTGGTCATTGTAGATAAGAAAGGTTCATCAGCCAGGAAATGTTTGCACACATGAACTCTCGTCTGCTCCGCAGAGGACAGCTGGTAACTTAACTTTGGATATTTGCCACAACACTACATCTGATCGACTCATAATCTTTTTGTCTGCTCCTCCCCTTTTAGCAAATTGATGGAGAAGCCTTTCTGCTCATGACCCAAACAGACATTGTTAAAATTATGAGCATTAAGTTGGGACCTGCTCTCAAAATTTTCAATTCTATCCTGATGTTCAAAGCTGCAGAGAAGAACTCTCACAATGAACTTTGAAGATGGTGAATTTTGAATACCATCAGCTTTCTGCTTTAAAGCTCATGTTTTATTCAAAGCACAAGGACAGTTATAACTCCTAAGCGAGAAGTCTCCAAAACTCAAAAGAGCAACGCTATCAGATTATTTATATTCCTCAAGAGACAATATATATGAATCCTTATGAAAGTGCTTCAGCTTTTAACCAGGTACTGTCTAAGAGCACTCATCCTTTGGTTCTGTTCACTGAGCTAAATTTATCTTTGTAAATCTTTTTGAGGCTGGGGGAGGGGTGGGAGGGAAAGGGAACTTCATTAATTATTTATGGTAAAGGGGGGGTCAGGATAAGAACTTTTGGCATTTTGTAAACATTGTTGAGTCCTCTTTCATGTACACGGTTTCTTTTTCAGTACTTTCAGAAACCTTTTTATATAATCCAACTTCAACTTAAACCAAATTAGTCAAGACCTGGCCAAGTTTAGCCAGTGGGACTGTTACCTGTATTGTTAATTCTGTGCCATATTTTGAACTGCAACATTATGCTAAGTATAACTTTGCAAGTCATGATATTGCCTAACTGCTTGTCATAATCTGTTGGGGCTGAATAGATGTAAAAAATTACTTTTCTCTAAATCAGTGTTTTTACTTTTGCACGCATTATGAAATGTTAAATTACTTTTCACCAGCATCATTACTATAATTACCAAAAACGTGTATATAAATAATGGAATTGAAAAATAAAATATATAAATAAATTAGGTGATGTATTTGAATGGCATCCAGGCTTCTACATTGTGGTGCCCTGTGTATCTACAAGAGTCCAGTGGTATCCAAGGAATATGCAATTACATTGGGGGCGGGGTGGGGAGGGGGCTTGTTTGTAAGGATCTTGAACTATTTATGAGATGATCTTAAGCTTCTCTCCGATTGTCCATGACGTAACTGTAGTGCTTTTCGGGGCCGAAGGGCTCATTCTGTTGATGGAAACACTAATCCATAAAGAGCTCTGTCCCAGATCTTCTTCCTCCAGACCCAAAGGTTTTCTTAGAGTTGGCCGAAGAGAGAGTATGTGGATTTTACTGAAAGGGCGGAGTGTGAGGGAGCAACACCAGTCAGCACAAAGATTGTAAATGCTCACAGATCCAGGAGGGGGTTTCCCAAAGCAGTTATTCAAGAACCTCCGTTTTGGAAAGATTCTCTGTAGAACGGTTCCCCTAAGTTCTGTAAATATACAGATGCACTTTAAATGAAAGCCCTGGATTATCCATAAACTGCTAGCTGTAGTGTTTCTTTCGTGAGACTGCCTTTCCAACACAAAAGGTAAATTATTAGCCTTTGGAGACAATGTCTACTTCTAGGATTGGCCATTTATTCGAGGGCGAAGATAAAAGTCGGTAGTCAGTTCATAGCATGCTGTCTGAATTCTGGGGCAAGTTCCACCTCTCTCCTTCCTTGCTCTCATTTTTTCTGATGTGGGACTTCCTGGGACATCCCCCATTGGGAGTCTATTAGTGGTCCTTTGCATTTGTCAGCATTCAAAAGGCCATGGTATCTGCAGCCTCCCTTTTATTTCTTTGCATGAATTTGCTGAAATAAGTTTTTCGTTGTTGTTTTTTTTCTTTTTTGTTTTGTTCAGAATTTGTACATTCAAGTTGCACTTGTTATATCTGACACGAATGAAATAAAATCTTAATTGCAGATACTTTTTTTACACATGTATGATTTTTTTTTTTTTTTCGAAAGCTTGTCTGACACATGAGAGCAGGAACAGTGTCAAAGATTTGGGCATTACAAAGCTATGGGGGATGTATTTGCAGGATTCAAAGTTGTCAAGTTATGTCCCAGATGATGCAAAGAATGACAATAAATAAGTACCTAAGTAAATAAGTAAGTTGTTTGGTTAAGTAGGTTTCACACCTATTGGGGATTTTTTTCCTTCTCATTTAAAGCATGTTTTAACAAAGAGAATTTTAAGTGTTATTTAAAATATTCATTCTAAGCAGCAGGTTTTATATGTTAGAGGCAAGGCTTCTAAGCATCCTTAGGTGGAACAGTGTACCTCAAGTAGGGGAAACCTTTTTACCATTCCTTCCCTGGGATGTAGTCTAAGGTTTCACACAGGAAATAGGACCATGATGACAGGGAGGTCCCTGAAGTGAGAGACACAGGCTTGGGCTAAAGCAAACAGAGGGATAGGGAATGTAGAAATTGATAGGGCCTTCCCATCTAAAGACATTAAAAAATTTCACTGTGTAAACCAAATGAGACCCGTCTGCAGGTTGAAATATGACCACAGGCTGCCATTTTGCAACTTCTAGATTCAGTAGACCCAGGCTCCAAAGAAAATAGGGTTGTGTTAGTGAAGCAATATGAAAATTTACCAAGTGGCAAGGTCATGCTGGGCACTGGGGATAGATGTACCAATGAAACAGACAATAAAGCTTAATGTGGATTTGCCCTCATGGTCAGCTCATGTCTGTCACGTTTAGAGCCAGACCTCACTGCAGTGTTCCTGTGGCTCCACCCCCTACCTGTCTTCCCCAGCCTGTGGAGACAAAGAGAAGTTTTCATTGACCTTTAGCCACAGACACTGTGTTGCTCCTAAGGAAAGGAATCTTTAAGAATTTGGTAAATTCATTTGGGAGAGGAAGAATAAGACAGCTTGTGAAACTAAAAAAGGTGGGGGGAGGTTTAGGGAAATAAAGTTCGTAAGGAACTAAAGGCACATTCCAGTGAAATGGAATAAGTGGAAGCCATGGAATAGGGATTAGTTTATGTGAAAATGACATCTATCAAATTGGTCCTCTGCCTGTCCAGTCTCATGGAAGCAGTTAGTCAACAGTCATCGTAAAGGGGAGCAGCTGATTGAAATTTCATCTTCTGTCTCACTGACTTAAGCATTTTAATAAATAGAACTTATAGAGAAAAAGATATTAGAATAAATATTTGCAGAATAAGTATTTCCAGAGATGTAGGTCATAAAAATATTTTTTGAATAATTCATACAAACCCCTTCTTAAGCTTTAAAGAAAATAATTTGATGAAGTAACCCCAGAAATGCTCATCACATTGCCAAGTATTAGCACACTTAGATCTCTTCAGTCTCTAAATCAATCTGTTCTGTCAAAACTGATAGGTTATGATGCTACTGTGGTGATGATATCAAGGAGCAGGCACCTTGAAACTATAGTGTTATCATTTTTCCTTATAAAGTACTTGAAAAGAGTACAGCAAGACCTAAGAAGTCAGACCTTGACTTAGGTCTTGCCAGACCGAAGAAGTACTTACTTATGCACCATCTTTAGGAACAGAACAAATGGAATTATAACATCGGACTCTGGGCTGGATGGATGAGGAACCAGGACCTGGACTTCTGAGATGGGCAGGAGAGCGAGTCTAGAAACTGGTGCCCAAGAGGTTCTGGCAGAGAAAGGCCAGGTCCATATTATAGACCCAGACAAACCTGAGCGGCAGCCAGGACAGACACCAACACCGGAGGTCAAAGCCAGAGAAAAGGAAAAACTTTGAGGAGACCAGAACAGGGCCATCACTACATGTCAAGAGAGGGGAGCAGTGGAAGGCTACACAGGTCACAGGTGATCAGGACCCGTGCCAGTGAGCTCAGCAAGCAGTAAGAAGAGCTCAGGAATGAAGCAGCCTTGGTTCTCAACAAACGTGGTCGAAGGAAACCAAAATGCCTGGAGCCAGGCAAGCAGGGGGAAAGAAGTGGGGAGTATGCGCCCACGGGCCACAAATCTACAGCTCCTGAGCATTAAGTCTTCCAAAGTTGGGCACGTTGAGCGAAGGGTAAGATGTCATACCCTAATCTGAAGGACTTGAGTGTATCTGAAACGTAGGGCCTTTCAAAAACTAATGCCCCCTTGAAAGTGTAGCTTGGGTGGGGGGGGCGCCTGGGTGGCTCAGTCGGTTGAGCGTCCAACTTCAGCTCAGGTCATGATCTCACGGTCCGTGAGTTCGAGCCCCGCGTCAGGCTCTGTGCTGACGGTTCAGAGCCTGGGGCCTGTTTCAGATTCTGTGTCTCCCTCTCTCTCTGACCCTCCCCCGTTCATGCTCTGTCTCTGTCTCAAGAATGAATAAACGTTAAAAAAAATTAAAAAAAAAAAAGTGTAGCTTGGGCTATGGAATTTCTTAGAACTCGAATCAAAAGAAACTGCTCTTAAATAGTATTTTATTACAGAATTTCACAAAGAATTTCAAGTGTCTAAGTGTATAGAAAGAAGGTACTGAGATTCATTTGCATCCTTTGACACAAGATAATACCTACCTCTACCATAACCCTAAGTCAAAACAATTTTTTGCAAAGTTTTAGGTTTCCCTAGAAATCAATTCTGATGCAATATTTGGCATCTCATTAGGTAAGTGGGTGTCGAAACGCTATTTCCTTTTCCTTTTCTTTCATAGAAGGAAAATGGGGACTGTGCATGTCAAAAATCAACGTCTCTAGGAAGTTGAGGGTTTGGGACAGTCCTCTTGGACACTCAACTCCAAATACATGGAAGGCAGCTATGAGAGCAGCCAAGGCTGTAACACAGTCATCCACCTTCGTGAGCTTCTCTTTTTCTAAATACAAAGAAAATTCACAGACATCAGTGTTGAAAGGGTTCTTGACTTCTAACACGGGTGTGGACACTTGCACCTGAAAAAAAATAGATAATGGAGTCACCACTCTGTGATATGGAAAATAGCTAAGTCATAAAGGTGCCTCAATTTAACCGTGGTGTTACAATAAATGAGCTTGTTGCTGTGCAGCATATTGGTAAATATGACAAAACCATACTTCAAAAGGGGCCACCACCCTGCATTCAAATAAATGATCACATGAAAACATGAACTGTCAAACCCAATCATTGACATACTACATACCTTCTCATTCACGATGACAAAAAGACTGGGATCGTCCCCAAAAACATCTGGTAGGAGCAAACATGTGGCTGTCATCTTCATATCTGCCAAAGTAAACATGCTTAAAGTCCAAGTAAAAATAAGCTTTTACCAATTATAAGCAAAGCCAGTCTTAAAATGTGGACTTTTTTTTTAATCATTTGCTTCTACAGAGAACAAACCAGTCTTCTTGGACCAGTGTTTCACAACCATTTAACCAACATCCTTTTCGAATAAACATCTATGTCTCATGTCCCGCTCTCCAGATCATGGCCAGGAGAAGATCAGAGTCCTGTACTCTCTGTCCATCACCCAGGAAGATTTTAGCATGCTTTATTTACCTTGTGATTGTATTATGAAATTAACAGGTTACTAGTTCCCTAAATAGGATTTTACCAAATCAAGTGTACTTTTTTTTAAAATATTTTTTAATGTTTATTCATTTTTGAGAGAGAGAGAGAGAGAGAGAGAGAGAGACAGAGAGAGAGAGACAGAGCATGAGTGGGGGAGGGGCAGAGAGAGAGGGAGACACAGAATCCAAAGCAGACTCCAGGCTCTGAGCTGTCAGCACAGAGTCCGATGCAGGGCTTGAACCCATGGACCGCGAGATCATGACCTGAGCTGAAGTCAGATGCTAAACTGACTGAGCTACCCAGGCACCCCTCAAGTGTACTTTTAATTCTGTACCTAGGCTCCTCCTATTTGAGAAGTTCTTTTTTCTATCCTGTGTGTTGTTTCACTGAATTACTTATTTCCAAAACAGAGCTTCTCTATCCTGAATTAAACAGGTAACTGACTAGATTGCCCCACCCCCAGGTTTACTAACGTTTCAACATGTCTTCATCTGTGTGCTGTTTCAGTTTTTCTTGCAATGCAATATTGATTGGATTGTGCACCACTGAAAAAGAAGTCAGTATATTTTCCGAATAGGATTCCAAAATGTGCCTTGTTTTCTTATAAATATCTGTTCTTGTAAGAAGCTGGAATTCTCTGAACATCTAGAAAAAAGAAGAAAAAGACCACAAGAAAAGCTAATGTACTGACTATAAGGAAGTAAATAACTCCTTAGGATTATATTGAACTTTGAGTGCTAGTTTAAAATCTATACAAGATATATGAGTAGCTTTAGTGGAGAAATAAAGACATAATGACAGGAGGAAAAAAGAAGGCAAGGCTGAAGTAAATAGGAAAAGATAAATAATGGATGTGGCAAATTTCTATGCCCATAGAATTAAAACTTTGCATGCAGGCTCAACTAAATGAGGGCTCCAACTTCTGTATGCATATTTTGGCTATTTGATCAGCTAAGATTCTAGGGTCTTCTTTCTTTAGGCAGTATCCAACAAGAGACAAAATAAGAAAATTGTTAAGATTTTAGGAAGCAAACCTTCAAAAAATACCTAACCATAGCATTCTAAAGGGAAAGGGAAGAGCTTTAGAAACAAGAGTAAGTGGTGAAAAGTAAGTGTAGGAGATCTGACTACAAAGTGACAGCAAAACCAGTTTACCTATATGGAAACCCCTTCACTCAACATCACCTTTTCCTGCCACTGCCTAAGTACTCTCCCTCTGAGAATTCTACCACCACTGCCACCTCCCTGCTTTTTTTTTTTGACAGAGTGGCATT
Organism: Panthera tigris; assembly: GCF_018350195.1. NCBI lineage: Eukaryota > Metazoa > Chordata > Mammalia > Carnivora > Felidae > Panthera > Panthera tigris. The sequence goes on from NC_056664.1 coordinate 116,706,121, forward strand.
ATAAGACCATTTATCATCACTCACACTAGTAGGAATTAATTTAATCATCACTCTCCCTAAAACTCTGTAAAGAATAGTTACATACTACCCACAGGGTCTCCTCATTTCTTGAACATTTTGGTAGATCATCAGTTGCCCAAAAATTTGGTCCAGAAGGAGTTATCAGAAAACTGGGATGCCCATTAGGCTCTGTTACCAGCCAACCCTCAGTGGACCACTAAGCTGGGATGGTGGGGAACGTGGTAAGACCAGCGAATTTCATATCATGGCGTGAAGCATCTCAGCAGAGAAACGGGATATAAATCAAAAAAGAACCAAATTGAAATTCAGAACTGAAAATAACATTTACTGAAATGCAAACATCACTGGATAGGGAAATGCATACTGGAAAATGCAAAGAAAAGGTTCATGAACTTGAAGACTGATCAATAGAAATAAGTGAATACATTGAGGGTAATAGGTGTCAGGTTTCTCACTGTTGAAGAGAGAATGTATGGAAAAAGGGTAGGTTAGAATAAGCCCTGTGGTTTGGGTTGGAATTGAAGGTATAAATGTGAACTCATGGTGTTTAATACTTATGTATAGATACATAAGCAGATGCAGATGTGTGTACGTGTGTGTGCACACGCACACATTTTTGCAAAAGTATATATCCTCGCTTTGTTCAGTGAGAAATTTTAGAGCCATAATACTTCTATAGCAATGATCAGACCAAGGGCTGAAATCTTAGTGTCTAACTAGCATCCCACTTTCTCTTGAAAGACAGTGTTTTCACAGGAGGAGATTGATGAGTGCAGGTGGTGATGAAGGGTCCATGTAAACTCCTTGGTCCAGTGTCCTACACTGGCCACTTCTCTTCGGCCATACCTGTGCCATAAGCTCCCTAAGCTCATAGCACTACACAATGGTAGTATCAGTAGCAACAAGTGGTGGTGGGAATAGTTTGGAGCAGGAGCAGCCGTCCGGCTATAGGGATTGTTCGTTAACTGGGTATTTGTAAGTAAGGTTAAGTTTGCTTTTATTTTAGGAAGCACGACAAGGGTTTTACAAATTTTGTAAATCCCAGCTGGCCACACAAGGCTTAGTTTGGGAGGTACTCCCTGAAGAAAGCTAAAATGTTCAACTCTTTTTTTTTTTTAATATTTATTTTTGAGCGAGAGAGACAGAGTGCGAGCAGGGGAGGGGCAGAGAGAGAGAGGGAGACGTAGAATCTGAAGCAGTCTCCAGGCTCTGAGCTGTCAGCGCACAGCCCTACACGGGGCTCGAACCCATGAACCATGAGATCATGACCTAAGCCGACGTCGGATGCTTAACCGACTGAGCCCCCCAGGTGCCCCCCGTTCAACTCTTTTGTGTGAAAAAATAGTCAACTTTATTCATTAAGTAGTACAGCCATTACAAAAACCATATCCCAATCCATATTTTGGATATAAAGGGTGAAATGCCTGAAGGGTTGGGAGAAAAAGAGACTTAAGACAAAGCATGAGAGCCCGTCTCAGGTCTAAAATCCACTGTCCACTCCCCGCTCAGACTCACTCTCATCTATCGTTCTTTGAAAGGATGCTGAACCATAGCTTAGGTATTTTAATCACAAACCTGTGCAGGCTGCACTCCAGTGAAGACCCGTAAGGCTGCAACTCCAGCGTCCACAGCAGCCTTACCAACTGCTACGGACTGAATGTTTATCCCCCACCCCACAAATTCTTATGTTAAACCTAATGCTCAGTGTGATGGTATTAAGAGGTGAGGCCTTTGAGAAGGGCCTGGTTAGGAGGATGCAGCCTTCATGAATGGGATTCCCACCCTTACAAAAGAGACCCCAGAGAGCCAGATTGCCCCTTCAGCCACGTGAAGTTAGAGAAGCTAGAGAATGCCATTCATGAACCAGAAAGCAGGGTCTCATCAGACACCAAATCTACCAGTGCCTTCATCTTGGATTACCCCACCTGCAGGACAATGGGGAGTAAATTTCTGCTGTTCATAAGCCAACTAGTCTATGGTGTTTTGTTATAGCAACCCAAACAGACCGAGACACCAATCATCCACTAATTCACACAGCATTCCAAAAAATTCATTTGTATTGCATGGAGACTGTTCTGCTAGGCACTTGGAGAACTTATATGAAGATGTTTAAAATATGCTGCTTACATTTAAGAAGTTTATAGGCTCTCAGTTGGAAATGGTTTTGATTTAAAACAATATGCAGGTTGTCAATGTGGCATACTCTTCTAATAGCCAAAGCCTCCTGGCTATTACTGTTAAATAATACTGGCTAAAATCTTGGGTGAATCTTTCATTATGTACTACAGATAAAATTACACTAAAATTGTAATGGGACCCTTTAATGGCCACCTTAGGTAAACTAAATGGAAGGTTATTGGAGTTACCTATTAAGCTTTATGTATTTTAAAACCACTTTATGAAATGATTGGGAATCATAAAGGAAATAGATATTGGGCAAAGCTGCATATTAACAGTTCCTTAGTAAAATTTCTTGATTGTCTAACTGCATGCAAAGGATGTTATATGTAAGTGATGGATCTCTAAATTTTATTCCTGAAACCATTAAAAAATAAAATACATTAAGATTTTTTAAAAAAATACATAAATAAATGCAAAGGGAAAATGTTTCACACTGTCAAAATAGCCCTAAGTAGTGGTCTCCCAGCCTCCACAATACGTGTAATGACAGAGAGATCTTTGAAGCGGAAGGCAGGCAGTGCATGTTCCAGAAATTCTTACCTAGTTGTAATGGTCCTAGTTGTAGCCCGTGGAGCCTTACACACCCTACCAAGATTCACACCCACCATCTTGCTACATAGTTCTGTTACACTCCAAAAGAAAAGAGAAAAATCAATTTGGACATTAAAATCAGAAGGTGTTATAAGCAAATAAAGATACCTGATAAGGGCACTTTAAGAAAGGAAACATTTTAAGAATGTCCTTCAGAGGTGTTCTGCTGCTAATCAACTTTCTTCTTATTTCCAAAGTCCGGCTCATTCTCTTATCGATTTCTCCCCAGTCCTTTTCTGTCTTCATATATTCTTGCTGGAACCAGTTAATATGTTCATCTGCCTCAGAATCTAAACAAACAGTTTCTTCCTGCAAAATATTTTCAAAATATCAATATGCTCCATTTTTCAAGTGGCAGTTTAACACTTCAGAATTATAGGCTGTTATTGCACACTCTTAATGCACTCCTAAGGTGAGTGTTACCACTTGTGGTTACATGTGGCCTTGAATGTGGTTAACAAGTGGACAGTCTTTAACAAATCAGATAGTCCATTACTTACGGGACTATAATCTGTTCTCTTGACAGATCTAAGAGTTAACTTCATTTTCTACATAGTCTTTTCGTGGAAATCTAGATTATCCAGAAGGTTCACACTTAACAGGAATTTTTTTTTTATTTCTACTCATTAAATTTCAGAAGACAAAATATTAAAAGAAAAATAGATTTTTAAATTAAGGTTTTGTTGTTGCTGTTGTTTATATTTTTTTGTTTTTAAATGCCTTTTTATAGCTGCACCATCATGCCATAAAATCCAAATTCAAAATAATAACAGGGGGTATTTTGTGATGCTAAATCATCAAACTATCAATTATATTTACTATAAATTTGAGTATATTGGGTGGGGTGGGGTGGCTAAGAAGTACCCCACATATCCTTATTAAAAGTCTAAGACAGTTTGAGGAGCCAAAAAGTGTTTCTAGAAAAATTTGTTGAAGTGACAGTTGGCTGAACTGCATTTGAATTCACAAGTTGATAAACTGTCTAGCTGACCAGAATGTGAGCAGATGTCACCTGTAAAAACGAAAACAACAAAAAAAATCACCTAAAATGTATCTACATAAAGGCTCTTCCAAGAACATTAGGAAATCTTTAGGTAGACCCACTTTCTATGAACACAGGATGATTCGCAAGATACACCATGTGAATAAACCTCTAGATAAGTATAATTTACCAAAAAGAAATTCCTATACTGTTACATAAATTTAACTGGAAAACAGAAGTCTTTCCACAAAGAATTTGCCAAGACCTGAAGGTTTTATAGACAAATTCTGCTAAACTTTCAAAACAGAGTGTTCCAAATTTATGCAATTTTTTTTTCAGGAATTTGGGGGGAAACAAAAGGAATTCTATGAAGGATTCCAACCCATTCTATGAATCCCCAAACCTGAAAAAAATCACTATAAGAGGAAAACTGTAAGTCAGGTTCGTTCATGAACAAAATTATGAATATTGGGAACAGGAAACAACTAACTTCAGTTTATTTCCAGAAGTACAATGGTCTGACATTACTAAGGGGACTATGTAAACTAAAAGGAGGTATGATTGACTTATCCGTTACATTTCACATACTTTTCATAGTGAAATCTGAATTTTAGGACCACTGTGATAGAAAGATTTGGACCAAAAAGAAAGAGGTTTTGAGAAATGTGGCCTATAGACAGTGCTATAATTAACTTGGATTATATAAATATGTGTAAATATCATATACTGCATTAACCCATTAAGGTTTTTTAAATGACCACTTTTCAAACAATGCAGAAAAATGTCTGTATAAAATTCAACACCCCTTTAAAATTAAAGAAAAAAAACCTTTCATCAAAATAAGAGATATTTTTTAAATGTATAAAGTTATCTACCAAAAACCTAGGGCTCACATTTTTTTTTATTTTTACAACATTTTTTTTAATTTTTTAATTTTTTTTAACATTTATTTATTTTTGAGACAGAGAGAGACAGAGCATGAACAAGGGAGGGGCAGAGAGAGAGGGAGACACAGAATCGGAAGCAGGCTCCAGGCTCCGAGCCATCAGCCCAGAGCCCGACACAGGGCTCGAACCCACAGACCGTGAGACGGTGACCTGAGCTGAAGTCGGACGTTCAACCAACTGAGCCACCCAGGCGCCCCAGGCTCACATTTTTAATGGTGAAATGTCAAAAGAATTTTCCTAAAAATCAGAAAGTAGATAAAGATGCTCTACTCTTTATCAGCCTTTTACTAGAGATCCTAGCCAGAATAGTACGATAAGAAAGAGAAACAAAAGGCGTAGAAATTGGAAAGATAGAAACAAAATTGTCGTCATTCATAGATGATGCGATTTGACCATTTTAGAGAAAACTCAGAATGATGTACATATAACTATTAGCATTAATAATATTCGAGCCCCTCGTTGAGCTCTGCTCTGACACTGGGGAATCTTCTTGGGATTCTCTCTCCCTCTCTCTCTGCCCTCCCCAACTTGTGTTCATTCTCTTTTCTCTCCATCTCTCTCTCTCTCTCTCAAATTAAATAAGCGTTTAAAAAAAAGAATAGCCAAATAAATTGTATTTTGCTATCATAGTAGATTTTTAGGCCAATATAAAAAGAATGAACTATACAAGTAAACTGTACTTGGATGACTCCCAGAGACAATAATATATTGAGTGAGAGACAAGTTGTGGATGATATACTGTTTCCGTATCATTGTGTGAACTGCAAAAAGAAGCAAAACTAAATAACATAAGATACCTTGCATATTTGGTATCATATGCAAAACCTAGATTTCAAAAACAGGCGAATGATAATATTCAAAGTACAGGGCAGTGGGGTTAGAAAAGTGGGTGACGGGAGAGGAGAGAGAGGCAGATACGAAGGTGTATAGACAGTGGTCCAATTTTAAAGCGGAACCTTGGCCTCGTGGTGTTTATTTTCTGTCATAAATTATACATAATGCTGTGCATATTCTTCTGTAAGTCTCAAATGCCTATGATGACAAGTTTTTAAATAGAAAGAATCCTTTTTAAAAAGCACAGGAAAAAATTTTAACTCTATAAACAGCTTTCTTTTTATTCAAATGTAGAAGTTCTATAATTGCTAATATCGACATTAAAGAAATTTTTTTTACATTTATTTTTGAGAGACAGAGCACAAGTCAGAGGGGCAGAGAGAGAAGGAGACACAGAATCCGAAGCAGGCTCTGGGCTCTGAGCTGTTAGCACAGAGTCCGACGTGGGGCTCAAAGTCACAAACCACGAGATCATGACCTGAGCCAAAGTCGGACGCTCAACCAACTGAGCCACCCAGGCGCCCCTGCTAATATCGAGATTTACAGACAAGTATACACATAATGTCCTGCGTTCCCCTAACACCCACACCCGATCCATGAAATGTTACAGAAAGTAAAGTTTCTAGAAAGCTCCTACCTGATTGGGCTAACATAATGTCAGGAGGGCATATCCTAGACTGGAGTACCTTATTCAAAGGAAGAGCTGGCTGTATCGGAATTTAAAATTTCACCTTTTAATGATGGATGTATTGTTTGAGCCAGAAGGAACCTAGAAATCATCTGCCCCGTGCTTCTCACTTCACTGATGAGCAAACTGGGGCTAACTTCACAGCAAACTGGGGCTATCAAAGGGGAAGTGACTTTCTCAAGCACGTGGATGGCCAGGTGCCAAGGGTCCTGTCTTAGTGTAGCCCCTACATCTCTGAAAAGACGGATGGCCTTATACTGACAGGCTGGTTTCCTTGGCAGTCCACATTGGCAAGAGGGAACCAGTGAATGAGAAAAGTCTGGATCGTCCAGAACAGCAGCCGAGGAATTGGCTGCTAGGTGTCTGTCTCGGCAGGCAGAGATAGTGGGGGGCGGGGGGACGTGCTCAGGAAGTAACGGAAAGTCACGAAGCAAGGAACGGATCACACCTGGCCAAGCAATACATTGAAGGGAAGCGTAGCGGTCATGTGTTGGACTTGTGACTTCAGCGGGATCAGAGTAAATTAACCAGAACATGAGTTGGCTCCAAACAAATTGGATAATGAACTTGTGCCACGCCTCCTTTGCCACACCAGTCCCGGCAACTCCAGTCCAATACCAGCCACAGTCACCTACAGCCCTACAGCTCCTAGGGAGTTGGGAAGAATAGCAAAGAGCTCATTTACCTAAGCTGACACCTGGAACGGAAATAAGGACAGGATTTTTCTTCTCTCTTAGTGTTTTATTTATTTTTGAGAGAGAGAGTGCAAGCAAGGGAGAGGCAGAGATGGAGGGAGGCAGAGGATCCGAAGTGGGCTCTGTGCTGACAGCAATCAGCCCACGTGGGGCTCGAACTCAGGAAAAATGCGATTGTGACCTGAGCCAAAGTCGGAAGCTCAACCGACTGAGCCACCCAAGGTGCCCCAAGGACAGTATTTCTAAGTTAGCTATGGACGGAAACTTGAGACTGTTTTTGAAGTAGTAAGACACAGTGGTTCAAGATGTAATTTTAACTCTTTCCACCCAGAGATGCATAAAAACTCACTTCGACTTTTACTAAACATAATTTTGTTCTGCATCCTGCAATCTGAGTAGGTTTACAAAGAAAGTATCTCGTTATATAAACTTAATAATTCTTGTAAGTACATCATTAAAAAATCTACTTTAGGGGCGCCTGGGTGGCTCAGCCGGTTAAGCGTCCAACTTTGGCTCAGGTCATGATCTCCCCTGTCCCGGGTTTGAGCCCCGCGTCCAGCTCTGTGCTGACAGTTCAGAGCCTGGAGCCTGCTTCAGATTGTGTCTCCCCCACCTCTCTCTCTACCCCTCCCCTATTTGCACTCTGTCTCTCAAAAATAAACATTAAAAGAGATTTTTTTAAAAATCGACTTAAAGGCACTATGTAAAGGTGCTATACCTAAGATTTGGGACTGTAGCTCTGAACATCATTAGCAAATAGGTGGTCATGTTCCCCGGTAGCTATGGTGTTCCCTATAGAGTGTCATCTCACCTTCCAATTCCTGTAACGGTGTGCTTGCCTGAGTGTTCCAGTCTGGTGGCCCCAAGAGGCTACTGAGCACTTGAAATGTGGCTAGTCCACACTGAAATGTATGCTTTGAACACTGACTTTCAAAGACTTCGTCTACAAAAATAAACATCTCATTAACAAGTTTTCACAATGATTACATGTTGAAATGATAAATCTGTGGATACATTGCGTTACATAAAACATACTGGTATAACAATTCCATCCGCTTCTTTTTACTTTTTTTTTTTTTTTTTTTGACGTGGCTACTAGAAAATTTTACATTACATATGTGGTCCCTACAGTATTTCTGCTGGACAGTGCTATGGCTAGATGTTAGGGTTTCCTTCATATCAAATTCCACTCATCCCTGTTTTCAGTTCCATTGTCAACAAATTGGCTTTGGAAATGATGCTTCTCTAGGTAACTTGAACAGTCTCTTTGCTTGGCATTCAGTCGTGTGGCTCAGTCAACCAGCAGAGAAATGGCAGCAACTTTGCCCCCTACTTCCAATTGCACAGCTGACTTGTAAAACTTCACATTATTAGTGCATTTGCCACCTGCTGATGGCAGTAATTGCATTATATACAGAATGCAATTAACTGTCAACATTTTTCTTCGACTTTGGCTGTTTTGCTCAGTTTTGCACCATGAGAGAAACATCTGTGCAAAAGCCTATAAAAATGATTAGTATTTGTTCAATAAATCATTATGCGTCAGGTGCAGTAAGAAGCAAACAGTAAATGCCATAAAAGAAACCCAAAGAAACCTAACTAGATATTCTTAGCATTTGGCTGTCAGTAGTTTCTGCATAACTTTCGATTCCATTTCACTTCTAAGCCAAGGAAAGCTAACACACAAAAAAACTTCACGACTTTGAAAGCTATGAAGTACATGTATACCCAATAAGGGGGAAAAGAAAAGGTTTTAAGATAGAAATGAATTATAAGTATAGTGTTAGTAATTGAACACCCGGAAGTTTGTTGACTGATTGATTTACTTGGCAAATGTTTGGAGGACTTTAGGACATAAGGACACCCTACAAGATTTATTAAAACCCCGCGTCACTGTCCTGCACATCATGCAGTTTTTCTTAAAAAGGAACAAGTTGGGGCACCTGAGTGGCTCAGTTGATTAAGCGTCCAACTCTTGGTTCGGGATCCAGTCATGATCTCAGGGTTTGTGAGATTGAGCCCCGCATCGAGCTCTATGCTCACAGCACGGATCCTGCTTGGGATTCTCTCTCTTCCTCTCTCTCTGCCCCTCCCCTGCCCTTTCTCTCCCCCCCCCCCACACATACACACGCACACACAATAAACATTAAATAAACATTAAAAAAATAAAAAGCAAACTATAGAAGAAGATGGCGGCATAGGAGGACGCTGGGCTCACCTCATCCTGTTGATCCCTTAGATTCCACCCACATCTGCCTAAATAACCCAGAAAACCACCGGAAGACTAGCAGAATGGACTCTCCAGAGGCAAGTGCAGATGAGAGGCCCATGGAAGAGGGTAGGAAGGGCAGAGAGGAGGTGCGCGCTACACGGACTGATGGGAGGGAGCCGGGGTGGGGGGGTGTGGAGGGGCAGCCCACTGGGCAAGGCAGAGCCCCCGAGTCAGGCTTGCAAAAGCAGAGGGGCCAGACTCCATGAGTTCTGACAGCCAGCAGGACTTAACATCTGGAATGTTAAAAGTCAACAGCTCTGCTAGGAGAGCAGAAAGGCTAGAGGACAACGGGAGGGAGAGTTGTTGAGCCCCGGAGGACAGAGCTCAGCTCAGCGGGGGAACAAAGGCGCTGGCAAGTACCATTTCCCTCTCCCATCCCCCAGCCGAAATTCCAAAGGGAATCAGTTCCCGTCACCGAACTTGCTTGCACTGCACAAACGCCCAACGCTGTGCTTCTGTGGATCCATCCCTCTGACAGGTCTGCCTCCCTCCCAGTGCTGCAGTGCCCCTCCTGCAGGGGACCACCATCGGCAAAGCTAGCTAAGCCTGCCCCTCCTGCCTCTGTGCACCTTGCGATCCACCCCATCTAATACACCAGATCCCATTGAAGCAGCACCACAAGCCTGGCAGTCTGCAAGTAGCCCAGACAGGGGCCACACCACTCCACAGTGAGTCCTGCCCCTGGGAGAGGGGAAGATAAAGTACACACCAGTCTGACTGTGGCCCCAACGGTGGGCTGGGGGCAGACATCGGGTCTGACTGCGGCCCCGCCCACCAACACAAGTTTCTCTGGACAGCACAGGGGAAGTGCCCTGCAGTTTGGAGCTACCACAGGAACTATTAAAAATGATGAAACGGAAGAATTCTCCTTAAAAGAAACTCAGGAAGTGGCGACAGATAACGAATTGATCAAAATCGATTTAAGCAACATAATGGAACAAGAATTTAGAATAATAGTCATAAAATTCATCGCTGGGCTTGAAAAAAGTATACAGGACAGCAGAGAATCTATTGCTACAGAGATCAACGGACTAAGAAATAGTCATGAGGAGCTAAAAAACGCTATAAATGAGGTGCAAAATAAAATGGAGGCGACCACAGCTCGGATTGAAGAGGCAGAGGAGAGAATAGGGGAATTAGAAATGAAATTATGGAAAAAGAAGAAGCTGAGAAAAAGAGATTAAAAAAATCCAGGAGTATGAGGGGAGAATTAGAGAACTAAGTGATGCAATGAAACGGAACAATATCCATATAATTAGGACTTCCAGAAGAGTAAGAGAGAGAGGAAAGGGCTGAAGGTGTACTTGAACAAATCATAGCTGAGAACTTCCCTGATCTGGGGAAAGAAACGGCATTTAAATCCAAGAAGCACAGAGAACTCCCTTCAGACGTAACTTGAATCGGTCTTCTGCACGACATATCGTAGTGAAACTGGCAAAATACAAGGATAAAGAGAAAATTCTGAAAGCAGCTAGGGATAAACACACTCAAACATATAAAGGGAGACCAATAAGACTAGTGACAGATCTATCTACTGAAACTTGGCAGGCCAGAAAGGAATGGCAGGAAATCTTCAATGTGATGAACAGAAAAAAAAATGCAGCCTTTATCCTTTATCCAGCAAGTCTGTCATTCAGAATAGAAGGAGAGATAAAGATTTTCCCAAACAAACAAAAACTGAAGGAATTCATCACCACTAAACCTGCCCTACATGAGATCCTAAGGGGGACTCTGTGAGTGAAATGATGCAAGGACTACAAAGTACCAGAGACATCACTACAAGCATTAAAGCTACAGACATCACCATGACTCTAAACCCCTATCTTTCAATAATAACACTGAATGTAAATGGACTAAATGCTCCAACCAAAAGACATAGGGTATCTGAATGGATAAAAAAAATAAGACCCATCTATTTGCTGTCTACAAGAGACTCATTTTAGACCTGAGGACACCTTCAGATTGAAAGTGAGGGGATGAAGAACTATCTATCATGCTACTGGAAGTCAAAAGAAAGCTGGAGTAGCCATACTTATATCAGACAAACCAGACTTTAAATTAAAGGCTGTAACAAGAGATGAAGAAGGGCATTATATAGTAATTACAGGTTCCATCCATCAGGAAGAGCTAACAATTATAAATGTCTATGTGTCGAATACGGGAGCCCCCAATATATAAAACAATTAATCACAAACATTAGCAACCTTATTGATAAGAATGTGGTAATTGCAGACTTCAATACTCCACTTACAACAATGGATAGATCATCTAGACACAAGATCAATAAAGAAACAGGGCCCTGAATGATACATTGGATCAGATGGACTTGACATATTTAGAACTCTGCATCCCAAAGCAACAGAATATACTTTCTTCTCGAGTGCACATGGAACATTCTCCAAAATAGATCACATACTGGGTCACAAAACAGCCCTTCATAAGTTTACAAGAATTGAGATCATACCATGCATACTTTCAGGCCACAATGCTATGAAGCTTGAAATCAACCACAGGAAAAAGCCTGGAAAACCTCTAAAGCATAGAGGTGAAAGAACACCCTACAAAAGAATGAATGGGTCAACCAGGCAATTAGAGAAGAAATTAAAAAATATATAGAAACAAATGAAAATGGAAATACAACAATCCAATCACTTTGGGAGGCAGTGAAGGCAGTCCTGAGAGGAAAATACATTGCAATCCAGGCCTATCTCAAGAAACAAGAAAAATCCCAAATACAAAATCTAACAGCACAGCTAAAGGAAATAGAAGCAGAACAGCAAAGACACCCTAAATCCAGCAGAAGAAGAGAAATAATAAAGATCAGAGCAGAAATAAACAATATAGAATCTAAAAAAAACTGTAGAGCAGATCAAGGAAACCAAGAGTTGGTTTTTTGAAAAAATAAAATTGATAAACCTCTAGCCAGGCTTCTCAAAAAGAAAAGGGAGATAACCCAAATAGATAAAATCATGAATGAAAATGGAACTATTACAACCAATCCCTTAGAAATACAAGCAATTATCAGGGAATACTATGAAAAATTATATGCCAACAAACTGGACAACCTGGAAGAAATGGTCAAGTTCCTAAGCACCCACACACTTCCAAAATTCAAACAGGAAGAAATAGAAAGCTTGAACAGACCCATAACTGGTGAAGAAATTGAATCAGTTATCAAAAATCTCCCAACAAATAAGAGTCCAGGACCAGATGGCTTCCCAGGGGAATTCTACCAGACATTTAAAGCAGAGATAATACCTATCCTTCTCAAGCTGTTCCAAAAAATAGAAAGGGAAGGAAAACTTCCAGAATCATTCTATGAAGCCAGCATTACTTTGATTCCTAAACCAGACAGAGACCCAGCAAAAAAAGAGAACTACAGGCCAATATCCCTGATGAATAAGGATGCAAAAATTCTCAATAAGATACTAGCAAATCAAATTCAACAGCATATAAAAAAAATTATACACCATGATCAAGTGGGATTCATTCCTGGGCTGCAGGGCTGGTTCAGCATTCACAAATCAATCAATGTGATACATCACATTAATAAAAGAAAAGATAAGAACCATATGATCCTGTCAATCGATGCAGAAAAAGCATTTGACAAAATTCAGCATACTTTCTTAGTAAAAACCCTCAAGAAAGTTGGGATAGAAGGAACATACTTAAACATCATAAAAGCCATTTATGAAAAGCCCACAGCTAATATCATCCTCAATGGGGAAAAACTGAGAGCTTTCTCCCTGAGATCAGGAACACGGCAGGGATGTCCACTCTCACCGCTGTTGTTTAACATAGTGTTGGAAGTTCTAGCATCAGCAATCAGACAACAAAAGGAAATCAAAGGCATTAAAATTGGCAATGATGAAGTCAAGCTTTCACTTTTTGCAGATGACATGATATTCTACATGGAAAACCCGATAGACTCCACCAAAAGTCTGCTAGAACTGATACATGAATTCGGCAAAGTTGCAGGATACAAAATCAATGTACAGAAATCAGTTGCATTCTTATACACTAACAATGAAGCAACAGAAAGACAAATAAAGAAACTGATCCCATTCACAATTGCATCAAGAAGCATAAAATACCTAGGAATAAACCTAACCAAAGATGTAAAAGATCTGTATGCTGAAAACTATAGAAAGCTTATGAAGGAAATTGAAGAAGATATAAAGAAATGGGAAAACATTCCGTGCTCATGGGTTGGAAGAATAAATATTGTTAAAATGTCAATACTACCCAAAGCTATCTACACATTCAATGCAACCTCAATCAAAATTGCACCAGCATTCTTCTCGAAGCTAGAAAAAGCAATCCTAAAATATGTATGGAACCACAAAAAGCCCCGAATAGCCAAAGTAATACTGAAGAAGACCAAAGCAGGAGGCATCACAATCCCAGACTTTAGTCTCTACTACAAAGCTGTCATCATCAAGACAGCATGGTATTGGCACAAAAACAGACACATAGACCAATGGAATAGAATAGAAACCCCAGAACTAGACCCACAAAAGTACGGCCAACTAATCTTTGACAAAGCAGGAAAGAATATCCAATGGAAAAAAGACAGTCTCTTTAACAATTGGTGCTGGTAGAATTAGACAGCAACATGCAGAAGGATGAAACTAGACCACTTTCTTACACCATTCACAAAAATAAACTCAAAATGGATAAAGGACCTGAATGTGAGACAGGAAACCATCAAAACACTGGAGGAGAAAGCAGGAAAAGACCTCTCTGACCTCAGCCACAGCAATTTCTTACTTAACAAATCCCCAAAGGCAAGGGAATTAAAAGCAAAAATGAGCTATTGGGACCCCATGAAGATAAAAAGCTTCTGCACAGCAAAGGAAACAATCAACAAAACTAAAAGGCAAGCAATGGAATGGGAAAAGATATTTGCAAATGACATATTGGACAAAGGGCTAGTATCCAAAATCTATAAAGAGCTCACCAAACTCCACACCCAAAACACAAATAATCCAGTGAAGAAATGGGCAGAAAACATGAATAGACAGTTCTCTAAAGAAGGCATCCAGATGGCTAACAGGCACATGAAAAGATGCTCAACGTCACTCCTCATCAGGGAAATACAAATCAAAACCACACTCAGATATCACCTCACGCCAGTCAGAGTGGCCAAAATGAACAAATCAGGAGACTATAGATGCTGGAGAGGATGTGGAGAAACGGGAACGCTCTTGCATTGTTGGTGGGAATGCAAACTGGTGCAGCCACTCTGGAAAACAGTGTGGAGTTTCCTCAAAAAATTAAAAATAGATCTACCCTATGACCCAGCAATAGCATTGCTAGGAATTTACCCAAGGGATACAGGAGTACTGATGCATAGGGGTACTTGTACCCCAATGTTTATAGCAGCACTTTCAACAATAGCCAAATTATGGGAAGAGCCTAAATGTCCATCAACTGATGAATGGATAAAGAAATTGTGGTTTATATACACAATGGAATACTACTTGGCAATGAGAAAGAATGAAATATGGCCTTTGTAGCAACGTGGATGGAACTGGAAAGAGTGTTATGCTAAGTGAAATAAGTCATACAGAGAAAGACACATACCATATGTGTTTGCTTTTATGTGCATCCTGAAAAACTTAACAGAAGACCATGGGGGAGGGGAAGGAAAAAAAAAAGAGGTTAGAGAGGGAGGGAGCCAAAACATAAGAGACTCTTAAAAACTGAGAACAAACTGCGGGTTGATGGGGGGTGGTGGGGGGGAGGGTGATGGGCAATTGAGGAGGGCACCTGTTGGGATGAGCATTGGGTGTTGTATGGAAACCAATTTGACAATAAATTTCATATTTAAAATAAATAAATAAATAAAAAGCACAGGTTAATCTCTTGAAAGAAACTGCCAAGACATGTTTGATAGGATATTCCACATCAGATGGGGCAATATTACTTTGTTTCCTCCATGTTTCAGACTCTGAGAAATGCCCTTAACAAGGTCACAATGGAGATGATCTGCTCTGTATTGAGGAACTAGAAAGAATCTCCAAATGGATTCACTGAATATGTGAAAACTAGGTACTTTTTACATAAAGCAAAGTAAAGTTTCCCTATGTTGTAAGCACTTTTATTATGACATATGGTAACACTTCTCATAGATCTCTGCAATCCGGATATAGAACAAAGATACAGACTATGAAATCCCTGGGAAGGATGGCAGGATCAGCTGGATCCTCAAAAATGCCTCTGTCACTTCATGAAGCCAACACAGAGAGAATCACTGAGATGTGGATCCAAAGCCTAACATTCTGTGCTGGGAGCCCCCGAGATCACTCAGGATAGGCACAGTTATGCTGCTGTGCCTAACAGCGGCCGAACCTTAAAGCAACAGAAGTTTATTGGTTACTCCTGTGATATGTCCATATTGGGGCCCAACTCGTCATCCTCCTCACCCAAGGACCTGGCTCCACCACCTAGAATGTTGTTAGGCATCGCACATAAAGAAAAAAGGAGAAGAGGGGCACTGCACACCGGATCGTCCACGAACATGTCACTTCTACTCATATTCCTTGGTTAAAGTCAGTCTCGTGGCCACACCTGATTTCCTGATTTCAAGGGAGTGGAGAAGTAACAATCGTGCTGAATGTCTGGGGGAGACAAGATGGTTAAAATGGTGAGCAGTCATAATGCCCACCCTCCTCTACCTCTGAGTTTTTTATAATGTGAGAGCATAGCTGTCCTTATAATATGGGCCGGTTTTAGAAAGGATTTTCTGTTGGCTACAGTCAAAACCACTTAACTGAGATATCAGAACACCCAATACTCAAACCAGAAAACAATAAACTACAAGAATTCTATATTCAGCAGAACACCTTTCAAATATGAAGGAGAGATTTAAGACATTCCCAAAAAAATAAAAACTGAGAGAATTGGTCACTAGCAGAAAAATGGAAGAACATTAGGCTATGACTTAAATCCACATGAAAAAATAGAACATTGGTAAAGGTCATAAACATAAAAGAGAGTATAAATGCATTTTCTGTTTGTAACCCTTTCTCCTATCTTAATTTAAAGACAATTGCATGAAGCTGTAATTATAAACCCATGTGGTTGGATATACAATGTATAAAATGTTATTTATGTGACAATAACAGCACAAAAGGGGAGAAGGATGGAACCATATAGGGACAAAGATTTTGTATGCTATTAAAATTAAATTGATATTAACCCGAACTAGATTATTGAAATTTAAGATGTTAGTTCTATTTCTCCGGGAAACCACTAAGGAAATAACTAAAAATGTATATACACTAAAGTAAACAAGAAGGGAAATTAAATTATTACACTAGAGAATGTTTACTTAACACAAAAGAAGGCAGTAATTAAAGAATGAAATAATGGAGGCACCTGGGTAGCTCAGTCGGTTAAGCATCTGACTTTGGCTTAGGTCATGATCTCACAGTTAGTGAGTTCAAGCCCCACGTTGGGCTCTGTGCTGACAGCTTGGAGCCTGGAGCCTGCTTCAGATTCTGTGTCTCCCTCTCTTTCTGCCCCTTCCCTGCTCACATTCTGCCCTCTCTCTCAAAAATAAATAAACATCAAAAAAAATTTTTTTTTAAATTTTTTAAAATATTTATATTTTGAGAGAGAGAGAGAGAGAGAGTGTGTGTGTGTGTGTGTGTGTGTGTGAGCGGGGGAGGGGCAGAGAGAGAGGGAGACACAGAATCTGAAGCAGGCTCCAGGCTCCGAGCTGTCAGCACAGAGCCCGATGCGGGGCTCAAACCCACACAACGTGAGATCATGACCTGAGCTGAAGTCAGCCGCTTAACTGACTGAGCCACACAGGTGCCCCTAAAATTTTTTTGAAAAGAATAAAATAACAACAGATGATGAATAAAACACAAATATCAAAACAGGAGACACAAATTCTATCTTATCAGCAGCTATATTTGATTGGCAGACAAGACTGTAAAAATGATCCAACTACATCTCGTCTACTAGAGACATAATTGAGATTTAATGACACAAATTGCTTAAAGATAAAAATATGGGCAAAGGTATAACATGCAAACAGAAACTGACACAGAGAGGGAATGGCTACTAATATCAGACTAAATAAACTTTGAGACAAAAACTGTTCCTAGAGTCAAAGGAGGATATTTTATAATGGGAAGAAAGCCAACCCATTGGGAAGATACAACAATTATAAACTGATATACCCCTAATAACCGAGTCCCAAAACTCATGCGGTAAAAACTGACAGAATTGAGGGAGAAAGAGACAAGTCAGTAATCATAAAAGTTGGAGACTTCAATACCCCAGTTTCAATAATGAACAGAACCACAATAAGCAGATGATAAATGAGGGACTAGAAGTCTAGAACTGCTGCTATTCCTGGAGAAGATAACATGGATTGTAAGGACTCGGAACGGGATATAACAAGTACATCATAAAATGAGGACCCCTAGAAGATGATATTGAAGGGAGTTTTTAAGAAAGTGATTTATAGAATTAAGTTATTTATTGAAAACTATTAAAAAGAAACTAAAAGCAGGTTAAATTAACTAACAAAGATAAAATAATTTATGCACTTAAAGATCACATTAAAAATTCCCGAACTGAGAAAACTTCATTGCAATTTTAAAAAAATTAGAAAGAGAGAAGCAATGCTCCTGTAGAAACTTCAGAGTCCTTTCTATCCTGCTTCAAGAACACAAAATAAATTTTCACCAACTATCCAATTTAGAGTTAATCTACCTCACAAAGATAGAGGAGAAGATTTTCAAAGTAAACGAAAAGATCGGCCATAAAAGGTAAAGAAATGGACACCGGAACGGGGGAAGCTAATTTTTTTTTAAGAAATTTTGAAAGAAGCATTGGCTATTATCAAAGTTGCTTATATCCCATGAGAAAAAGTTTATAATAGTTTGAGGGCTCTGTTGGCTGGAAGAAACCTCAATTACTTACTAAAAGGAAATGCATGCATTGGTCAAAAAAGCAGTAAAGAAGAATTTAAGCATTTTGAAAGTTTATTGACATCCCAGTGTCTCAAACGGGGCATTTGGCAGAGGCCCAAGAGGACCACCAAGAAATCCTCTGGTGTAGAGATTTCAAGAAAGGACGAGCATCAGGCTGTGACCGTGTAAGGATCCACACTCAGTGCCTCAGGTAGATCAGATGCCGCCGCTACCTCCATCCCAGGAAGACAGGAGCAGTGTTCCTCCAGCTGGGAATCCCCATCATGTCACAGAAGGCTTTCCCCGTGAGCAAGACAGAGCTTATCCCGGAGCTGCCTGTGCTGACAGATGCCCAGAACCTTCTTTTGGCCCAGCCTTCCCACTTGAATGTGGCACCACTAGCCCAGGCTCTAGTTCTCCTGTGGGAGGGCAGATGTGACAGAGGAGTCCCAGGGACTGGTTCCCGAGAGAAGGATCTCCTGTCCGTCCCCTTATTCTGAAAAATGAGGATGAATTTGATCAGAAACCTCTCTACTGAGGGACTTCCCTGACCCAACACATCTTCCACAGGGAACAAAAATGTCTCGACACTAAGCACTAAACGATACTAAGTAATAAACACTAAGTCATCAAATGTAATGTGGCAATGGCATTAAAAACAGACTGATAGACTAATGGAATAAAGAGATAGTGCCCAGAACATACCCATGTCTATTTGGAAACTTAATATACAATAAAAGTGTCACCATAAACTGATAAGAAAAGGATGGATTGTTTTGTAATTGGTATTGAGAAAGCGGCTCATTATGTGGCGATCCCTACTTAATAGTGTATAGAAGATGGACTCCAGATGACTTAAAGGTCTGAACACGAAAGTGAAAACAATAAATTTAATAGAACAAAGAGTAGGAGAACGTCTTTGTGGCTTAGGGCACGGGAAGGACTGCTTCCTACAAATTAACAAGAAAAAGATGCTAACTCGTTGAAAAAATGGGCAATGGATCTAAAGAGAGAATTTTCTAAAAGAAGAAATTCACAAGGCTAACAAACATGTGGGGAGATGCTCAGACTCATTAGTTATCCAGGGAAATGCAAATCACGGCAAGAATGAGATTACCCTTGATGCTTCTTAGACTTGGCAAAGTTTAGAAGGCTGAATAATGCCAGGGGTTGGCAGGAATACAAGGGGACGCATGGCTGTGGTAACAAGACAAAGTCATCTGGCAAGGAAGTGGTCAAATGCAGTAAATGCACACCCTCCACCCCATCAGCTCCACTTCTGGGTACACAACCCAGAGAAGTAACACACAGGTAGGGCCAGAAGCAGACATGTATGACGGTGTTCCCTACCACACAGCTCCTGGTGGGGGAGGAACAGGGCTTGAGGTAAACAGTACGTTATAATCACTGCAATCATGAGCTAGAATACACTAATGTGAATGAGTCTCAGAGAGTATTAGTGAAAAAAGTGAAACAAGAATGAAGTCTAGAATACCATTTACATTAAGTCATATATATATATAAACCCAACTGGAACACTTATAGATAAAAAGATGCATACGGAACGCTTTGGACTGGTGGCCCAAGGGCAGAAGTGAGGGAAGAGCAGATAGGGAGGAGAACACAAAGAAATGTACAGAACAAGAGCGAGGCTTACACAGGACAATGACCATGATACACCATGAACTGAGTTTGACTCCCTCAACTCTAATTTACACCTGAGATTTTTCACACACACACAAATACTACAAGGTAAAATTCCACTACCCTGCCACGCAGCTCTATACAATTCATGTAAGCTTTAAAAAATTTTTTTAAACGTGTATTTATTTTTGAGAGACAGAACACGAGCAGGGGAGGGGCAGAGAGAAAGGGAGACACAGAATCCAAAGCAGGCTCCAGGCTCTGAGCTGTCAGCACAAGAGCCAGACGCGGGGCTCAAACTCACAAACTGCGTGCGAGACCATGATCTGAGCCAAAGTCAGATGCCTAACTGACTGAGCCACCCAGGTGCCCCAGTTCGTGTAAGCTTTTAAAGCCAGTGTCGTCGTCATTTAAACAAGATGTCAGCAACGTATGAAATTACTCAGTTAAGTCTGCCATTTTGAGAATCTAATTATACCTCTGTTTATAAACATAAGACAGAGTATAGTCAAAGACAATTAAGCAAAGGAAATAGATTTATCAATTCACAGGGTTGCAAATTGCTTAGACCTAAAACTAAAAGTCAGATGCATAAGAGCGATAACACAGCTGTTGAGTTTGGCTTCATGACCATACAAGCAGCCGTGACATGAGGTCATGGGGTTGGGAAAAGATTTTTAAACATTGCAAAACGCGCAATATTTTGTAGGATTGGTCTGAAAACATAGTCTGGGATTCTCACAAGTACAGCCATCCATACAACGTGGTGATAAGTCTTAGCAGCAGAATATGAGCAACCTGGGTATATTTAGGACTCATGGGTGGATACTTTAACACTGTGGATGCTCTGGGTTTCATAGTGTAGTTTAAGCAGCACTAAACTGGCCTGGGAGATTGGGATGGGAGGAAAGTTAGGGATAAAACGTCCATGGCCAATACTCAGACCCAAACAAACTCAGCAGCTGCTTGGGTTATCTGCAGAAGCCCATGAGACAAAGGTAAGAAAACCACCTTCCTTCACAGAGACATCTACCTTCAGTTCTTTGTAAATTTCTCCCAACCATCAAAAGAGAAATAACAGAAATGAAACAAAACAAATGAAAATCTCTTCCCCTCCTCCTTTATTCCTTTCCAAAACCTTCCTCTAGTTCATCCAAACCCACTTCCCTGCCCTTGAGAAAATAGCCTGACTCCTGACTTCTTGCGTCCATCAGCATTTTCCAGCTCTGTCGCACAGGAAATAACTGTTTTCTGTATTATGGAAATATTATGTCCGGGCAAGAAAGTTTAAAAGATGTGAAAGTTACCAAAGTATCTTAATCCAAATGTCTTTAATTTTCAGAAATCTTAAAGATATTGAAAAGGAGCTATCAGAAGTTCAAGCTGGAGATGGGAAGTAATTTAGGCAATTTATCTGAAGTATAAAATTCCACGAGATAAGTGGTATATTCAGTGGATTTGTCTTTCCATTCTTCTTAGGGTTTTTCCGTTTGCTTAATCACTGTTCAGGGTAAAAAATACAGAAGCACACTGTTTCTGTAATATTCGAGTGTAAAATTTCTCCCATTCCTTAAAGGTTTGGGCTTTAGAAAACAGCAGGTCACAGACACGGATGTTACAGTCTTAGAAAGAATCAGCCATCTGTGGCTCCATTTGTAAGAAGGAGAAAAGTAAATCTTGACCGATTAGATATGTTTGCCAGAAAAAACACTGTGTCTTCAGGTGTGAACAATGACCACTTTAGAATCTTTTTTTGCCCCAGCTGGCTGGTAGGAAGGTCAAAACTAAATTCTGTTGTAACTTAACTCATCTCGGACCCTGGTACATTCATCTGTGTTGGGTGCGTGTGTGTGTGTGTGTGTGTGTGTGTGTTGTAGCAAAATCCCCTGCATGGATCTTAGCAGGATTCATCTGAGGATTCAGGCTTGTCTTGGGGGCCTGGGGGAGGAGAAAAGAAGGGAAGATTCGCGAAGGGTGTCATCACATGAAGAGTGTTGAGAAGGAACTGAAAGAGAAGTGCAGAGATTGGTTCAGTGATGATGTGTCAACAAGAGAGGAGCTGCCATTTGGTTTGTGTGATCCCTGACTCCCCCGAATGTGCCCTTGAGTTCCAGTGCTAGCGACAATTGCTCATCTTCCGATTTATCATTATTTCATTCCATTGAATTTTGATAGGCCATGCATCATAGAACAAAAAGGAAAACTGAATTTGCAAACCTTTAATTTATTTCGAAAGGAGCTCTATTTTTCGTATACTGAAAATCAAATTTTGTGAAAAAGCCAGTCTATGTGTAACATAATTATGTCCCTTTACAAAGTGACTTTTTATTTTTAAGAGGATAAAAGATAATTAAAATAAATCTAATTCTGTGTTATCATGAGTATTATTTATTTATTTATTTAGAAATAATTATTTATTTTGGTGGGGAAAGTGCAAGCAAGGGAGGGGCAGAGAGAGGGGGGCACAGGATCCAAAGCAGGCTCCACGCTGACAGGCTGACAGCAGTGAGCCCAATGTGGGGCTTGAACTCATGAACCATGAGATCATGACCTGAGCTGAAGTCGGACGCTCAACCGACTGAGCCACCCAGGTGCCTCTATCATGAGTATTGTTTATAACTGGAATATTGCAGTCAAAACTTCTAAAAAGTTACACCACTAAATCTTTACCTTTCACCTGTCTTTTCGTTGAAGAGCCGGCATAGAAGTTTTATTACCTTAACTGGCCTATGACTTGGAAATCTTCCTGAAAATTATAAGATATTTAAAATGTACACAGCTTCATCTAATTTTTTTTTCTTTTTTATGATGTGGGGATGAATGTTTTGCAAAACATGTTTAAAAATATTCCTGCTCCCTGGAGCTTACAGGTAGTAGTAATAAAACTGAGACAACCCAGATGGGCTACTCTAGTTCGATCAAATAAATATACCAGCTAAGAACGAAAATGGAATATTTACACCAAGTACAATCACTAACATCAATGCATCTGTGGCGAAGAGTAAGGATTACATATTCATGTTGGATTGGGGTGGAAACACAATTGGCCGTCACGGGATATGACTTCTTCTATACTTGGTAGTTTGGACATCCTTCCTTAAGGAGTTCATTCACTTTATTAGCAGGGGCCATTTTTTGTTCTGGACCATATTTGGGGGCCCTGAGGTAGGGATATTTATAGGATCTCAATAATTAGGACCTGCATGCACATTACTTACAGCAAACCCCCCTGCTGAGGGATAGATCTACAGGCGCTGCCTGGCCCTTAGGCCTGGGGCACCGCAGGGTTGGCACAGGGGATCCTCTGGGCAAGGGAAGAGCCAGATGGGGTTTATATCCATGCACATGGCCTACCTTCCTCCCTGAAACCTTGGGGATAGAGGCTACCCCACGAGATGAGTCTTTAAAACCATCTGTAGCCATAAGAACAGCCGGAACATAAGATATATTTTATGATGAGAGGAAGAGAAATGTTTCAAAGACCCAGAACATAAGGGCGTTTCCAGGTTTTTCGAAGGTTGCGTAAGAATAAACATGAGATGATGAGTAACACACTCTGCTCAAACTGTTTTTAGAAGCCCTCTTTTGGAAATATTATCATTCATATTATTAGTCACACAGAACAGATTTCCCTACCTCCAATTTTCAAAAAGAATATCTGATTCTGTTTTAGTGATCGTGGATGCTGTTACTTAGTAGCCTTAATCACCAGTCAACAAATAAACAGAATATTTAAATATCCAATCTTACTTTTATCCGGACAATTTTAATCTCATCAGAGTTTGTATCCGGAAGAAATTTCTTGGTCTGGCCTCTTCGGTGTCCAAATTTACATTTATTTCTCACCACTTGTTCATCATCTTCTATGGGTCTTCGAACATATTTAAAGCGATCTTTGAGAGCTCGTTTCCACAAAAACTGCATAAATTAACAAAACAAGACAGTTACTCTTCAAGGAGATTGGAATAATCCCACATAAACAATACAGTCTTTATCACTCTTGGGTTTGCAATTCTTTTCACCTCACAATAGTAAAATTAATAGAACTATCCTTCCATTTATCTTCACAACAATCTTGTGATATTGCCATAAAAATTATAATCTCTAAATTATAACTAAGGAAACAGAGTAAAAAAAAATAATAATATATCCCCCAGTGCCACACTGGAGTTTTCTAATTCCCAAAATTGGATGTTTTCTTTTTTTTTTTTAATAATAAACTAAATGGATTTATTTCTGATTTTTCATTCTTTTAAATATTTTTTAATGTTTGTTTATTTTTTGAGAAAGAGCACACAAGCAGGGGAGGGGCAGAGAGAGACACACAGAATGTGAAGCGGGCTCCAGGCTCTGAGCTGTCAATGCAGAGCCCAATGCAGAGCACGAACTGTGAGATCATGACCCGAGCCGAAGTCAAATGTTTAACCAACTGAGCCACCCAGGCGCCCCAAATTGGATGTTTTCTACCATACTTTGCTGTCTCCACGACACATGCCACTTTTCCACTGGGTTCGAAGAAAGAACTGATACTGGCTTATGCAGATATGAATTGATGCATTTTCTTAAACATTTTTTCTGTCATCCCTTGAAATTCGCATTGGTGAATACTATTGGCATTCATTCCCCAGATATTTGTGGAGCATGTGCTCTTTCAAACACAAAGACCAGGTTTCTTCCCTGGGAGAGAGGAGGGCTCAGGCAGACACAGCATTCAGTCTAGCAGAGGGATGAGTAATTTCGATTCAGAGTGAACAGTGTTATCACAGGGGAAGAGACAGCAGTATCTTACATTGTGCTAGGAGACCACAGAAACCTTCCTGTAGGAGGCACATGTGAGCTGAGGTTTAGATCTCAGTGTCAGAAAACTACACCAGGGGGTTGGAGACACCAGGTGGGATGCCTGGTAAGGGGTAGATAGAAGTTCCAGGCATAGGAAGCAGCCTGTGCAGTGGACAGAGGGATAGTTCGTGCCATTTGGAAAGCTGCCAAGAGCTATGCATGACCGGGAAGCAGAGGTCACCATGGGGAATGGCAGAGATTAGGCTAGGAAATAAGGCAAGAGAGAGAAGTGAGCTCAATCCTAAAAGGCACGGTTACCCCATAAAGGAGCTTCACGGTAATCCAGAACCAGATCTTTTCAAACCCCTGTCAGTGGACAGGTTACATCGGCATCTCATAGGGAACTTTTGTCCTGGGTTCTTCCTCTAAAGCAATGGTTCTCAAACTTTAACCCAAATCTCAATTCCAGGATGGCACAGGTTGCTGGGACACCTGGGTGGCTCAGACGGTTAAGTGTCTGACTCTTGATTTCAGCTCAAGTCATGATTTCTCACGGTTCCTGAGATCAAGCCCCATGTCAGGCTCTGTCCTGACAGTGCAGAGCCTGCTTGGAACTATCTTTCTCTCCCTTTCTCTGTGCCCCTCTCCCACTCATGCTTGCTCTTCCCCCACCCCTCTCAAAATACACACACACACACACACACACACACACACAGGTTGCTGGGCTAGTCTTTCAGAGTCTGTGGTTGGGTATGTCAGGGTATGTAAGAATCTGCATTTCTTACAGGTTCCCAAGGACACTAATGCTGCTGGCCCAGACCCTAGAGATTCTGATTCAGTAGGTCGGAGTGGAGCCTGGATGTCTGTATTTTTCAAGGCTTTATAGGTAATCCAGCTGCAAAGCCAGGCTAAGAAGTCCTCCTAGGCCACATTGAGGGAGAAAGCAGATGGTCAGATCTGAGCTCTGAGAGAATCTGTCTGCCATGTGCAGTGTTTGGGAGATCAAAGACATGGGCAACAGCTGAGGGACACAACTGGGCTTTCTCAACAAGCCAACATGCTCTTCCTCTGCTGGGCCTTTGATTTTGGCCTGGAAAGCTCTATCCCTGTCCTCCCTGACCCTGCTAGTATCTAGTTAACCCTGCTCTGCCTCCAGATCTCAGCTCAGCCATCACTTCTTTATGGAGACCTCTCAGGCCCTAGAAGCGCATTTCCCTTGGTCATCAGCTCTCACCTTTCCTTGTCCACACTTACCACACTGGTGCCTTACCTTCATCTTTGTGATGCTTTTCTGTTCTGTTCTTTTCATTCTTCCTCTCTTTACTTTCCCCCCTTCCTTCTCTTCTTCCTTCCCTCCCTCCTTCCTTCCTTCTCTCTTTCCTTTCCTTCCATTAGGCTGGAAGCACACAAAGGCAGGTTCATGTCTGCTTTGCCCACCAAGCCCAGCACAGTGCCTGATGCATCTTGAAACTACAAATATTGGGCACCTTGTGTCAGTCCTCTGTGATGCAGAGGGACCCAGGTGTCGAAGGAACAGACTAGAAGCAAGACTCAGAGTTTTGGCCTTGCTTGGTGAGGAACTTAGTGCATGAGGAGTATCCCTACACTTAAAACCTGAACCTCAAGGCTGCTTCTCAGCCCCTTGACTTCCGGCAGTGCACTATGCTTGAATAGGCCCAAGACTGGGTGGGTGACTTTGGGCACATTTTCTAAGCTCTGTTTCCTCCCGGGCAAATGGGAATGCCACTGAAATCACATTAGTAGCGTGGCTAGCACTTAGATTTTGCCATTCCTTGTTCCCTGGCTTAAGTTTCTATGGGTTATTCCCTACCCTTCAGAAGAAAGACTTCCACTGGGAAGGCCCAGGGTCTAGGCCTCGTGTGTATTAGCCAAGAAACCCGTCAGCAAGTAACCTTTGTCTTAGTTTCCACAGCTATGAAATAGAACAACCAGACCAGTGCCGTAAATTGCACTGGGCTTTGGGAGACTGAAATGAATAGCTACTCATGAAAGTTATTTGTAAAGTAAAGTGCCGTTTGTTCATAAAACCTTCCAAGCCCTGGAGAGGAGTGCTGTGGGTTGAGGTCAGCCGACAGCTCTGACTCTGATTAAGCTCCTAGCTATGTATGAGTCAGAGACTCTTCATCACCTCCCACAAGCTTGTGGGTCTGCCCTCAGCCACCACCGTTTTACAACAGCACAGAAATAATGGATAGTTTATATTCTTCTTAGCCTTAAAATATGAAATAATGCAAACACACTTTTCCCCTCATGTTTCCTACAGCTCTGAAGTCCTTCTAAACCTGCTGATGTGGTGGGAAGTATTATAGCACTCAACTGTTAGGATTTTTCTTTTTTTTTGGTTTTTAATTTTTTTTTTAATGTTTATTTATTTTAATTTTTTTTTAACATTTATTTATTTTTGAGACAGAGAGAGACAGAGCATGAATGGGGGAGGGTCAGAGAGAGGGAGACACAGAATCTGAAACAGGCTCCAGGCTCTGAGCTGTCAGCACAGAGTCAGACGTGGGGCTCGAACTCAGGGACCGCGAGATCATGACCTGAGCTGAAGTCGGCCGCTTAACCGACTGAGCCACCCAGGCACCCCTAATGTTTATTTATTTTAGAGCACGAGCAGGGCAGGGGCAGAGAGAGAGGGAGACACAGAATATGAAGCAGGCTCTGGGCTCTGAGCTGTCAGCACAGAGCCTGACGCGGGGCTCAAACTCACAACCTTGAGATCATGACCTGAGCCAAAGTTGGACACTTAACTGACTGAGCCACCCAGGCGCCCCCAGGATGTTTTTCAATTGCCAATTTCTTTTTCCCAGCCTCTCCCCTCTCTTCTTATTAACTGTCTGATAGGAACAGGGAAAAGACAAATTGGAAAGTATTTACTGAGCATCTACCATTTTTATACCTAAGAAAATTAGCAATAATTGCATAATATCATATACGTATATACATAATATCATATACATGCCTGGCACCATGAGTTCCTTACACAGATGCCTTAGTAGAAAATCCCATGTCACTGAATAATCATCCTCCTTAGCCATACTCTTCCACCTGGGGGCTGCGGGGGTGGGGGGTGGGGTGGGCAGTAGGGTGGAAAGAGCTATATGGATACAGCTCTCCTTTAATTCCTCTGAAATAAAAAATAGTCCTGGGGGCGCCTGGGTGGCTCAGTCAAGCGTCTGACTTCAGCTCAGGTCATGATCTGGCGGTTTGTGAGTTCAAGCCCCGCATTAGGCTCTGTGCTGACAACTCAGAGCCTGGAGCCTGCTCCGGATTCTGTCTCCCTTTCTCTCTGCCCCTCCCCTGCTCACAGTCTGTCTCTGTCTCTCTCAAAAATAAATAAACATTAAAAAAATTTTTTTAAATAGTCCTGACATTATGGGCACCCGATCTAGTACATGAAATAGTCCCTGGCATCACCAGCAGGTTTTGGCTCCACATTTTAAACCCAGATATAATGTTTAGAAAACTTTCAGACAAACTTAGAATATGAAACATCTTACATGGCAACTGGACTAGACTTGTCCAAAAAATAAGTATCAGGGAAAAAAATAAAAGAAATTAGAAAAAAGAAATTAAAGGGGCGCCAGGGTGGCTCAGTCAGTTAGGTGGCCAACTTCGGCTCAGGTCATGATTTCGCAGTTCATGAGTTTGAGCCCCACGTCCGACTCTGTGCTGACAGCTCAGAGCCTGGAGCCTGCTTCGGATTCTGTGTTTCCGTCTATGCCCCTCCTCTGCTCATGCTCTCTCCCTCTCTCTCTCTCTCAAAAATAGATTTAAAAAACATTAAAAAATGGAAATTAAAAAGACATAATAAACAAATGCAATGAATAATCTTTGACTAGATTTTATAGTAAAAAATCCATTTCAAAAACATATTTTGGAATAATTGGAGAAATGGGAATATGGGTTATATATATTATTATGTAATTATTATATATCATATTATGCAATTATTGCTAATTTTCTTAGGTATAAAAATGGTATCGTTCTTGTAGAGGAGATCATCCGTATCCTTACAAGATACATGCTGAAGTGTTTAGAAATGGTGTCTGAAACTTGTTTTTTGTTTCCAAATGCCCAACCAAAACAAATAAAGAAATATGAGACAGGGAAAATAAATGTGGCAAAATATTAACACTTACTGAGTCTAAATCAGTGATTCTTTTTAAAAGAATTTCTTTTTCTTTGCAGAGAGAGAGAGAGTACACAGGGAAGAGGGTGAGAGAGAGAGAGAGAGAGAGAGAGAATCCCAAGCAGGCTCTGCACTCAGCCCATTGCTCAACATGGGGCTCAAGGGCTCAATCACAACCCTGGGTTCACGACCTGAGCTGAAATCAAGGGTTGGAGGCTCAACCAACTGAGCCACCCAGCCGCCCCAGTAATTCTTAATTACCAGGATTTTGTCCTCTTCCCAGAATGCACATGGCAATGTTTGGAGACACTGCTTTGTCATAATGGTTTGGGTGAGTGGGTGGGGCTACTCAGGGATACTGCTAACTAACCTAGGACAGCTCCCACCACAAAGAATTATCCAGCCTAAAATATAAGTACTACCAAGGTTAAGAAACCTTGATCTAGATAAAAGGGTATATGGGTGCCCATTGTAGCATTCTTTCAACTTCTGTATGGACTTACGAAAATAAAAAGTTGCAAATAAAGTTAGCCCTAAAAATGACAAAGAGCTTGCTCACTTGTGCTCACTCTCTCTCCCTCACTCTCTCTCAAACACACACACACACACACACACACACACACACATTCTCAGAAAATTTCTGTCTTCCACTGTAACATTAGAAACATAACCTCACGCACACTTGCAGGGAGAATTTGGGTAAATATCTACCATGCACCAGAGTTTCCCCTTTCATTCTATGTAACATGAGCTGTACATGCTAAGCAAACATGGGCTGTAACATGCTAAGCAATTTTTCAGGTCTCCATATCAGTTAACCATCTTTCATTAATGCCACTGGGGATGGAGGTGGCTAAAATGCACACAAAATTGAAGTAAGCATTATTCATTACTTTCTATTTGACTCACTTTCATAATCATGAAACAAAAGGTCAAAATGTAAATAGATAAATATATATTTGCTTACATGAATGCAAATATTCTCTGGATGGAATCTTTGATAGCATTAGTTACTTCTGGGGAGGAAAATTAGGGGGAAGACAAGAGGTGGGAGGGAGACTTTTCCATTCATAGCCTACTGTAGCTTTTGAATTTTGAAC